>NC_080751.1:71864793-72174409 GCF_020826845.1 Diceros bicornis minor | reverse complement strand
AGAATCATAGGGATTTATAAGACAAAGATTTCATATGCTCTCCCTTTACTGTCTGGCCAAATTATACAAGAAATATATCTGATAGATGAACATCTTTTGCTGCAAATATTTGTATTCAGTATCATTTAACTTACTACAGAAGGAGGTGGTTTTATTAAAGAAGGTCTAGCCAAAATATGAAACATCTTATACTGTGAAATGTTTAAACAATTGTAAGCAATCAGTTCACAAAAGGAACCAATATTCCATAACTTTATCCTCAATCCTACAAATCCACATGAATACCCAAGAACAACATAACTTTTCCATTATAATGACTTTTACTGGAAAAACATATAAATTTTAATTGAAGTAAAACCCTTATTGACCAAATAACTTTCTGGGCTACAATTACATAGGGTAATCAGAAGCAGAGGCTTGGATCATTTCAGTGGAAAGACTGGATAGAATCAGGGATCAATCCACTACATCAAAACCAAAACAAAACAAAATATTTGATCAAAATCAGTTTTATAGTGAGATGTATGTAATATAAGAGTCAATGGTATGATTAAATCCAAAAGACAAAAACGTAGACAGAGTTTGGCTGAAGACTATTCTTATTTGACTGACTCTGAATTTAATTGTTTTTATCTCATCTTGACATCCTTGGCAATTATAGAAGTGTGGTACTAGGAGAAAACAAAAAGGCACAGTAAAAATCACGGATAGCTCATAATTATGTCTAAAGCCAAACATTTTAAGAAAGACAAAACCCAAATTACTATGCTTTACTAACAAATAAAGATGACAGAGGCCTATCTTTCCACTCCCCAAAATGCACTGCAGAAAGTCACTTCAAAAAACCTAAAAGAAAGAATTATTATTATTAAGTTAATAGTTCCTCAGGTCACTCTCTAGTTTTTTTTTCATTAGTTGACATTATTTCTTTTCTTTTCTTTTTTTGGTGAGGAAGCTTAGCCCTGAGCTAACATCCATACCAATCCTCCTCTTTTTGCTGAGGAAGACTAGCCCTGGGCTAACATCCGTGCCCATCTTCCTCCACTTTATGTGGGACGCCGCCACAGCATGGCCTGACAAGTGGTGTGTCAGTGCGCGCCCGGGATCTGAACCCAGGTTGCCAGCAGCAGAGCGTGCACACTTAAATGCTAGGCCATGGGGGCTGGCCCCTTGAGGCTATTTTAAATAAAACTACTATGTATATCCGTGTATAAGTTTTCGTGTGGATGTATGGTATTTGTCTTGGCTAGATACTTAGGAGTAGAATGGTTCAGTAATATGGTAGGTATGTTTGTCTTTAAAAAAAAAAACTGCTAGACTGTTTCCAGAGTTGTTACACCATTTTATGATCACAACAGTGTATGAAAGTTCTAGCTGTTCCACACGCTCATCAGCACTTGGTGTAATCAGTCTTTTTAACAGTAGATATATTACTAGATGTGTATTTGTACATTATTGTGATTTTGATTTGTGTTTCCCTAGTAATTAACTGTGTTTAGCATCTTTTAATGTGCTTATTTCCTTACATCTTCTTTAGTGAAGCAGCTGTTCAAATCTTTTGCCTATTTATTGTTGTATTTTGTTGTTTTTTTATTAACAAATTGTAAAAGTTTGTTATATATTCTGGATACATTTCTTGTATCTGAGGTATGATTTATAAATATTTTCTCTCAGTCTGTGCAGCTTTTAATTTTGGTGAAGCTCAATTTGTCAATTGTTTTTTCTTTTGTGGAGCTTGCTTTTGGTGTCATATGTAAGAAAATTTTGCCTAACTCAACGTCACAAAATTTTTCCCCTGTTTTTTTTCTTGGTGTTTTATGGGTATATAACTCATTTGAAGTTAAGATTTTATACCTTAGAAGTACAGATCAATTTTTATTTTGTTTGTTTTGTTTTGCACATGGATCTATATTTGCTCTAACGTCAAAAACACATATAGGTTTTCTTCCTGCTGTCTCTTTTTTTTTATCATTCATTTCTATGGCTTGAATGTCTAGGATATTTTTGTTGAATGCTAGACATTGTGTATAAAAGAATAGCAGAGGCTCTAGATGATGTAACTTTTCACCACAAAAGGGTCACCATTTTTCCATTGGATATAAAAAGTGGGGGCTGATCATCTTACTCGAGTCAGAGTCTAAGTTGAGTCTAGGTTCAGTGTCCATTTAGGCAAGGATCTGGTCGTCTCTGATTTGCACCTGCTCCTAATGCAAAGTCCTGCAGATCCTTCCATCGAGAGCCTGGTGTATTCACTCTGACTACCGATGGATCTTGAACTCTAATCCTTGCCTTATCAGCATTTAGAAACTTTCAGAGGACACTAGCCTAGTTCTTTAGCTTTCTACCACAAGCAGCTTCACAATTCAATGGTTATCCTCATAAGAAAACTGGCTGCATGTCTGTCTCATTTCTGGATCACTTTCTGCTCATCAAGATCTTGTCCTTTCAGTCTTTATTATTCCTCTCCAGCCCCACAAGATACCAGATCTTCTTAATCCTATGTCCCAGGGTAGCTGTGGTCCTCTGCCTGGACAGATCCTGGATTCTCAGATCTTGCTTCTGCCCAGAATCAGCAAATAAACGCCCCCAGAAGGGAAGTGGCTTTAGAATGTCAATTTTCCTCCCTAGGTTTATCCAATCTGGAATCTTTCTCTGTCTCCCAGTCTTTTTTGCTTCAACAGTTGTCTGATGCCTTTGAATAGTTTGTTTCTAAAAAACTCAGACTTCTTTAGTGTTTCTCAATAGAAGTATTGGTCTCCTCCAAGCTATTACATTGAATTCAAAAGCAAAAGTGTTATACAGCCCCTCATCTTAGCCGTTGTAGATTAATCCTAACGTTTTCTTATCTTTCCTCCTAGTTTTCTCTCTTTATACTTCTTGTTGTTTTACTTTCTAGGAGATTTCCTTTATATTATCTTCCACTAATATTTAAATATGCGTGTGTGTGTGTTTCTTATTCTTGCTTGCTCAAACTTTAATAGTATCCACTTCTAAATTTGTGAATACAGTATATTCTCTTCTCATGGACACAATATATTCTTTTTTTATTTTGAGAATATCATAGCACTTCTGATATGTGGCATCTTCTCCTGCCTTGGCATCATCTCTATTTCCTCAGAGTTCTATTTTCTGTCTCTTATTTAAGATTGCTCTGTGTTTCAAGCAGAGAGGAACCACAAGGAGTGAACTTACAATGTCAACTTGAATGGACCTCTCTTCATTTTATTTTAAATCAATCCAGCCTTGCTGGCTTTGGTCTTCTGCTGGTGAGGAAACTTCCCATTATGACAACAGAAGTCTCACTAACCAGGTGTACAGACCTCTCTGGGACAAGGAAGGGGAAGAAGGAAATACATGCATACGTATTCATTAAATTTTTTTCTGACTCTTTCTGACATATGTTACATGTTAATCTTGAGAATTTCATTGTGTGAGGTCATCAAAGGGCTTTAGGGGTCTTTACATGCCCCTCACACCCCCAGGAAACGGCCTTGCACATTAGTAGGAGGATGCTTGTTCAAAGGATTAGTTCAAAGGATGCTTGTTCAATTAAATTCCTGCTGGAATTGTGGGGCAATGTGCAGCCAGTAGAGAAGTTGCCAAAAGCATTATAAGGGCCTTATGTCAATAGCTGAAGTATACGTAATGTGATATCAAAAGCTGAATGTGAAACAATTATGCTTTAAGAAATCACAGGCTCCACGAAGATATAGAGCTTTGTTATTTCACTGAGATGTCTCAATTTTTCCATATAAATTAGAAATTTAAAAGTTGACAAAACTGAAAGCAGGCTAGAAATGGTTGTTCACTTATGTCACGTATACACAGCTCATAGTTATTCCTTAATAGCGATGACGAGTTGATTTTTTTCCTCTTCCTTTGGAGCTCTCTACAATGAGTAAGATATATTCTTGGACCACCTTTGTATTTTTTTTTTTTTCTGGTCCAGATGTCCAGCTGCTTTTGAAAATAAAAAGGAAGTAGGATGAGGACAGGAACATATTTGTGCTTAATTTTGCATTAGTATTTCAAGATATTCCAACTCCTCAATTTTATGACTTTATTTACTGACTATTAGAGTGAAAAAGCAATCAAAATCAAATTGCCTGGCTTGCACCCGCATAGGCTTGGAAGTGATTTATGGCAGCACTGCTCTCAGGCTGTTCCTTTGGATGTGCCCTGAGCTTTGGCATCCATCACCTCAGCTGGGCTTCATCAGGTAGCCAACCTGTGCATCGGACCTGCGCCTTCTGGGAGCAACCCTGCAACGCACAGCCCTGCTCAGCACCCAGCTCCGATGGGTGGCGTTCTCCTTGGTTACAATCATTTAGAAGCCACTATGATTTATCAACATTAAGATTGTTAATCCTCATCTAGGTCAGATCCCATGCTTCCTCAGTTTTCATCTAAATAAGAGTTGCATAAATCCAGGAAAATTTGTTTTTATTTTGTGTTATTTTGGCTTTATTTCCTCTAAAAATTCAAATGGAGGTAAAAATATTTTACTCTTTCCGTGATGACTGCACCTCTCTTGGTTGTCCAAAGTAATGGTAAGATGTGACTAGCTCAAACCGTTATCCTCATCCTCAAAGCCATCATTCATATTTAAAATTGCTATCATATACTATTTATGTGTATTTTTCAACATACAACATACATTTATTGAGTGTCTGCTGTAGGCCAGGCACTGCTGCAGGGGTAGAAAATACAGTGGCATATGAAACAGAAAATGTTCCTACTCTCCTGGAGCTTTTATTCTAGTGAGGAAGACAGACAACACAGAATATTCCATTACATAAGTAATTTATCTTATTGGTAATTACTAGGAGAAAAACAAAGCATGATTAGGGTAAGAGCCAGCGTTTTAGATAGAAGCGAAACATTCAAGCTGAAACCTGAGTGACTGAAGATTTTGGGGAAGAAGCATCCAGCCAGAGGACATGGCAGGTTTCAAGAGCTTGAGTGGGACAGGAGATGGAAGTGTTTGAAGGTCACAACCAAGACTAGAGTGGTTTGAGTGTGGTAAGGAAGGGAAGAGAGAGTTCTTGGAACTGAGCTTGGTTATGCAGCAAAAGACAGATCATACAGATTTTTGTAAAAACATATATATATATTTACATATACACACGTATATATTGGCCTATATGAGAATTTTTAAGCAATTTTTTTTTTGTGTGTGTGAGGAAGACTGGCCCGGAGATAACATCGGATGCTAATCCTCCTCTTTTTGCTGAGGAGGATTGGCCCTGGGCTAACATCTGTGCCCATCTTCCTCTACTTTATATGGGATGCCACCACAGCATGGCTTGACAAGTGGTGTGTTGGTCCACGCTCGGGATCTGAACCTGTGAACCCCAGGCCGCTGAAGTGGAGTGCGTGAACTTAACCGCTATGCCACCAGGCGGGCCCCTTGAGCAATTTTTTGTGTGTGTGTGTGAGGAAGATCAGCCCTGAGCTAACATCCGATGCCAATCCTCCTCTTTTTTGCTGAGGAAGATTGGCCCTGGCGAACATCTGTGCCCATCTTCCTCTACTTTATATGGTACGCCACCACAGCATGGCTTAACAAGCAGTGCATCGGTGTGCGCCCGGGATCTGAACCTGCAAACCCTGGGCAGCCGATGCAGAACGTGTGCACTTAACCACTGCACCACCGGCCGGCCCCTAAGCAATTTTTTTAAACAGAAGAGTGCTTTGATCTAATTCAGCCTTTTAAAAGATTATTTGCTATTAGTGAGGTTGTGGAGAAATTACAACCCTTTTGCACTATTGGTGGGAATGTAAAACTGTGCAGCCACAATGAAAAGCAGTATGATGGTTCCTCAAAAAATTAAAAATAGAATCACCCTATGATCTAGCAATTTTGCTTCTGGGTATATGCCCAAATAATTGAAAGCAGGGTATCAAAGAGATATTTGTACACCCATGTTCATAGCAGAATTATTCACAAGAGCCAAAAAAATGGAAGCAACTCAAGTGTCCATCGACAAATGAATGGATAAACAAAATGTGGTATATGTATGCATATATACAATGGAATATTATTCAGCCTTAAAAAGGAAAGAAATTCTGGTATAGGCTACAATATAGATAAACCTTGAGCACATTATGCTAAGTGAAATAAAGCATTCACAAAAAGACAAACACTGTATGTTTCCAATTATATGAGGTACCTAGAGGAGTCAAATTTATAGAGACAGAAAGGAGATAGTGGCTTGCGGGAGGGGAAAATACAGAGTTGTTTAATGGTGTAGTTTCAGTTTGGGATGGTGAAAAAGTTCTGGAGATGAATGATGGTGATGGTTGCACAACAATGTGAATGTAGTTAACACTACTGCACTGCGCACTTAAAAATGGTTAAGAAGGTAAATTTTATGTTACGTGTAATTTTCCACAATAAATATTCTTAAAAATTGAAAAAGAAAAGATCATTTGTTGCTCTTTAGAATATAAATTGCAACAGGGCAAACATAAGAGCTTGGAGACTGGGTGGGAAGCCATCACATATCTCCAGTCTGTATGTGATGGTGGCTTGGACTAGCATGTCCCTGGTAGCCTTGACTAGAAAGGTTTCATTGTAGACAGCAAGTGCAGACAGAGGTTACAGACAGCCCATTCTAGGATTTTCATTGTAAAGGTGAGCAGAGAATTGTGGCAGCATTTTAGCTAAAGAGGATGTAGGTAAAGGAATGTGTGTGTTGGTTTAAGATGGGAGAAACATAGCACTGTGAATGTTGATGGGAATATCCATTAGAGAGAGAAATCCTGATGATGCAGAAGAGACAGGGATGAATAAAGAGCAGGTCTTTCATTAGGCAGGTGGGAATCAGATTTAGTAAACATTTGGAGGAATTATCCTTAGATGCGGAAAGGAAAGGTCACTCATGGTGAATCCAGGGTTAAAAACGGACATGGCGGGGTGTGGGGACCAATGCCGTGGATTGGTAGTTAGGATGTCAGAAAGATGATTTAGTTCTCATTGAATTGTTTCTGCTTCATCGGTGAAATAAGAAGCGAGGTTATTATTTGGGAGTGAAGAGGGGGACAGGTTATTGCTGAAAATCAGAGTCAAGAGCAGAAGTATGAAATTGTCTTGGTGAGTGAGGGAGAAAATTAATTAGGAAAATGCAGGAGGATGATATAGCAGGACTTTTGGGGATCTGTGGGACTACATAATCTCCTTTCCTCACCATAGCATGCCTACAAGATAGGCATTATTTTGCTCAAACTTATAAGTGCACAGCCTGAGGCTAAAAGGGTGGGGTAGATCCCAGTAGACCACAGGTCACTCCAGGCTCTTTCCATTTTAGCAAGGCTGCGCCTCAAGATGCCTTACTTAGGGTCCAGCATGTGCTGAGCATGTGACATTTCTTACCTAACATTTTCATGACAGTATCTTTGCCTCAGATGAAAGAGAGTTTCGAAGAAAAGTTTAGGCAACTTCCTAAGTTCACAAGAGGCAGAAGTAAGCTGATTCAGATGATTCAGGCTCCAAAACGCATTCTCTTCTGCCGTACTCACTCACATACTCACACACTCCACACAGAACAACGTCATTCCGGAGAGGCAGAAATATGCGGAGGGATAACTCAACACCAATTTTCTTCATTCTCTAAGGTCACAAAACAGGTGTTATTACACTGTGTGTCTATTTAAGATTCTTTAAAATATAAATTCTAGAAAGTTCACAGATTAAGATCCCAGGGACGGTTAGGGTTTAACTGTTTGCTCAGAAATAAAATAATCTGAGGGTGAAAGTCAAGCAAAATAAAAACTATTTCCAGTTTTCCAAAATTCTAGTTTCATGCTATTTCTTCTCGAAGTTACAGGGGAAAAGCACTTTATCTATGTAAACTGCGTTCTTCAGAAATGTCAATTTTAGTATGCTAAAATCTGGTGTTTTTCCAGACAAGGGCAAGGTGCCCAGTGTAGCCAAGGGTCAGCAGAATTCTGAGTAGGTGGCTTCAGTCCTGTTCGGGGTGGGGTTTGAGCGTGACCTTGAACAACCTTGCCGCTCAGTGTGGTTTCCATTACTGCTTCAGCTCCTCAGGGGCACCTTCAGTTCATCATACCTTGACACAGTCTGACGTGTCAATAGATAAAGATTTCATCTCAAAATGAAACATTTCACAATTCTACCCTAGTGTAGCTTTTTGTATCATTGGATCTAAAATTAAATTGATTTACCATTTGTAAGCATAACAGCAAATGCAGAGTGATAGATCTAATTACATTTTTAAAAGCCATCTATATGTCAAAAATATCATAAGCAAAGTTAAAAAGCAAACTGTGAAAAAAATTGCAAAGTACACATCAAAAAATCCGTAGTATATATATATTGGAAAACAGAAATAAAACTATATAAATATAGACAAAGCATATAGAAAACAAACAATGAGAAATACAAATGATCAACAGATATAAAAAGTTGTTCATCTTAAAAGCATAAAATATACAATGAGGTATAACCATTATCTATCTTATTATGAAAGAATAATTTTTAATTAAATATGAATAAATTATTATCATTAAATATTGAAAGTGCTAAGGGTTTGTGAGTGTGCAGAAATTCTCTATATACTCACTGTGGGTAAAACTTTTATGGAAGCCAATTTCAATTTATACATAAAAACTTTAAAGATGTTCACACCTTTTAGACAGCCACTTAACTTCCAGAAATGTACCCCAAAGAAGTAACTAGCTAAATGGACAAACATGTATACATACCAGCAGTAATCATGTAGACATGCTAACACCGCTGGGATCATTGGGTATCTTGGATTAGGGAACATGGGTGCTGTGAGTCCTAAAAAAAAGGTAACCATTTCTGTACGTTATTCAGAGACTCAATGCAGTGTTCCTTACACTGAGTATTTAGTCAACATTTACTGAATGTTTATATACCTAAATGTAAGAGACCTGTACAGGGGCTGATAGATATTATAAGACATCTAGTGACCAGTTTACTCGTTACTCAATCTTCAAAACTTCTTTGCCAGTTGAGATAAGTGCAGTCTTTAAGTTTTATGAAAAGTGTATGGAGATGTAAATTCCAAACTTACAAACCTATTAAACTAAGGGAGCTGTGTGGAGAAAATGAGATATAAAGTCTCTAACAAAGTGCCTGGAACACAGTAGTAGTTCAATACATAGTAGTACAATAAAATTACACCAATGCTGTTGTTATTGTCACAGATTCATGGCAGCTTTCCTCAAATGGTTCTTCCTTTCTTCTCTTCTTCCCTCCATTTTTCTCTATTCCTCCTTTCTTTCATTTTCTTTCTCCTTCCTTCCTTCCTTCTTTCCTTCCTTCCCTCCCTCCCTCTGTCCCTCTCTCCCTCCCTTCCTCCTTCCCTCCTTCTTTTCTTTCTTTATCTCTCTCTCTCTTTCCTTCTTTCTTCCCTCACTCTGTCCCTCCCTCCCTTCCTTCCTTTCTTCCTTCCTTCTTTCCTTTCTTTCATACTTCCGTCTTTTATCTTTCCTTTCTGCCAACATTTTTGAGCATCTAACATAAGCCATGCATTTCACGAGATGCTGGGGTAAATGAAAACGAAAACACCATGTTCTGCCTCAAAGAACTGATAACATAGTTGATGTAACTAACCTTGGAAGACGCAATATTACACATGACAAGCAAAAACTTTTGGCTTCTGAAGGGAGGAAGTGGCTAATTCTGCATGAAGGAATTTTTCAGACATTTTGTTTGAAGTGGATTTTGAAAGCCAACTGGTAATATATCAGGCAGAGAAAGCAGAGTAGCCTTTCCATGCCTCCGACATAACCTTACACTTGAAAGGCCATAGCTATTTTGAGAACTACAGGAAAAATAGAGAAGCAGGAGACATGTGGGAAGAGCTTCAGGTGCTAAAGGTGAAAATAGGTCAGCATAAGTTTTGGAAAGACGTATTTCCAAAAAAAAAATGATCAGTAGTTTGTGTTGACCCTATATAGACAATTTCAAGAACAGTGGCCTGATCAAATCTGTGTTTGTGAGACTAACAAGTGACAATCGTGAGAATCAATAACTAATACTTGATTCAATACATAATTTTGGGGGGAGCATGTATCATGGACAGAGAGCATGCCTGGTTTTTCAGTGCCAGAGCAACACACTTCCTAAAGCTCAAAGACAAATGTTGCCAGTGCTTCCTCCTCCTGTGATACATTCTTTCCTCAGGTACCAGAAAATTCAGTGACAGTCTAGCTCCTTAATTGCTTATTCAACAAGCAGCATTATGCTAAGTTGAGCCAGAAGTGAGAAACCCAAAGATGACAAAAGCTGGGTTAGTTCTCTCAAAAAATATTACGGGCTAAAAAGACAGGAACATGTTCAACCATCTAGCTATGGGTATGATAAATGCTATAATAGACTTATGTACAGTAGAGGGAGAATGGAGGGGGCAATTGACCCTTCTTGGAAGAAAGTTTTCCCAGGGAACAAAATACTCAATATGAGTTTTAAATGATGAAATTAGACTTTACAAGGAAGTTGAAGGGGAAAAATGCCCTCCAATCCTATCTTTTTTTGTGATGCTGTTTTTCTTTTCATGTTGCTTTCTTTGCCTTTACCTAACAAGAAAGGAGGATTGCTCTCTCTTCTGCTTCCCATGGCAATACTACTATGGCTGCCATATGCAGTTTCTTTAAGGTACATTGACATTGTGCCTGAACTTAACATATACATTCTTATTATATTGTTAGACTAGCTCTTTGAAGTAAGTAAAATATTCTTAATTTTGTAAACAAGAAAAATAAATCCCAGGAAATTTAGGTTCGTGGTTATCATAACAATAATGGTGAGGGAAAAACAAAATCCTGCTCATTCTGTTATCAAAATATACGCTATACTCATTACTAGTATTCCATTTATGCCTCTATGTTAGCAATTATCTTGTTGAACTATAATCGCATGCCTCCAGCTGAGGGGAGGGGCTCTGCTTATTTAAGCTATATCTCAAGTATAGGGTTTAGCGCTTGGACCTAGTAGGTCTTCCAAAATACTTGAGGCATGAACACGTAAATTAATGCATGAACCCTTAAAACATCCTTTGTTACTTAGTTCTATAAAATATTAAGATATTTTGTTTTATATGCTTTGCCTTCTGAAATAAATTATTTGCCTTTTGAGCGCAGAGTTCTGTCTTAATCTCTGTAGACACTCACAGCACCTAGCATAGAGCCTTGTCCAATGTAGGAGACCCTGCTAGATTTTTTAAAAGTAAATTACCCGTCTCTGATAGATTTTGGAATGGACTTCAGTGCTTCTGTTTAGTTTTGTAAAATCACGTCTCATCATCCTGTTAGGTTGGTTGTTGCTCTCCTGCTCTTCTGAAAGGAATTGAAATCATTGCTGCCCCGCCACTCCCCTTTCTCCAGGAGCGTTTTAGCTCCGGGGTTTAAAAAGCCCTTACACATTTCAACCTTTGTGGCTAATATGACCCATTTGGAGACCTTCTTTTCTCCAGGGAAATTAATTTCAAACTCAGCTTTCACCCGAGCAAATGCTTAGATCCCAACTGGTTTCATTCTTATAAGAAATGTTAGCAAATTATAATTGGAGGGAAAAATTAGGGGGTCAAAAAAGAGAAAAGAACTACCATGACAAACCCTGACTGCCGTTCTAATCTGTGCTACGATATTGTTACTTTTTCATCCAAATTTATCTTCTGTTGGCAGTAAAGTTAGAACCTGTTTCCACATCATTTAGAACTCCAAATTCCTGCCCACTGTGCTAACTACGAGTTTTAGTATCCCTGGTGAGACTGAAGCACTGCTCTCTGAGGAGGGTTAGAGAGCTGCCGTTCTTATGCAGCTACTAGACCGCGGTTCCACTGGTGCCGGACTTGCTGGGCCTCACCCTCAGGTCCACTCGACGACACTACGTGCAAGGAGCTCCCCCACCTGCTGCGTCCACTAATGATCACTCTCTCCTGAGTCGAGCCAACGGTCCAAAATTTTATGAGAATATGGATTGCAAAGTGGCTGCCACACGTGCCTTTACCGAAATCTTCCATTCTTGTGGGAAGACAGCTAAACAGTGATGATGGTCGGAAATCAAATAAACCAGCAAAGAATTATTGATGACCTAATTGCCCTAAATTGTAAACTCTGTTATTTCCCCCTGCCACAAAACCTTCCCATCCAAATAGCTAGTAAACACTCCAAAACCTTCAAGACATCCTCCGTTCCTTTCTTGGCTTCCTACCAATTTCATCACCATGAATTATGATTGATCATTCTAGATCTTAAATATGTCTCAAATCCGTCCTTTTCTCTTCCTCCCATTGCTATTGCTTTAATTCAGGCTGCCCACAACTTTTGCCTGACAAATGTTTTACAGCCTCTTAACTGGTCTGGTTGTGGCACGCGAAATGCATAGGAGCACAGAAAGTCATCGTTTGTAGAACTTAATGGCATGTGGCTTCACCAGCTGAAAGGAGACATCATGGCTTCTAGCGCCAGCCATAAGATTTAATATCGTTCCAAACTGCTCACTCCCCTCCCCTGTCAAAGGAGAATTCATGTCCACTGCTCTGTGGTTTACAGGGACCTCGCCCTCCCTCCGCACAGGAAGAGTGTTCTCACGTGGGCTCCCACATGATTTGCCGTGGCTAATGAAACATGTGCAGACATGGCATGGACCATGTCCAGGCAGAGGCTGTGAGAGCTGTGGCCTGGCGTGGCCATGGGGTTTCCCTTCTGCCAGGAGATTGGCCTATCTCTGTCAGCAGAACTGCTGCTTCAGCCTGCGTCCCAGGATGGACACACGGGCGGCAGAGCAGCAGCTGGCTCAGCCAATATGTAACATGAACGTGTTCATACAACGTGAACAAAAAAATAAATGTTTGTGGTTTAAGCCACTGAGATTTGGGGGTTATTTACACCAACACTATATGACAAAACCTCATTAATGCAATGAACATTTCATTTGGTAGGTTAGTTAATTCCTTGGAAAAAAGTGGTTTTGTATCAGTTGATATCACCTCAGAACACACTGTCACTGGATTTATGAAACATGTCCCCTCCACAAAACATCTGATGAATATTGATTAAGTGAGATAATACATGGATAATATATGGAAGGCAACTTGCCAAACACGAAGCAGACGATTTATAATTCTGGTGTCCCTGCCCATGTCTGCTCTTTATTAATTTAGAATGACTCAGCTGTGTGTGTTTAACGTCTTAGCTGATTCCAAAGAATGACGTTTTCCAAAAGTCTTTTCCCTTAAAAAGATTTTTTTGAAAAGCAGAAATGTTTATGCTGCTGGGTCTTTTCTTCCCCGCTGACTTGAGAGCATCCACACGCCATGCTCTCTGGTGGCTCCGTCCACAATTAACCATCACAGAACGGGCAGCCGACCTCCGCCCTGACACTGTAATTGTTCTGTAATTCTGGCTTGACAAAGACTGTGTCATCAGCAGCAAGCATTTTTTAAACCTCTCCTCAGCGCTAGGCTCAGGACCCATAAAGATGCATAATTCAGAGACTGGGCTCCAGAAGTATATGTAGCAGCTCAGGAGGCAGAGAGGCATGGGGGGCCGGCCAAGGAGTGAGATCACCGTGCGGCCACTTAAGAGGATTGGGATTGAAAGGGAGATTGCTCAGGGCCAGGGCATCTGCCAGCCTCCAGGGCAAGCAGGAATCTGACTCATCCCACCACCAGGCTCAGTCTGGGCCTTACAGCGAAGCAAAAAGGGAAGAAACAGCACCAAGAATGGTAGGTAGAGGGGATGTGACTAGAATACAGAAGAAAAGGGGAAAAGAAGAAAAAGAACATTTACTGAGCACCTGCCACACGACACGATGCTAGGACTTACATTTCTTTCCTGATTCAATTTTTAAGACAAGTCTATGAAGTAGGCATTGGCATGCACGTTCTAAAGATATGGAAATTGAGGTTTATAATGTACTCAATGCCACATAGCTAGCAAGTGCCAGAGCTGTGGGTTCCTGTTCTGCCTCTTCCGCTTAACCAGTGGTCTTGGCAAGCCATGTCATTTTTGACACTTGACCTCTTAATCCATATTGCATAAATACCCCATATCACCTCGGTTGGCTGTCGAAAGGGTAAAATGGGAAATGGATCAATACAACACCATAGCTATAGAATTCCCATAGCCTTTACTCCTTCATGCCCAAGCACATTCTATTCCCTCTGCTTAGAATACACTTCTGCCCTTTTGCCACCATGACTTGCCCCCAGGCGTCTCCCCCGTCCCAAGCCTTTCCAAGCCTGGCCTTCTCCGCTTGGTAAAGACCAGCAGTGCATCTTCCTCCAGCTGCCCCACGGTGAGTCACTGTGCTCCATTATCCTTTTATGCTAGTATATTAAAATTGTTGTTTTGATGTCTGTCTCTTCTCTCTCCGTCCTCACCTGAGACTTAAGTTTTCTGGACCAAGGAGCTTTTTCTTCATGGATTTATTTGTACGTTGTTCATTTAACTAACACTGATTGAGAGTCTGCTGTGTGCCAAGTGGCCTGGCCTGTGTTGGGGACACACTGATAAATAAAGGTGAAATGGTCTCTGTCCTCCCCAGGCTTACCCCACTGGACATTACAGACGAGAGGCTGGCAATCATGACAGAGGTCACTGCAAAGGTAGGGGACACCGGGGAACTCTGAGGATCAGAGTGAGCGCCTCCCCTAGATTTGGGTAGTTGGGAAAACCATCCAAGTGGCATCAAAACGAATACCTCAGAGAAGAAATGAGGGTAATAAAGTGAAGGGGAAGGGAGCAAAGATCACTTTCCCTGTCCCCAGCAGACACTGTTGAACAAAAGGGAAGGAGTCTTTGAAAGCTGTTTGTCACCCTAGATAGTATATTCCTGGTAGTTACCACAGAGGGGGTTAAAACATATCAGTATTTGTAGCCTAGCAGAGCTTGTTTTCATATACTTTGAGAATTCAGCATATCTTTTAAAAAGAATCCTATATATGTTCTGATTTATCATTGCCATTGCCTATTTATCTTATCTCACTTTCTGAAATCTTCTTTCAAACTGGAAAGTACAGCTGATTGCAGAAGGTGTGTTTATACCTTGGTGACGGAGAAAGGAAAGTGAGGCAAGCAGAGTTGAATCAGATAGTTGGGGGTTTTATTGTGTTCTCTGAGCCACTTTTAATAAACTTTCCTGATACTCGGTAAAAGGATGTGGTCTCCATCAAAAGCTCTTTTCGGTAACCAAGTCAACAAGAGGAGAAAAATACACCTACACAGTCCCAGGTGCAGCCGATTGCAGGGCACCCTGAGAGGGTGCAGAGTATTGGTTCCTCCCGGCTTGTGGGGGACTCGCTTGGACCAGCAGTTCAAATCTCTCTTCACGCAGTCACAGGCGTGTGAAAGATAGAGCCTCTTTCAGCTATAAGCTCAGGGGACACCAAGAGGAGTCCCAGGGTCTGCTCTCTGCCCTGGCACCTCAGAATTGCAGCTTTCTTCCCAATGTAGGACTTTCCTATCCTACCCCTTCTCCCCAAAGCACTGGCCAAAGTACCAAGGATGCTGAGTAGCCCTGACTTCATCTGCCAAATGCACACCCTTCTTGCATGGCCAGCCAGGCATCTGCATGGTGGTGTGGGGGTGTAGAGAGAAAGCTGGTTTGGGGAGTGAGGAGTTACATTTATCAGCTCTGGGTGGTGGAGCAGAAGCTCACACAACTCTTGCCGCAAATGGACAGGACCTCCATTACCTGGTTAAGAGAATACACATATCTTCCTGCCTGGGAGTCTCATGTCCAAGAAATAAACGATGGATAGATGCACAGTGTGAGCCTGATATCTGATTTGGGGAAACTCTTAATGTTCTTTCGTCAGAAAACTCCAATCTCCAATAAATTTTCTTATTTGTCTCTGAATTCTCCACACATATTTTGACATCTATTTTATTTTGTACCTATTATGTTCAAGGCACTCTGATAGACTTCATAATGTGTCTTTTAAATTTATTTTAAGGATTAAATGAAAGTAGGTCAAATTAAAACAGTTAGCACTTAGTATGTAGATTAAAGGTCAACCAGGCAAGGAGCACGTCTGTATCATTTGCCCCTGCGTCATCAGCTCCTAGCTCATCACCACACACATAGAACAGAAAAAGAAGATGCTCTAATACTCATCTAATGTAAACTCTCAGCTCTAACCAGGCTATTGATATCCTAGGGTACTTCACATATATTTTTTCTTTTAAGCCTCACAGCCACTCTGAGAAGTAGGTCTCCTATATTCATTTAATAATTAAAGCAACTGGGGCTGAGAGTTTAAGGGCATCTACAGAAGATTCCCTATTTGTTAGAGCCAGAATTTGAACCCAGACCCCTCAGTCTAGGCTCAGTACTATTTGCAGCAGGCCACAGTTCTCGAAATGGTGAGAAACATAATCTTGTTGCTGCCAGAGGCAAGCCCCTGCTGCTGGGCTGTTCTCCTCACCCAAGGTTGGTGGAATTCCAATGAGTTGGGACCTGGTCACCTTATCCCCCACTGATGAGTGATGCTGATGTTAGAGGCTTCACCTGCATTGTCCCAATCTTCTTCAAAATCACCCAGCTTTGCCTCCAAAGCCTGATTTTGGCATCACTGTGCTCCTCACACAGCTGCTAATAGGTTGGGCATTCAGGGTCAGCACCAAAGAGAAGGGACTTTTAAAGCTTTCCAAGGCCGCAGAGAGGCATTCCAAGATCAGATTTGTACAAATGACAATGTAGCTCTGATTGACTAATAATACCAACACTTCCATTGCACAGCACTCGTTATGTACCAGTTGTTGTTCTTAGTGCTTTAACTCATTCAAACGCACCTTTTTTTAAAATTGAAACCTGTTGGTGATGTATGAAGTGGTAAATCTCCAGAATTAGCACCTTTTGAATAGTCATCAAAACATAACTGATATCTCATGTAAACATTAATTTGTTCAGCATTTTACAATCATTTATTACATGGCCAACCTGTGACCAAATGGATAAATAAGGGCACTATTGATGAGGATCTCAAAGTGCGGAGAGTAGAAGAGCAAAGGGATGAGTAACCAGATGGTTAGAGAATCCTGAGCTAAGCACCCTATGCATGTTTGTACAACGAGGGCTGCACTGAGATGGAAGAACCCAACTTGCCTTGTCTCCTCAGAAGGGCTAATACATAATTTGACCCTGTCACTGAATAGGTGCTCAAATGACAGAGAAATAGAAGAGCAGGGATTTCAGGCTAAGGCACAGAGGTGTCAAAGAGAGTTTGCAATGCCAGCGACCAGTTGCATGAGATTGATAATAGATAAGTAATAGATGTTGACAGGTAATAGATATTGACAACTGACAAGACTTCGTCCTAAAAGGAGATTTGAGCTGGATTTTAAAGGATCTTGAGTATCATGCTAAAATATAGCTTCGAATCCAACAGATATATGTACTGACTTACCTCTAAGTGGTTAATACACTCTCTGGAGGCCAGGGGCAGCCTGCAAGTCAATTCAGCAAGGTATTGATCTACGTGTTACATTCGCCGTGCAGCCAGCAGCAAAGAGGTTGAACTAGAAGAGAGTTTTTTGTAATTCTTTTAGCAGACAAAGTAAAACTGCATTTTTCATTCCTTAAAAATAATATTTATTTATTTTACCCTGTTTTATGAAATATTATAAACATTTTGACCAAAACAGAGAATAAAATAATAAACACCTATGTATCATTCGAAGCTTTATTAAAGGGCAACACCATGCTGTATTTGCTACAGATAATTTTTTTGTGGGTTTGTAAACATTGTATAGGCGGTGAGGCCCCTGTTTACTGCCCTTGGACCCCAGTCCCCTGATTCTTTCATAGAAATGATCAATATCATTCATTCAGTGCTTATACTCCTAGGCAAGTGTTTAAAGAGTTACTATTTATCAACAGAAATTTAAAAATAATTTTTAGGTTGGAAAACTTTTTATAAACGGTATCACACTACACGTGTATTTTCTTCCAATATATATGTATATTTTGGCTAAAGCAGCATGTTTTAGAGATTTTTGTTACTGATTCATACGGTGCTTCTTTGTTAATTTTAACTGTTGAATAGAATTTGATCACAATTTTTTTATTCATCTGTTGCGCTACTGCTTTTTGCCGGGGAGTGGGCAAGGAAAAATGCAACGGCACAGAATTTATTGTCAAAAACATGGAACCAGGAGACAAAAACTACACGCAATAGTGTGCAAGAAACCAAGGCATTAGCTGGCTTCAGCATCAGCTTCTACGGGTCATCTGTTCCTTTCCAGTATCGACTGCTTAAATTCCTTTCTACAAAGGTGTACCAGGTGGTTTCCCTGGATACTCATAGAGGTCAGGACAACACACTTGTCCAACGCTTTCAATGAAAAATTTCACACTGTTTATTTGACAAGCCTCTGAATTCTCTTAGGGTATTAGGCTTACACGTTGGGATTTCTATTCTTTTAATGAGTATTTGTGACAATTTCTGTGGCTCTGTCCCGGTTCCTATCACAGTTATTTCTATTTAAATAAGTTTTTAGGATTATCCTCAGAGAGAAGTGTTCATTTCTGCATTAGATGGCTCATTGAGGGTGGAAAATGTTTATTGTATCTGTACTAGATCCACCATTTTCTATTTTCCCATCATCTCTGCCCTGGTTTACTTTAGGCCATTTCAGAGATATCTAACCTAAATTGTTTATTACTTTACTTTTAAGTGACAGGGATGCCTTTATTTAACGAGGTAGAACTCCTGAGCAGTAGAGGCAAAGCATCGTTCTTTGGGAACTGATGAGCATCAGACACGAGGCAGGACATTTTCACCTCTCTCCGTGCTCCATCTAATGGCTTGAGGGAGACAAGTTACTCCCCTTTGCAGGTGGGAGAAGTGAGGAGAAAGGAGCTTAAATAACTTGTCCAATGTCACACAGATAGACCAATGGAAAATAAGTACAGTTTTATCTGAGTCTGAAATTATAATTTTAGCTCAATAAAGTCAATATTTCAGTTAAATAAAAGTAAATTTCTTTTCATTGAATATCATCCTGGTGTGTTCTGAGGTCTGCAGCCGTCCTGGAAACTGCACAGCAGGAAGGGCAGGCGAGGGCTCTGTGCTTTTGAACACGCTTTTCCAAACACTCTCCCTTTTTATTGAACTTCACAGACATTCCCTGTAACAAAGCATTTCATTTTTTAACATTATTATTAAAAAAAAAATACCAATGTATTGACATAACTTGCAATTTTATCATTAGAACCATTACCTTGCCACAGCCCAAATGTGTTACCAATATCCGAGCTAGCAGCTCAACACACTTCTTTGCACACTTTCCTAACGTCGTATCTAGCTAGCGCCAGATCTAAGCAACTCTGCATGTGAGGGGTAGGTCCCAGGGAGAAGTGTTTGCAGTTAGTTTCACACTGAAAGGCAGTGTGATGGTTAGCAAACCAGATGTCTTGACACATACAAGGCTTCCGGGGCAGATACTCACCCACAGATTCTCAATTAGGGAAATCTACAATTAACATGACAGCAAGGAGAAGGGTCTGGTGTGCAATTACAATATTTTGGCTAGTGCTTCTTTTGCTGAGATATCAGTTAATAGCCTTCAAAACTTCATATGAAATCTAGTTATGTGCTAAAATGTGAAACCATTTATAAACCATAGAGTAATTTTATAAACTTGTGCTGGATTTATTTTGAAAAATCAACTTCATGGGTAAAAATGATAGATCCTGTGATATGGTTTAGATGACAAAAAGCATAGTCCTCATTGGCTTTGAGAAGACTTGAGAAGTTAACTGAAGGTGAAAAAGTCCAAAAACAATGAGAAAAGATTCTTCTAACAGCTTCAGCAATTCTAACGTGTCTTGAGCCCCAGAAGGTTTTGGAGTTTGCAGCTGCAGATGACAATTCCTTTTCTTTCTTTCTTTCCTTTTTTTTCTTCTCAAACTGAATTTCAACAATGAGGCAAGTGATTGCAGCGTGGCAATAGACAAAAGCTGTTTTCAGAGGATTGCCTGCTTGCAGAGGCCTGGGAAACCCATGCTTCCAAGTCACAAACAATAGGTCTTTTAACCTAACATATGGCCCCAAACTGGGTGGTAAACATAGTTCCCAAAATTGTCATGGTCCAACATATTAGGAAACCTATAATAAGAAAAGCTTAGCACAGTTTTCTGTGCTCCAACCACAAAGAAGAGCCTCTTTCACAATCTGGATAGCAGCTTCCTCCCATCCGGAATTGTGGTGTGATTCTCACTTCCACGTATATCCCCAGCAAGAAGATCACCACCACAACACACACAAGAATACGCTACTTAACAGTTTGAGGCCCACTGGAGGAGATGGTTGGGATCTATATGGACTAGGGAACATGTAGCAATTTACTCCGAGTTTATCCCTCTATCCCTCCTGTTAAATTGTAGTTGAAGAAAAGAAATGATTATTTTTCTTCTGCTCTGAATCCCCTGTCCTTTAATGCTACTTTAAATATATTTAAAGAGATGAGAATGATCCTTGATAGATACATAATGGAGTTGCTTGGCCATTCTTTCATTCTTTCAACTAATTGATTGATGATTAAAAGTCATAGCATTACTATTGTAGTAGCTTCAGGGGATAAAGAAATAAGTACGGTGGGGCCCTTCCCTCCCTGTTTATCAGGGAACGCATATAGTTTAACACTCTTATACTGTAGTGAGTTAGATGATTGAGCACACAAGGTAAAACATCCAATGGTGATTAGGAAGCCAAGAGGCCTGGGTATTCAATATGTTTCTTAGAGAAAGCAGGAGTTGAGTAGGGACAAAAAGAGTGGAAACAAAAGAGTGGGTGTTTGCTAGATAGACAAGGTCATTCTGATCAGAAGAAATCACAGAGAGACACAAAGGCATGAAATAACAGTGATAACTAGTATTTATTCAGCATTGGGTATACACAGGGTGTTAGGTTAAGCACTCAGCATGCAGTATTTCAATTGCTCATTGTGACAACCCTATGAGACAAATACTGTTATTCTCCCCATATTATACATGATAAAACTGAAGTTTGAGAATTAAACAACTTGTTCAAGTCAAACAGCTAATAAGTAATGGAGATGGAATTCAAACTCAGGCATTTTTTTTCATTCCAGAGACTGAGCTCCTAATGCCATATTGACAGGACTGACCCAGAGCTGTGGAGTCAGGACAAACAGTTTCAACACTGGGCAGCGGTCATTCATCTGTAATATGCAGACAAGTGGGAGTGTTTGTAATACATTAAACTGGGGAGAGACTTCACCATGTGAATATTTTCAAAAGATAACTTTTGCAGCTATTACACAGACAGGATTGGCAGGGAGGAGCTTGGAGGGACTGGAGGCTGAGAAGAGGTAGAAATTTGCAATCCTAATGAGAGATAATGAGGGCTGAACAGAGGCAACCACATGGAGATGGCATGTTGAGGATGATTGAGGATGGATTTCCAAGACAGTCAAGAATTAAAAATCTACATGACTTGGGCAGAAGAGAGAGGCTACAAAGAAACTCCCAAGTGTCTGGGTTGGGAGCCTGGGTGAATTGATCACCTATAACCAAGATTCTGTAAACAGAACAGGTAACAACTCCCACTGATGATCTGCTGTCTGTCACCATCAGTAAGCTGTTTCCGAGTACTGATGTTATACAGGGAGGCGAGCACGTACAGAACAACAAGGCTAACTTCCTGTGTTGCAGGAGCCTCCAGAGAGGTTAGGAGAGAGTAAACCAATACAAACAACAGCATTACCACACGTGGCTCATGTCTATGTTGGGGTTGGAGAGGGGGTGCAGGCAATAATTACCACCGGAAATCAGAGGAGAAATGATCACCATGGGCTGGATTTGAGCCTCTGATGGTGCAGGAGAAGGGCCTTGAGCTTAGAAGATGGGAGGATATATGAGCATGCATAGCAACAGCCCTGCAGTCAGCATGTTCATGCAATTGCAGCTGGAGTCTAACCTCCATACAGTCTTTCTGTAACACACAGATCAAATGGTAGATTCAATTCAGACGCAGAAATCTTTGAAAGAGACATTTAGGTGATTTGTTGTTTTATGTTTTTTGTAAGTGTTTAAATCGCTTCTCTAGACATTAATGTGCATTGGAATCACATGAGGGTGCATGTTAAAATTTAAATTCCTAAGTGGTACCCCAGGGATTCTGAGTCAGGATGTATGGGATGGGGAATGAGGACCTGACCTTTTAACCACAGCAACCAAGTGGCTCTGATGTAAGTGTCTGAAGACCGTTCTTTGAGAAACACTGCTCTAGTGTTTCTCAAACATGTGGGCCACTGACAATCTTATTAGAATAATGACACCTAGGAAATTGTATGCTAGAAAGTGAAAACAGCATCATACTTTTTATTACGGTGGTGAGTAAATGTCATAATGTGAAATAAATTTTTTGTGAAATGAAAACAAAAATCTCTATGAATATTCAAATGAGAGCCTTTAGATTCTTTAGATGCTTCTACACTCCCTGAGTATTTCTCTTTCTCCCTTCTCTTTGTCTCACTTTTCTCTCAAACTCTCATGTTTTTTCTCCTCTTTTGTCCTTGCCTCTTGGCTAAACTCTGGTTTCTCTTTCAACTTCTCTCATCCCTTTCCTTGTCCCTAATCCTCTCACCAGCCCTGTTTCACCTATTTTCCCATTCTGCTCTCTGATTTTTGTCTCTCCTTTTGTCACTGCAGCATCCACCTTAGAGAGCGAGTTTCACTATTGATTTTTTTTGTAGCTTTCCGTAGGTGTTGGATTGTGTCAAATACGTTTTTGCATCTTGTGAGATGATCATATGCTTTTCTCTTTATTCTGCTAATGTGATGAATTTCACTGATTTTTGGACATAAAACCAACCTTGCATTTCTTTGATGAAGCCCACTTCCCCATGACATGGTATATATACTCAACTTGCTAGCACTCTGTTAAATGTGTGGTATCTGCACATGAAGGATTTTTCAGCTCCTTTAATGTCTTAGTCTAAATTTTATACAGGGTACTTTTGGCTTCATAAAATTAGCTGGGAAGTATTCCCTGCTCCTTTATTTTCTGAAAGAATTTTTGTAGTCTAGGAATTATTTTTTCCTTAAATTTGGATAGCATTCACCAGTAATACTATCTGGGCCAGAAGTCTACTTTTTCAGAGGGTTTTTAATAATGAATACAGTTTTTTTAATTGATAGAAGTTTACTCACTTTTTCTAACTCTGCTTAGGTTAGTTTTTATAATTAATGTCCTTTAAGGAACTTTTACATTTCATCTAGTCTGTTAAATTTATTGGCATTAAATTCCTCATGATATTTTCCAACCATCCTTTCAATTTCTGTAGTATCTTTGGTAATGTCCTCTCTTTCATTCCAGATATTGATAATTTATGTCTTATGTTTATTTTCTTGATCAGATATCTGGGAGTCTATTCTAGATATTGTGAGTTATGAGTTGTGGAAATTCTGATTTCTGTTAGTTTATTTTTTCTTAACCATGTCATTTGTTTTACTTTGGCAGGCTATTATCTTGGTTGGACTCAAGTTGAAAATTCTGTTTCTTTTCCTTAGCTCTGATCCTACTTGACATACTTTTCCTTTAGCAGAGCTGCTTTGAGTCTACTCTAGCCAGAGGTATGAGCAGACAGAATTTGGGAGATCTCTAACTGGCTACTTTCCTTCTGAGTCTTCCCTTCCCTTCCCTTCCCTTCCCCTCCCTTCCCTTCCCCTCCATTCCCTTCCCTTCCCTTCCCTTCCCTTCCCTTCCCCTTCTCTTTCCCCTTCTCCATTTGCATCTAACTCCACCATAATGAAAGCTATGATAATAGTAACTCTACTGTGTATAATTCTCTCCATTTGCTGTGTACTACACTTTCAAATCTGAATCCTTCTGTAACTCTCCAGTGCCTTCAGATAGCTACACTTTGCATTATGTTCAGATTTTATACTTATCATTTGCCAGAAGATGCATCATGTGCAATCTTACTTGGCCGTTCCCAAAAACAGATTTACATCTTTCTCTATTCTCATTTTTTAAAGGAGTTTTCACTGTAAAGAGAATCCTAGAGTTTTTTTCTTTTTCTTTTTTTTTTGTTTGGCTCTTTATGGATCTTGGTCTATTGTATACTGTCTTACATTGTTTTGACAAGAAGTCTGTAGTTATTCTTATCTTTATCTTTATATATAATGTGTCTTTCTTTGCTTATTCTTTTAAAATTTTCTTTTTCTCAAATTATACTGTAGTAATTTAATTATGGTGTGCTTTGATGTGGTTTTCTTTGCATTTATTCTGCTTGGGCTTTCTGAGTTTCTTGGTTTTGTGGGCTGTAATAAAGAATCCGACTCCAATTTTTGATGTTTGATTACTGACAGCTTTTAAATCTCACTCCTCCCTTTTCCCCTTCTGCCCACATCTGGAAAAGATGGTAAGAAAGCCCAAGTGGTCCCTCCTTCAGTGAACTCTCACCGCCCCCTACTCTTTAACCACAATAAAAACCCAAGCCATTATCCTTTCCTTCCCTGTTCTCTCGAGCCATTTTATGAACAGATTTGGAAGTCTGCCTTACACTCCCCAGATGCCTTATTTTGTGAGAAGTAAACCTTTTCAGATCCTCTTGGTATATGTGTGTAGCATCATAAGTCTCAACATTTGAACAAAATTTTGAGTTGGGGTTCATCCTATATCTTCAGGTATCTATAATACAGGTTTATAATTTTCATCCAATTTTGAAAATTGTACACATTTTGTCTTAAAATATTTTCTGTCCTCATTCTGGAACACAAAATTCCTGTATATGAGACCATTTGATATTGTCAAACAGGGCACGGAGCTTCTGTTAAATATTTTAGGCATTTGTTTTTATATCTATACTTCAATTTGTATAATTCTTATTGTTTGCCTTCAAATTATTTGATCTTCTCTTCAATAGTATTTAATTTGCAATTAAGACCATACAGTGAATTTTTCATTTCAGATAATTTTCAGCTCTAGAAATTCCATCTGATTCTCTTACAAATTTTTAATTTCTTACATCATTATGTTCATGTTCTCCTTTAAATCTTTAAACGTATTTATACTAGCAGTTTTATACTTTCTAATTCAATAATTTCTGTTATTATTGGAATCACTTGTATTGGCTCATTTTTTTTGTCTGTTTATGTGTCACAGTTTTCTGCTTTTTTGTAAGCTGGTAATTTTTGATTGGAGATTGGACATTGTGACATTATGTTATTGAATATTGGATGTTATGCTTTGTCATTTTCTTTGAAAACTGTTTCACTTTTTTTTGGCAGGGACTTAAGTTATTTGTGTATCATTGTGATTATTTTGAGCTTGATTTAAAGTTTTGTTAGGGCAGGTCTGGAAAAACCTTTCTTCAAGGGCTAATTTAACCCTAGTTATATGATACGATTCTTCCTAAGTCTCTACTGAATGCTTAGGTGTTTAATAAGGCCTTTTACTCTGGCTGATTGGCCATCCAAACATGTTTGAGCTCTGGAAATTGATTAGCCAACAGCTCCTTTGTTTTTCTTTGTCCAATCTTGTGAAATTTCACTTTGTGCATGCAAAACTTAGACTACAGCAGCAGATTCAAGGGGACTACCTTATGTATTTTTGGAACTCTGTCTGAATAGTTGCCTTGTCTCTGGTAAATTGCCTTCAAAATTTTGTTCACCTAAGCTTTCACAAACTGCCATCTCTGCTTGCCCAGTTCAACAGTTTTGCCTTTCTCACCTTGGTTCTCCTTTCCTACAACAAGATCCATAAAACACCTTCAGAGAGAAAATCAAGGTAATCATAGGGCTCAGCTCATTTGTGTTCCTCATCTCAGGGATCACAGTTGTACTTTTTCCATTGATCAATGTCTGAAAGAGTTATTCCATATACTTTGTCTATTTTTCTACTTGATTTTTCGTGGATGGATAAAAACAATACCAAGTATTCCCTCATTGTTGAAAATGGGAGTTCTCAGATTTTTTATTTTAATGCTTTTAAAAACTTTTTTAGAAAATTAGAGGTTCAAGCTAACTTAAATTTTAATGATATTTGGGACTTTCAGTGGGACTAACTCAGCTGAGGTGGCAGTGAAAAAAATAGAAACCTTTATGCATGGCTAAGTTCACAGTGATCCAGCCAGGACAAATCACAGCCTGTTTAATATGGCCTTTGAAGAGGTTTTGTTTATTCTTTATAAAACCATTGTAAAATGTATTCCTATTTCACAAATATTAAAATGTAAATTTTTTGCATTTTGTAATCAAGCAAATGGGATTACTATGAGAGAGAAAAGAGAGCATGAAAACAAGAAAGATACAGTTATATTCATAAACACAAAACAAATCCAAGGAAAATGGTAAATACTATAGACTGGTGAGTTTCCACACATCACTTTTTTCTTTCTTTTTATGTTTTTCTAGAATGAATGTATTATTTGTATTATAAAAATGTCTTTTAATGAATGGTGATGGAACCACTCGATATTGACATGGGAAAAAAAGAAATGTCATCCCTACCTTGAACCACACACAAAACTTAATTTAAATTGGATAATGTATTCAACGGTTAGCCAGCACTGGTGATCTATTGGTTAAGATTCGGCATTCTCACCACCACGGTCCGGATTTGTGTCCTGATCAGGGAACCACACCACCCCTCTGTCAGTTGTCATACTGTGGCAGTTGCCTATTGCTGTGATGAATGCTATGCTACCACTATCTTAAGTACCAGCAGGGTCACCCACGATGGACAAATTTCAGCAGAGCTTCCCTACTAAGGCAGACTAGGAAGAAGGACATGGCCACCCACTTCAGAAAAAATTGTCCATGAAAACCCTATGAATAGCAGCGGAGCATTGTCTGATAGAGCACTGGAAGGTGAGAGGATGTCACAGATAAGACCAGGCAGATTTATGTTATGCTGTCCACAGAGTCACTAGGAGTCAGAATTGACTCAATGGCACTGACAACAATTCAAGTATTGTGTTGGTCTCACTTCTTTTGATATCAGATTCTGGGTGAATTCTATTAAATTATTTAAATCTTCATTCCAAAATAAATGGATTTACTACGGCATGATGAGGTGAAAAACAACTAAGAATCAAATAGAAAACAGTGTTTTGACCACTAGAATCAAGAGCAGTATGTAAATTGGGAAGGTTTATGCATATTGAAGACTAAGCCTGGAGATATAAGGGATGACTTTCTAGGGGGGATTCTGAATAAGGGTAGGAATTAGCCTAATGAGTAATGGAAGAGAAGGGCTTGCTAAGCACAGCAAACACCAAATGTAAATGTACAGACATACAGATTGCCCAGTGACTTCTTTGTGCTGAAGTGTACTCTGTGCTTATTCAGCCAATTATTGCGAGCTTGTTATGGCTGAGCACTATTTTATGTGATTCACACATATCACCTCTTTTAAACATAGAAAACACATTTATTTCTAGATTATTACTTCAGCATCTGCCCACCTCAAGTATCCTATAAGAAAGTCTGGGGACTGATGTCAATTCCTAAAAATTCTTTATTACCTTTTTGTTGAAAGATGTTAGAAGCCTTCTTATAATATATATTGATGTACAGAACATTCCTAGATTCATATTTTATATTATGAACAGAGGATTACATGAGTAACTGAATTGGATCATATTTCTGACTTCACTCTGTTAGTCATTTTAATATCTTGTGACATGTTCCCTCCTTATATTATCAGCCATCAAATTTAAAATATAAAAATAACAAAGCAGATGAGGCCTCTCAGATCTCCTGTGATTAATGGGAAAAGAAATGCTGAAGCAGAGAACAAGACTAGCATGTGTTTGTGCCAAAGAAACAGAAGCCGAACTGCCCCCAGCCATGCCTACTAGACTCAGCCAACACGCAGCCCACTGGAATACTACAGTTCCATCCAAATCTGTCCCCACGTCTCACTTCAAAGTCATTATGCCAGGCTCACGTCTGTCCTCCACCCATAACCCCAATACCTGCTATCACATCTCCTCCAGCAGAGAGACTCTCGAGGTGCATTACGGGAAAGCGCAGACGGAGTCCTGGCCAGGAGAGTTTTCACCCATGTAGAGGTTCTGGCCTCAAACTGAAGCCTTTACAACAGGCCATCTGTCTCAAGTTGTCAATCTGTAGGCTCTTCAGGGATCAGAGAAATGGGCTATTTCCTTCTAAGTCTTATGCTAATGTGTCTCCTGACGCACTGTTTGAAAGACTAGAAAAAATCCAGTGTACTATTAACAATGGAGAGTGCCTGGTGCTGAGCTTTGGTAAATTGTGTTTTCCAAATTACTTTCTGTATCTTCTAGAGATTTTATGAAGTATTATTTACAATTAGAAAATATTAAAATCTATTTTAAGCTATGAATATGGTATTGTTTCAGTTCTTTGTGTTTATTTTATTATTTATTATATGTACATTCATTGATTACTTTAACAAAACTTGTTTTCAAAAACATTTTTTTTGTGATTTTATTTCAAAATATCAGAAAAAAATTATGTGACTAGACTCTGGGGAACTCAATACTACCTATATTACTTTTAAAATCTGTAATCTTGTTGGGGACATTTTCATATATCTGTTTTCATTGTTTTAAAAGATCTTCTGAGTAAACATGCCATAAAAGAGAAGCTTATTTGCCAGTCCACAATAATTTATATCCATGAACAAAGAACTAATATTAAGGGGACCATTATCTCCTCTGATCTGCATGAGAGTAGTGACAGGGTGCTGTATATTACAGCTCAGTGACTGAGACAAAACACATATGATTTTAGACACAACAGACATATTTTGCTATAATATTCAATTTAAAAATAACTTTGTGGGGCTGGCCTAGTGGTGTAGTGGTTAAGTTTGCATGCCCTGCTTTGGTGGCCCAGGGTTCACAGGTTCGGATCCTGGGCATAGACCGAGGCACCACTCATCAAGCCATGCTGTGGCGGCATCCCATACAGAAAATAGAGGCAGATGGGCATGGATATTAGTCCAGGGCTGCTCTTCCTCACCAAAAATAAATAAGTAAATAAATAGCTTTGACAAGAATTCTATGACCTGCCCTATACTAAAGTATAAAAAATACATTTTGTATCTTCAAGGCATGCATAATCCACTTTATAAGAAATATAATGGGCAGCCCCCTAGAGTAGCTTGTATAAGATGACACATGACCCAATAGGATTGTGAGGTAAAACCAATCATTTACATGCTTATCTCTATTTTAGTGAATTTGTTACTTTAACTTTTGGAGTTTTTATTTTTGTTTTTTGTTTCATAAACAAAAAAATTCAACATCAAGCATTTTCTTTCAGTAAGCGTGATTTCTGAAACAAAAGCCACCACGTCATACGGCAGTGACCATTCAGTGGGATTTACATAAGCTTGGTAAAGCTAGGTATTTGAAATTACTTCTCCTCTGTTCTTGTTGCATCCTGACTCTCCTAAACAGGTTTCCAAGAATGGAGAGAGCAAGAGAGAGAGACAGAGAGAGAGCCCATGGCACGAAGACAGGAGGAACAAAGAAAGAACAGGAAGGAAGGAAGGAAGGAAAGGAGGGAGGGAGGGAGGGAAAGGGGGAAAAGGAAAGGGGGAAAGGAAAAGGAAAAGAAAAAAGAGAAATAAAAACCAATTTCCATGGGGTAACCGATGACAGAAATTTCAAGCACTGATTAATTCACAGCCTATTCATTGGTTGTTTTTTGTCTCCAGCCTGAAATAAAAGGCAAACAATAAGTGATTAATCTGTATAGTATCCTAGGAATAAAAACAGATCTTTTTCAAAATTCTCTAATCTATTAAACCTTCTCCATAGTCTGCTTTTTCCAAAACTGGCTGATCCCCAAGATCACTTCACTACTCAACTCTATGTGAGGTTAAAATTCTTTCCAGCACCAAAAGACCTTCATATCCACCATTAAAGAAGCCCGGAGAAACCATGTTTCCAGCATCTTAACGAGCTGAAGGACAGCAAGTGTATGCCCACAGAATCAGCTCAGGACTCGAGGCAAGGCTTCCTGAAGATGGAGGAGGAGGAGAACTTGAAGTAGCAGGCTGGAACGACAGCAACGGACAGTCGTCTTAATAACTGATTTTGTTGATTCTAGCCATATGACAGGACTGGAATTCTATTTAACCATCATTTGTGTTTACACGGATTACATTGTAGAGAGATCGGGAGGAAAGAGGCTAAACATATTTTACTACTTTTAGGCATCATTAGTTTTGGTTCTTTACTTGCTTCTCTGGATGGGAAAAGTGAGCCAGCATCCCCTTTGGAGCAAAGGAGAGCTCTGCTCTTAGATCTTACCACCTAAGTATAGAAACTAATGAATAGAAACTATTCCATAGAAATAAGCTAAAGGGAGAATTAGTTAAGAGCCTTTTCCCTCATTTCTCTCTTTCACCTATTGCTAGTAACTATCAAATAAGTAAGAAAAGATGTTCTAGAGTGAATTAATCCACCCAACACATATTCATTGGTCAACTTTCTATACCCCAGTGTCTCCTATAGCACCACATATCTATTACCACAATCACTAAGCAAGTGCAGAGAAAACAATTTTGCTTCTGTGCCTGGCTCTGAACTAAAGAGAGAATGAAAATCTGAGTAAAATGGACAAGACCCAACCCTCATGAGGCATATAGCTTAGTGAAGATTACAGATAATGTAAGTAATTATGTCACAATATTATAGTATTCCAAATATGTCATTGTAAGTTGCTAATTGGTTAAAGGAGTAGAACAGGTAGTGATGAGAGATCTTGGCTGGAGTCTGGAAAGGTGTCCCTATGTCTCTGTCATCTGAGAGCTGAAGAATGGATGGGCATTCATTAAACTGGAAGGGAGGCAGAGTCCTCCAGAAAGAGGGGAAGCCTGAGTAATAACACTGCAACAAAAATGATCCTTTAAGAAGATGAAAGGCTGCTTTGTTTAGTAGAGACAATAGGAGGGAATTGAGCAAAGTGAGGCTGAGATGTCAGCAGAGGACATCGGATGGAGGCTCTGTTAACAGTTTAGGTTCAGAATCCTAAAAGCAGAGAGGTTTAACCAGGGCAATGAGATCATCAGATTTGGTCTTTTTAAAAGCTCATTCTAACTGTTGGGTGCAGACTGATGGAGGAAGAAAAGGATGAGTCTTACGTTGGATCCCAATGTTGGACCAGCAAAATCTGAAGGATATACTCCCTTGCCTTGATCCCTCATCTGAACACAGGGGCAAACGTCTTATAGTCACTCATTATTTCCCCATTGCAAACTCTCTGGTGCAGCTCACAGATAACATGTGATGCATGGCTCTAGGGTTTTCATGCTACGGCTTGGCAGCAGTAGTCCCATACAGCCCAACTCCGTCCTGTCCTCTGGGCTTGTGAGATTTGCTGCCTCACCTGAGACTAAACCTCAGTGGGTCTTGCTTCCATTGCTTGCTCCCTGTATGTTTGAATTTGCCTGGTTGGTCTGGGCTCATCCTTTACCTTCATATTTTCTAGGTCATTTTGTCACAGGTTTATCCCTTATATAATTCAGGGTATTAGTTTTATGACCCAATGTAAAGTCTCTTTTCTTCCACTAGTTTATTTTTTCCTATTTACATTTATTTTTACAAGTGATTTACTTTGTCTCCCATCAATTCATTTTATTTCTTATTTTGCTATGCTACTTGATATTTCCTTTGTTTATCTTTTGTTATATATGTTCAGTTTTCAACTTTCTACCATCTGATAAATTCAAAGGCATATATTGTTTTTAAAATACTATTTACAGGCTGAAGACTTCCAAAAGTATATCTCCAGCCCAGAATTTTCTTCTTAACTTCCCAAACCACAAATTCTCCATTGTTATATCCACTTGGACAGATCTCATACACATTTCAGAAATAACATGCACAGAACTAAAGTCTTGATCTTGCTCCTCACGCCCTCCCCTCTGGTCCCTCCTTCTGAAGAAACAGGATTTCCATGCATTCCATTCCTTAGGCGAAGGTGTCATCAACATCTCCTTCTTCCTCATGCCCATATCCAACCCATCAACAAGTTCTATTAGCTCGACCTCCAGATCACTCCAACATCCACTACCGCAAGCCCAGTCCAAATCACCACATCTTTTGCTTACAACAGCTTCCTAAATGGTCTTATTGAACCCACTCTTGACCTACCCAATTAGTTTTCCACATAAAAGCCAGATCACTTAAAAAATTTAAATTAGGTTTTTATAATTTCTTTTAGATATTTGCTGCATTACGTTCCAGCGTTACCAAGTTGAGAGAGTATAAACTTCCTGGTGTGAGAGGAGGAGGGGCATGATTATGGGGGGATACTCCTCAACTATTGCTTTGTTCACCCGCTTCTGGATATCAGGTCAGTTTTTTGAGAACTTGCATTTTAGAAATGCCTTCTGTAGCACACTGCCTGAGAAATTGGACTGCATACTTTTTATGTTCATTTTACACAGTTTCAGAGCAGGAACAGTTTGAATGAATGCCCTTATACCACCATATTTCCTGGAATATGGGTCACGCACTTAAGCTAAACTTCGTTGCCATATGTTAACTCTGTATGTCAATTTGTTATCATGACCTTTTTCATCATGGCCCTGTGGCTTCCTCCAAAGTAAAAGCTGCAATTATCTCTCTTGATTACCATTCATTCATTGTTGATTGAACACCTACTGGGTAAGACAAACTGTGCTTGCTGTATGTATAGGAGGTACAGAGATGAATAAAGTTCACTCACTGCCTTTAGGGAATTTAGAATTCAGTGGAGGAGATGGGACATGTGTAAGTGACATATGCATGTTACGTGCAAAGTTGAATTGGCACTCAGAGGAAGGAATGGCCACTTCTAAGATAGTTTGGAATGGGAGCTAGGAACCCTGTGACATAATAATAATCACAGATTTTAATCTCACTAATGGCTTATTTCTATATATTCTTTATGTTACTATATAAATGTTTAGAAAATGGCTTAGCACATGTCCCCTGTCCAAAAGTTTACTTGAGATATTTCCTCTTATGAAAGTTTCATCTTTTAGAACAGACCATAATAATAATTGCTCAATGCAAGCTGGAATGCCTCCTTAGTGAATCCTGCTTCTTTGTTATACAGTGAAATTCAAGGTCAAATAGTTTGAATTCAGTCCTCCATGCCCAAGTAATACCAGGGAGAACAAAACATTTAAAGAATATTTATCTTAAAATATTAACTTTTACCAAGGGTTTTTATATCTTCCCACCTCCAAACTTATTTTAAAAATATTGTGCAACTACAGTGATTTAATATATAGGAAAGTGTAGTGTAAACTGTGAAGAACCGAAGCAACTGTGTGAAGAGTCCGTGATTCAACAGGATTACAATGCACAGAAACAATTCTCTAAAGCTAGTGGAACCCAAAATAAGCAGATAAGGAAACAGTCTCCCCAGTGTCATAATAGCAAAGACATTGTCGATACTATATTTTTGGCATTTTTTGGCTAATATTTTCCTCTTGTAAAATAAAGCTCATTTAATACAATTTTAGCCATCCCAGAGTTTACAGAAGGGGAAAATGTGGATCTTCGTGTGGGAGCAGAAAGTCAACGCACAGGAGAAAGACTTCAACTACATGTCCTACCAACTGCAGCACGCACCATTTTAATCAATTGCCTGTAGAGTCTAAACGTGTAGCTGAGAAACATGGACAAGACAGACAGCAGTGAGGCCTAGTTCAGAGCAAGCACAAGGTTAAGACAAAGCTCCTTGATGGTGGAAACCTCACTCCAAGAAAATATACTTTTAGGGGGTATTCTATCTCAAGACTTAAGAGGTGTAAACAATTGGACGTGACCTCTGTGTACTTGGATTTCTTTTTCTATAAAATTAAAAGGTTGAACCAGGTACCCAATGAGGTGTATATCCAATCCTGAAACTGTAAGAGCACGAAATGCCACTTCTGGGAAGTACCTGCAGCTGTTCTTCTCTCCTTTGGTACCTTGACGTACTTAACGGAGCCTGGGTGGATGGGAAACGTCTATGGACTCCCCATGAGGCGCTTTTTAAGAAGTGTGTTCTTTTTCTAAGAGACCTCTTTCCCAAATTACATGTATAAACTGTAGGCTCCACAAACTACCAACCTGCTTTCACTTCAAAGAGAGACTTATTATTTCTTTACATTCATTTCTTCATTTTAACTCTCTGCCGAGCCTTGAGTCTTTTTAAGCAAATGAAGTCCATGCCTGCCTGGCCTTACTGGAAAACCAGGTAAATTTCACACTACTTCCAGCTCCATCCACTTGAGAACACCCTCCCCTCTAGAGTAGCTCACAGCCTCACCTCTGGGTCTGCCCTTTCCTACTCCTATCTCATTTCCTTCTACGGCCTTTGGTCTTGAGCAAGTTGTCTCCTAGGAGTTTCTGAATTTTCTGTATAACAAGAACGTGTTGTATCCTTTGGCTGCAGTTAATGTCTGTCAATATTGTTTACCAGTTCTGCAACCTAGCTTCCTAAAGAGCAGTAATAGTAATAGCTTAAACCACTGTCAACATGGATCACATACAATTATACATGAATAGCTACCTTCCCGGAATCATATGTATGCCCATCATTTTGTATGGGCTTTGTTGATATATTAGGTGTCATCTCAATACAGCAAGATATAAAATGAGAGCTCAATAAGAATACCACCATCTCTAACGGAGAGACCCAACACAACACTCTCAGAAAGGCTTAGAAACAATTAACCTTCTAAAGAAGAGTGCTCTCAGGAGCAGTAGGGAGATGTGTATTATTGTCTGACAAATTCTGTGGGACACCTTGCTAAGGACAATGGCACAGACCTGGGTCAATTTTAAAAATGTAATTATGCAATATTAATATAAGATGTCAAACTTCTTAAATAAAATGAACACTTGCAAGCCTTCAAGACAGCTTCGCACTGCCAGCCGGAGGAGGCTCTGAGGCGAGCGCCAGCAGTATTAATAGAGCTGTAAGACATCCTCCAAGATCAAATGCGCCACAATTTGTATGCACTTCTTTGTTTAACTCTTCCTTCCCATTTGTTCCTAATTTCTGCATCTAAACACAAGGTAGATGAGATCTGACGTGAAACTTTGTTTCTGATCAACTACAAAGAAGTTTTCCAGCATCTGTTGAGCTCAGCTAGTAAGCACAATTTATAAAACAGTGAATGACTAACCCCTGTAACCATTTTAATGACCCTAAAATAAAGTGCTTAGAGCAACATCTGTCCCAGCAGCTGGGTTCTCTGCATGAGTGGGCAGAGCGACACATTGGGACAAATTCTGTTCTCCTTTTTGACAGAAACAATTGCAGCAGATCATTTTTATCGTAATCAATTTAGGTACAGTTTCTTGGAAACCATCTGTGTAGTGTTCATAGATTGTGCTTAAGAATTTAAATGTGTATATTTTTGGTCGCTTGATGTAGCATCTGCTAATGGCCACATAAGTTCCACTTTTTATGCAGAAAGCTGTTTCCTTGTAAAAAGATTAGTAGAATGACTACTTGATTTTTTCCTTTTAACTACCCAATAAGCTTCTGCAGTTTGAATGACATCCGTCACAGAGTGTTAGTTGTAGAATTAATTGCTTAAAAAATAAAAACTGGAGTTGAAGTTATAAGACAAACAAAGCTTCAGTGAAACATTTTATTGTGTTTCTATCTCCAGCTCATAATTTTAAGTTAACATGGTTGTGTATGGGCAATTGAAACTAAAGAAAAGCATAGTTTTTGATAACGACTCTTTTTCACCCGTTTTTATCCAGTTTTTGTTTGTGGCTTTATAGCTATTTGTTAAATAACCATATAAAGAAGTCAAATGGCTAAAGCAACCAACATCTACTTTGGCTTTGAGAATAATTTTAGAACCATATTAAAAGATAATTGCTCTGAAAACACGAGATAGTGAAAATTGTGTGGCTTTGGTGCAGAGATGAAGGATCTGCCTAAAAAACGCTGTCAGCTATATTTCGGGATGGATGCATTCTGTAATGTGACTGAGTCTTGACAGCACATTTTGAGTAGAGAGATTCCTTGTCTTGCTTGAGAATTCCTTTCAAATTGAGCAAATATGGCACTATCTGGATAATTTAAGATAATGTTAAGATTTCCATGGCTTGAAAAAATATTCTTTTTTCTCTGGAAACAGACATGTTTGGACTTCTCTATTTAAAGGCTTTGCGAACCCACAGAACTAAATAGATAACCAATCGGCTAAATAAATACGCAAAGTAGCATCAGAATTCCAATTCTACGAGATTATGCAACACTTAAGGTTGCACCGTTTTTATTTTTGTGGAATACTAAGTAGACATTTAGGAGGAGTGTGGGTTTTATATTGCATATTCATCCCTACAAACACTGAAGTGACTATTATGTGTGAAGCGTTGGGGTTACAGGGTGAATGGGAAATAGTTCTACCCAGGAGGGGCTCCTCAGCTAGTAGGAAGGAAAGAGCTTCTTACAACTGGGGTGGTTTCCTCCGTGTTCCCAAGGTGCTATTACAGACATTTCTCAATTTGGCACAAACGTGGAGTGGTTTGTCCAGCAATCAACCTGATCGGTATCCATTCTTTTCCTTTTACTCCCCTGTGGTCACCAGTCTTGATTTGCAAAACAGAGTAAGTAGTGAATTGCCTGTAATAGTATGCAGGTGATCATAATAATCAATTATTATTTATTAAATGAATTGTAGGGCTTTGCATTAGTTAATTGAAGCACTAATAGAATGTGAAATTAGAACTGCTAATAAAAATATTTCATTGTTAATTTCTGTCCCTGAAGTTTGCAAATTGTTTACTCATAAAGACATGAAAAGAGAAAAAGAAATACAGTGGTTACACAGAGTTGAGTTCATAATAAGCATAATAGAGGTGAGGGATTAAAGTTACCAGTGAGATTTCTGCTATAGATAATTAAAGCACATTTCAGGAAATATATTGGCAGAATTAATTGATGGTAAGTTCTGAAAATGGCAGGAGGTGAGATTACTTAAAGCATGTGCGATTTTTGGCTCCCTGGTCTAGAGAAGTTCTTTCTACCTCAACTATCAATCAGCTAAATTATCTTCAAATTTAATTAGATGAAAGAATTTGGTCCTATGATTTTATGTGCTGGAAGATGTCCAGACTATTAGAAACGTCATTTCAATAATACCCTTTTATGCCATCTGTAAGAATTACACCAAACAGACCTAATGCAGATGAACATAACACAAAACAGTACTTACAGCCAAGATAGAAACAGAGTTCACACACACACACACGCACACACGAGCCTCAAGCATCATAGAGATACAAAAAGACATGTAGCTGCTGTAGAGAGAGTTAAGCAGCACAAGCAGAGGAGAAAGTTAGCAAAAGACTTCCTCCATTTTGAGATCTACATTCCTCCAAAAATAGCTTGTACTTTGAGCTTCCAATTACCTTTTTCTCAGATTAGCTATTGGGATGTGGTCCTTTGGGAAAGTGTAGTTTTTCATTTAGATGCATGTGTGTGCACGTGTGTCTGTGCGCATATGTGAGTGTGTGATGTCAATATCACGGTTTAATGAGGTATTTCTTTTTTCAGGCACGTAAATCACAGGTTGTTTGGCATTTTGTAAAAGACGTATGCCTAGTTACCAGCCCAGACTTGATTACTCAGCATATTGTAGGGTGTGGAAGGTGGGAGATATAATGCATATAACGTATGCCCACATACCAATAATACAAGATAGAAAGAGATGAACACTACGAGAAATGCAGGAGCATGCTATGGTAGTTCGTGGAGGGAAAAATTCTTTCCAATTGGAGGATTGGGATATCTTCCTATGAAAGAGGTAGCATTTGGGGAAGTCTTCCCTTGAAAAAGTACCATTTTATTTGAGACATGCATGATAGATAGGTATGGACTTGCAGGTGAAGAGAATAATACAAGCAAAAACTAATAATAGCGATATCTTTTTGCCTGCATTTCAAGGTTCCTTGTGATAGCCACATTTATGAATTTTAACTGCTGATGGCTGGAAATACCAAAGACAGCAAGGAGATATAGCACAACTAGAGGTTCACCATGGGCTGAGATCCACGTTCCTTGCTGTGCAGTGCTTTTTCTTCAGCTAGACACTATAAAGCAGTGGTGCTCAAAGTGTAGTTCTTGGACAAGCCACATTAGCATCACTTGGGAATTTTTTGGAATTGTATATTCTTGGACACCACCCCAGTCATGCTAAATCAGAAGCTCAAAACCTGTGGCCCAGAACTCTGAGGTTTAACAAGCCCTCCAGGTATTTCCACTGCTTTCTAATGTTTCAGAATCATAGCATGAAAGAAGGATAATCAAATCTTCCTTCAGCTGGCAGAATGTCTTCATCTGGACCTTGCTTCCTGATAAGGTTCAGGGCTGAGTTATCCAGTCTTTCTTGTGCCTTCACAGAGAACTTTGGTAGGAGCTCATCATTGACTATATTTATTTTTAGGGAACTTTTGGTAGTTAATCTTACTGATCATTAGTCTGTTGCTTTGATTTACAAAATCACACAACATTGCAATTCTACGGGCTCCTGCCAGGAAGCCGGCAATGTCACAGTTGCTCTGCTGAGCTCATGACTGCCCCAAACTCCAACTGCTACAGGGTTGGGGAAGGAGGACATCAGAGACTGTAGGCAGTCAGGAGGATGTGACACATGGTTCATTTCAGAATATGAGGGGCACTTAAATCCTTTACAGTCCCATCCCTTCAAGTCAACTACAGGATCCTTAGGAGAAGGTTGATTTCTTTATGTGGTATAGTTGGGTGAGGTCAGTAGCTCAGCCATGGTAGAGACTAAAGGAGAAGTGTATGTGGCTGAACATTGACCCAAAGGCTTTGTTTACAGTGAGGAACTAGAGTCTAAGGGCCTGTTGCTCTCTGTGGCTCTCCCTTCTGAGCTCTGGTTCCCATGCCATTGGGGGCTGTCCCTACCTACTACATAAATGCAAGTTGCTGGTGGAATTGATCCACCTATAGTTAAAGTCAAAGAATCTCAATGTTTAAAGGGGCTCAGAGACTGTGTACGTCCACCTCCTCATTGCTCAGATTGCCATACTGAAGAGCAGAAGGCAAGGGAACTTGTCCAAGGTCACTTGGCTGGGAAACCGTGAAGATTGCAGTTGGTCTGCAGTTCAATTCTCCTTTCCCTTCATTATGCTCCCTCTTCCAACACTGGCTGTGCCAACCAGCGAAGAGCGTGGGACTCAGTTGCTTTCAGGAGAGGTAGGGGACATGGTGCACAGGAGCATTTCAGAAATGGGCAGGGAGGGAATCTGAGAGTGCTTGCCCACCTAAAGTAAGCAGCTCAAGCCAATTATTGTCATGTGAAAACACAGGCCCAGTGTTGGCAGATCTTACATTTTGTGTGTGAAAATTCCCAATTTTTGAATGTTGCCTCAAATAAAAAATGGTCGTGTGAGATAAACAAACATGTTTATAGGTCTGATGGGGGCCATGGGCCACCAGTTTGAAAACTCCACCATTTCAAATGAAGTTGTGCCCCACACTGACTTTTCTCATTTTTTTCTCAGTTCACTTAGTTTGAAGTCATCCCTTTTCCAGCCCTCCTGCCTAGAGCAACATCTGCTCTTATATCTCTGACCTACTTTTGTTCATGCCATTCTTTTCTCCTGTTATGGATAACATCTCTCCCTTATGGATAACATCTCTCCCATATCCGGTCCAATTTAAAAGTCTTTCAAGATCTAAGTCAAATCACACCACCACCATGCAGCCTTCCTTGGCAGTTTAAGCCAGCTGGGGATGCCAGTCCCCTTAGTGAGCAGGGGCTTTGGTGAACAAGCACATTTGGTGCTCAGCTAACAATCTGTGGCAGGTAGTGGGCGAACTCCACTCTATTTGCATACTAGAATCACCTGGAGACCTTTAAAAAGCACTGCCATCCAGGCCTCACCTCCAGCAATTCTGATTTAATTGACCTGGATGTTCTTTTATGCTCCAAAGTGATTCTAATTTGCCAGAATGGACAATTATTGAGACGGTTAATGATAACTTACTCACAGGCATGTTTTGATTAATCAGATTGTAATCAATTAAAAAAAAGCAGGGAGGGGGTTTATATTTACATATTCCCCCACCAAGGAATGAGAAAGAGAATGACGTATAAAAGATGGTCCAGGGATGCACAAAACAGCGGCAGTTTTTAGTCCACAAACCTGCAATGAGCATGCATTTCTGCCCGAGCCGTTTATACACTATAATTTCCCACGGTAAGGGTTCTTGGGTTTCCTCCAGTTGTGAGGCACAGCCCATGCTTGAAATGGTCTAGAAAAAGAAACAGGGGTCATTTTGGCCAAAGCTGTTGCTTATCTTCTCTTTGTTTCCAGATATTTGCTAATGACACTGGTCATAACAGCCTTAGACAATACTAATGGGAGAGGAAAGGATCAGTGTGTTCTGATAAGGCAATGGGGCAGGAACAGCTTGACACTCTATACCAAGAGTCCTTAAAACATTGCCCTCCATTCTGAGCCAGTAATTTTTGTCCCGAGAATCAACTCTAATAACAGAATATGAAATACTGAAAATATCTGGATGCACATAAATATTTATTGCAATATTACCAAATAGTAAAGTGGAAATAACCAAAATATCCAACTCTGCATGGTAAAATATTGTGTATGTAGCCACTAAAAATGTTTTTAAAATCCCCACTGGACTAGCATGGGGGTTAAATTGATTTTATAGTAATAAATTCATTTATTTATTCCTTTATTTGTTCTTTCAATAAAGTACATGTTTATTGAAATCTACCATGTACAAGGCATCAAGATGATATATCCAAAATCTAGATGGCATATTCCTAAATATTGTGAAATTTTGCTGCTCTTATGAAAGTATCTTTTAATTTTTTTCATTGTATTTTCCAAGTGGTTTTGAGGAAAGCCACTGGATTTCTGTATGTATTTTCCATTTACTTTAATAATTTCACAATACTTAAAATAGTTTTTTTTTTTCAAATTTCTTCCCTAGGCTTGTTTTCTGGGTAAGTTCCTCTGCACGAAGTAATTTTGCCTCTTGGATTGTAAAAAAGTAATATTTATTACTTCAATTTAATGTGCATTGCTTGTCAAAAAATTGACAATGATGTAATATCATTTTGGAATTGAGGGTATCTTACCCATCTTCTGATTATAATGGGGATATTTTACTAATATTGTCAACTTCAGTGGTGTCAGAGAAAACAGAGAATAGTGGACTAATTGGAGACATATTTTGGAGGTAGAGTCTATAAGACTTGTTGATAGTTCTGATAGCTTAGAGTTGAGAAAAAGGCAAGAAACAAACATCACTCCTAGGTTTCTAGCTTGAGTAATGAGCTGAATGGTGAAGTCACTTACTAAGATGGGGAAGCCTGTGCATACGCAAGGCTGGGATAGGAGTGTGGGGTCATAGATTCTACTTCAGACATTGAAAGTATGAGATATCTATGAGACACCCAACCTGAGTTATCAAGGAGTCAGCTGGCTTTATGAGGATAAAAACAGAAAATATTAATTGGAGTCACCAGTCTCGATCTGGTACTTAAAACCCAAGGAATATGTGAGATCACATCAGTAAAGAATGTGACAGAAGCTGTTAGATGGAGGGGAAAAGGACTTAGGAAATAGCACCAAAGAGTTCCCACATTTAGTTTTTGGCAGAATTGGAGGAAAATAGGAAATTTTTCATCTATTTATCTTTATATCTATCTTTGTATATATATGTGTATATGTATATACATATATATAATGATTATATATATATATCACTTTGTACATTACTCTTACAGTATGTACCCCATTATTTTGTGTTTTTGTCTTTAGGAACTGTGCCTGTGCTAGAATGTACCTCAGTGGCAAGCACCTCTCTTACTCACCTTAGTATCCCACAATATTGGTTATTTGTTTGGGCGCTGATTATTGGATGGATGAATAAGTAAATTAATGAATAAAAGTCAGATAGAAAACTGCTATATAAAACCCTAGCAAGTATGATCCAGTAGTACCATGGACTGAATATTTGTGTTCTCCCCAAATTCGTACACTGAAGCCTAATCCCCAAGGTGATAATATTTGCAGGTAGGGGCCTTTAGGAAGTAATTAGGTCATAAGGATGACGCTCTCATGAATGGGTTAATTCTCTTTTTAAATAATGAGGAGACAAAGGATCTCTCTCTCTCTCTCTCTTTGTCTCTCTCTCTTTCTTCTTCCTCTGCTTGCCACCATGTGAGGATACAACAAGAAGATGGCCATCTGCAAACCAGGAAGCGAGCCCTTACCAGACTCCCAATCTGAAGGTGTCTTGATTTTGGAGTTCCCAGCCTCCAGAACTGTGAGAAATAAATGGTTGTTGTATAAACCACCCAGTCTGTGGTATTTTTGTTATAACAGCTTGAACTAAGACAAATAGTATGTACAAACATTTTATTTCTTAACCAAGAAGTTTTTATCCCAGTATTGTAATTATCATTCAACATAAGAATAACTACTAATGTGCTTTATCATCATATAGATTAAATGATAAAAGCAATATGGTCATCTTGTAGAAGAAGGAAAAACATTTGGAGGAAAATTCATTTACTTAAAGAAGCATTGATAACAATCTAGGAATAAAAGAGAATCTATTTAATCTTATAAAGTGTAACTATTGAAAATATATATCAAAGCTTACACATATTGGCAAAATTTTAAAGACATTCTCATTTAAATCAGGAGCTAGAGAAAGATCCTGGTATCATCACTACTATTCAATAATCTAATCCAATGCAATAAAACAAGAAAAAGAGATCGTACAATTTCATGTACGCAAAATCTAAAAACTATTGTTTTGTTGACAAAAAAAGAATTGAAGTCTGGAACATGAGCTGGAGAGATATATATCAAATCTGTAATAGCAGTTGCTTCTGGAGAGGGAGGGTAGTGAATGGGGCATTTGTTCAAAGTACAAAAGCAATTCAACTTATCTGTAAAATTTTATTTTTAATTAAAATAATCTGAACCAAAAGTTAATGTTTATTATTTCTGTTTTGAGTGTATGGGGCTTTGTTACGGCATCTTCTGTATTTTTTTAAACACAAAGAAAGAAGCAGTGGTGGTTTGGAGGCTGTAGAATGTCGGGGTTCAATACAAATGCAGAGAGATTGAGGACAGGGTTTGAGTCCCCACTGAGGCCTGATACACTTAATCAGGAAGGCAGCCACCCAGCTGAGTGGATGCAGGGAACTGAGCTATGCCTGGAGGGGCAGGCTGGTTTGTCTTCCTACAGTTGGGGGAGAGGTCCCTCACGAAAAGCCACTCCAAGACTGGCCAATGCTGGGCATGTAGCTGACGCTAATGGCTTGCCTTCATTTGGTTAAGACTGGCTGATTCAGGAGCTGAGTAGAAAAGATTCTGCATGTGGAGTACATCAGTGATTCTATCTTATAACAAAATCAGCAGCTTCTCCATTTCTAAAGATGACTATTAATGTCTCATTCCAAATGCTCTTAAACACAGAAAAAAGAAATATATCTTTGAAAAGGCCTATTGAAAACACTTGAGAGGGACCATCAGGGAGCTGTCTGGATTATGTGAAGAGTTCAGAGCTGCTAATCCAATTCTCAGTATTTATTGACAGCCGGGTCGGTGCCATACCTCACAAGAAGGGAGTATACTTGACTCTCTCTCAGCCAAAGCAGATGGTGAGTAGTTTAAAAATTTGATTTGTCTGAAACACTCCCTTTCAGAGCAGTGTGGTAGATTCCATTTATGACTTTGACAGGTAAGACGTAATGTTCAATTTTGATACAGAGCTTTTCACTCTGAGGCATGGACATCTGGGTAGCCGTGTGGTTCCCGTACAGTACGTGGGTGAGAAACCAGTCGTTTTCCCTTCATAAGCCTTTCTGCTTCCTCTGCCTTTCCAAAGACTGAACAACACATTCCAAGTTAGGGAATGGGGAAATTTTTTACTTTGCTGAAATTTTTAAATAGTCTATTTGTTCCTGGAGAGTGTGTCCTTTAGCCTTCATATTTAATATTGTTTGAAATGTCCAGGTGTGTCAAATTCTACCCACAAAACAAAATAAGTTAACACTGACATGTCAGTGTCAATGTTTTGCTCAGATATGAGGGTTCATCTCTGGCATCTGAGAGCATGAGTGGGAATGCCATGCGCTCTGATTTGCTGTGTGTCGCTGACCAAGTCCCTTAGCTCACTCTGCCTCAGTTTCCTCATTTGTACAATGGCGTTACTAAGTGTCTTTGTATAAGGTATTGCTAAAGATCAAATGAGTTAGGACATGGAAAGTGCTCAGAACAGAACTCCGCTCATAGCATGCATTCGCTAAATTGCCATCAGCATTAGACAGAAAGTGATTCACGTAATGAACGTAGTTCCTATTTTTGGTTTGGCTGAGAGGAAGCTCAGAACTGAACTTGCAGTTCAACAGAAGTGATTGTATGGGCCTCACAGTCTGAATATTTATGTGCTAGATTCCCCTTCACTTCACATTTTCAAAAGCTTTGCTTATAGCCTCTTACTTTTTTCTTTTTGGCATAAATTGTTATCAGGTCACCTCAAATTTTTTGAAGAAAGAAGACTAAAACAGACTGTGCATGTGTGTTTGTCTCTGCTGGAAGAGCCCTCATGTGAACACTGGGTGAGCGGCACCACCACTTCCCCTCACCTGGTGAGAGAACGAGGAAACACACCCGGGCCCCAGAGGAGCACCTTCCGGGATGTGGATGCCTGATTTGCTCTCAAAAGCGCCTTGGTTTTGCAGGCCCGTGGCAACCTTGCTTGGACGAGAAAAGGATGTGCAGAGACCAAAGTCCAGTTAGGAAAGACAGTGGGGGACACAGGTGGAGACTGTGGGAGATGAGTACCTCTCTGTAAACTTACATAAAATAGACCATAATACAATTCTCAGGGAAAAGTCACGGGGTTAGGCTGAGATCACTTCAAGGGAAAGTGTATTGTCAAAATCTGACCCTTGAGAGGTTGGCCTGGAGGCGCAAGTGGTTAAGCGCGAGCGCTCCCCTGTGGTGGCCCGGGGTTCACCCATTCGGACCCCGGGCGTCCACTGACACACCGCTTGTCAACCCATGCTGTGGTGGTGTACCATATAAAGTGGAGGAAGATGGGCACGGATGTTAGCCCAGGGCCAGTCTTCCTCAGCAAAAAGAGGAGGATTGGCATGGATGTTAGCTCAAGGCTGATCTTCCTCACAAAAAAAAAAAAAAAAATCTGACCCTTGGTATTATCCTAAGCCTTTATGGAACTCAGACCTTCATATAATCATTTAACTTCTCCAAGTCCCTGTTTTCTAGAAATAACGCCAGTGCCAGCCATTCCAATGGAGATGGAGGACTGAGTGAGTCGAGGGTATAGACAGGATTTCTAAACACAATAGCATTCACATGTGTGAGGTGTCATTACTATTATCAATTTCTTCACTGCAGTTCTTTTCCAGGGGATGGTCCCTTCTCATATGAAGACAAGCTAAGCCTAAAACTTCTCCCCAAGTTGCAGCTAGCAGCAGCCTCCTACATGCTCCTTTGTCAGAGAAATAAAAGGAGAGGGAAAAAAGGGGACTATATGTAGGGAATTGTGCAGTGGAAAGCTTCGCAATTGTCCCTGCCTCTGTTCGCTTGCAGCCAGCCTGGCTAAGGGTCATTAGCTTAATGAGCTATTGTATTTTTTTCTCTTTCTCTAAAAAGTCTGCTGAAACATCCTCCCAGGAGCCAAATGAGGAGGCGAAGAAATAAACAGCAGCTGATGGCTGAGGGAGCTCAGCCAGCGAGCCCTTCAGCTCAGGACGCCTGTGCCTCTGTGTGTGTGCGCGCGTGGTGGGGGAGGGGGGGATGTAGAGGAGGGTGGACAGAAAGGCCTGCAGATGAGCAAGACTTCTAACAGTGCAGGTGGTGTGAGAGCCCTCCAGAAGTGGCTTGCCCAGAGCTGGCTCTGGGTTTCGAGAAATAAGTCAGGAGAAGAGGTAAAGCGAAGATGTGATGTTATTTCCGGACCAAGGTGATCAAGGAAACCTTCCCCCATTAAAGGGTCTTATTTTTAGACACAGTATGGACTGGGCCCAATGGATTACTTGACACCTAGTGGTTCTCTATAAATGCCTAGTGAAGGACTGAATGAATGGGCCTGCTCACTGGCTGCCCACCGAGGCCTCAGAGCCTAAGGGATCTGAAGAGACAGATCTGGCCCTCACCAGATCTCCACCCTCCATCCCTTCCCAAGATCAACCCTGCAATCACTGGGCAGTTTCTATTGCAGTTTTCTTCATAATGCTTTTTCAATGACTTGTTAATAGTACAGGCTCATTGTAAGAAATTTGAAAATTGAGCAAGATACAAAGAAGAGAATGGAAATCATATATAGTCTTACAATCCTAAGACAACTTTATTAACATCACAGTATATTTATCCCAGATATGCAGTCTCAAAGATTTTGCTGTTTGCATTCCCTCCATGTGACACTTTAGTAATCTCTCAAAATTCCACCAAATTATTTAAAATTAAGATTAAATAATCTGGTCTGCTACAAATGTTCTGGGACATGGTTAATCATTCCTCTATTCTTGAATGTAGACGGGATCCATTATTTTATCATACATATCACTTAGTGACTACCTTTGCAACTTGGTACACATATATTTGCTATTATTGTTATTTCGTTGTCATTGATTACTAGAAGTGGAATTACTTAAATTTACACTTAAAGTGTAAATTCTCAAAATGTGCATACACTCTCCACCTGCTTTCCAGAGAAGTTGTGTAATTTTTATTCCCTTCTGAAGTCTATGAAGGTGCTAATTTCATCCCACCTTTCCAACCTTGAATAGCATAATTTAAAAATTATTTTCTACCTTGAAAGATCCAAAATGATATTTAATTGCTTGAGTGTGTACCTTTATTTCTCCTGTGCAGATCTTTGGCCTGGATAATGCGCCAGGATCAAGTGGTAAAGAAGAGTATCGAAGGAGAGAAATGGCCCAGGAAAGCCTTAGTAGCCGCCTCCTCACCCCCACCACCTGTACTTGCACCTGCACCTTCCCATCACCCACCATGGGCCCTCTGCAGGGGTGCGGAGAAGCCCCTGAGCTGCTTGTCTCTCCAGGAAGAGTCCTCCTAATGTTTTCCAGAAGCCCGGGTGAGAGGAAGCTACGTGGCTTTAGAAGGAACTCAGAGGCTTCCCTTGCTAAGACCTAGTGTAGGACCAAGAAGAGTTGCAGGGACCTGTGAGGACTGGGAGAAGTCACACTCTTGTTGAGCAGAGAAGGGCCTCCAAGCCAGGAGCTGTGACTTTGTGTCTGGTGCTCTTCTCACCTCCCAGGATCCTGACCCGGAGGAGACTTGAGATGAGAAAAGGGAGGCTTGACTCAGAGCTCCCTTCTCCCCTTCCTGCAGCCCCTCATGTGTTCATCACTCTGGTGCCTGCCTTAGCATGTCCTCTCTGAGCAGCATTTTCTGAGTAGACGCTCCCACCAGGGCTCCTGCAGCATAGCCTTCTTATCTCCACCTATCACATCACGCTGTGACTGTTGGCTATTTATCCTTCTCTTTCAAGAGTCTCGATACACCTTGAAGAGGAAACCATGTCTCATTCATGTCCCTGTACTGAGCACAGTGTCTGGCCACAGTGTGTGGTGAACTAGTGAAGGGAGTTAGAATTTTCAGACTCCCGACCAGAAGGCATCACCCCCCCAGCGGGTGTGTCCTGCTCACCTTCATCGGAGCCCTGCAGCTTGGAAGGAACTGCTGGGTGCAGGCTTTGCAGGGCAGCCTTGTTTCCCTAGGCAACCTGCTTTCTCTTTCAGAAAGCATTTCTCATTTGCAGTTCTGGGGCCTGCAACTTTTGCCATATGTTGGTTGTCTCTGCCTTCATGATCCCAGCCATATTAATGTTATAATTAGAGCCAGTATTTATGCAGACTTTCCACTGAGCAGCTTCTCGTGCTTTGCAGGAGTGATTTGCTTTATCTTCTCTGCATTTCTGGTTCAGGGGTATTATTCCATTTTATTTTGGGAGATAGATTAGGAGAGGGAAGGGAAGAGAGAGAAACATGGTGGAGACAGAAAATAAAAGGAGCAGCTATCCCTCAGGAAGTAGACCTCTGGCTCCATGATCCCAGCGCATCTCTTACCTCTTGGGTTGTTGACTCAAGGGTGATGTTCAGGCCTGATTATTTGTACTAAACTCATTTACTACAACTGGCGTGTCTTCATGGGCCTCAACTTTTACTTGATTGTGTTATTGGACAATATTAATAAAAAGATCTGAAAGATCTTAATATGTTGCAGTTTGGTGAGTTTCTTCTAAGAAACATTTCAATAACAAAAAAGCCCACTCAAGCCTCTGCGATTTATAACAACTGAGACTTATTTCTTGCTCAAGTTACACACTGACTCTGGGTCAGCTTCGGCTCTGTGTCATGTGCCCATCCTGGCCTCTTGGATGAAGGAGCAGCGCTTGTCCTGCTCACGGGAAAGGAGAAAGAGCTAAACCGTCTGCTGGAGTGGGGCACATCACTTCCCCTACATACTCTCCCATATGGGTGCTGTGGGGACATCTGTCCTTCCCTCAGGGAGGCTCTGCAAGCCACAAGACGATGAGCAGGAGTCAATAGCCTTTTACAGGACTGACACCAAATAATACGTGGCAATAATGACACTCTACCCCCTCTATCTATAGTTCTTTGGATTGTTTCCATTCTTCATCCCAATTCTGTATTTCCTCTCTCTTCCTCACGGTGACTTCCTGTCTCTATAGCATCCCTAAACCACATCCTCACACACACAAGCCTCTCCTCCTTCTGAATCCAGTGCTTGGATTTGCTCTTTGCATCCTTTGTAGATTCCTCACATAACAGTTTTCTACCTTGTTGCTATGAAACTAAACCACTCCATGATTTTATTTTGCAAATAACCACTAATTGAATTTATCAATATCCTTTTTCTAATCATATGAAATTAAAAGTAACAGGAATGCACTTTTCCATATCTGCATTCCATGATCAGCTCGCCATGCTATCCTGCGGGTCACCCCAGCATTGATGCCTTGCGGGGAGTTCACGGGGGGTGCCCTGCATTCCTGCAGCTCCCTTACCCCACATCGATCCCAGCTCCAGCTGTCTATAATCTTCAGCAACAAAAAAACTATTCGTAACTGTTCCTATGGGCAGGTGGCTGCTCAGGAAAGGGAAAGCGGAAGCTCGGTACTAAATTCTCAGATGGACATGGCAGATGGGTTTGTGATGAGAATACTGGGCTAGGTGTCAGAAGGCCTGCTGCCAAAACTTGTGTGTTGCTTGTTCAAGCCTCTCCCGCTCTGAGCCCTGGCTTCCTCAATTGTCAATTTATGTGATCTCAAGACTCCTTTGAGCACTGAGGTTCTTTGTAAAGCTATACAATATAGAAAAATGGAAGAAATACATTAGTTTATCAGGTTTCAGAGTAAACCGGTTAAACATGTGATCACTCCTGAGAAACTGTCTTAAATATGTAAAAAAATTATCTTCCTCACATAGCACTAAGTCTAGAAGTAGGTAAGATTCATGATGTCAAAGATATCACAATGATATTCACAATGAACAATCAAACAACAAAACCATAGGATCCTATTTTCTTGATTTGCTATCATTACTATGTGTCTTTAGTCCTCATGGTCACAAAATGGTTGCTATATCTCCAGGCATCAGAAGGTTTTTCAAAACCTTCTTCTTACAAGGTTTTGCATTTTATTTAGGAAGGGGAAACTTTCCCAGCAGATATTCACTTATACCTCATTGGACACAACTGTCTTATATGGCTCCTGCCAGCTCAAAACTTGACATGAAAATTAAGCATTGGGCTTCCCTGCCTCTATAAAAAAGGAAGGCAAGGGAGAAGATGAAAAAGAACGGGTGTTGGGTGAGTCACCGTACAGTATCCGATACCAATGCTTTTTTAAAGTTTTCATCTGAAAATTTTCTCATTAAAAAACAAAATAAAACAAAAAACCATGTTATTAGGAAACCTAGAAGTATAAGTTAAATGACAATCAGGAGCATTAAGGCAGCACAACAGGGGCCGGCCCTATGGCATAGCAGTTAAGTGCGCGTGCTCTGCTGCTGGGGGCCCAGGGTCGGATCCCGGGAGTACACTGACGCACCACTTGTCGGGCCATGCTGTGGCGATTTCCCATATAAAGTAGAGGAAGATGGACACCGATGCTAGCCCAGGGCCAGTCTTCCTCAGCAAAAAGAGGAGGATTGGCATGGATGTTAGCTCAGGGCTGATCTTCCTCACAAAAACAAACAAACCGAAAAAGGCAGCACGATATGTTTCAAAAAGACCATGTCATAAGACAGATCTGTTAAGGCAACGCCTGTCAATTTAGTTATGAGCTTTGAAGCCTTGGGCAAGGCCTTTCGGCTTCAAGTTTTCTCATCTCTGAAAAGAGATAATAATGGCAGTCTTTGAAACCTGGCAGCTGTGAGTTATACTTTTTTCTAGGCAGGATGCACCATATCACACGTGTGCCAGTGGGCACACCCCCCCACACACACACACGGGGAAAATCAGGGATATTTGAGCAAAACTCAGTGTCCAAGTGATCTATTCTACCTCTGAAGATTGCGTGCTGTATCATGAGCTATTCGCATACCTCCTTGATCCCCATCTGATGTGTAGACCTCAATGGCCACTGAGGATGTTGCAAGAGTTGTAGTGCACAGGGCCTTGCACACACAATGCACACATGTAGATCTGAGCAAGAGTGAACGCCTTCCAAGTAGAGCCAAAGGCTTAGGTCAACAACTCTTTCAAAAGACATCCTAACCCCCCGAGTTCTTACCACCTACGCCACCCTCACCCTACTTCTAATGCCATCTAGTCCACTCACCTGGAGAGCTGTAGTGCGCTCCTCGCTGACCTCTCTGCTTCAGCAGTGCTTGTCGCCCTTCCACTTGCAGTGCCCTAGCAGCCAGAAGGACCTTACATAATTCATTAGATCACATCACTCTTCCGCCAAAGACGCTCCACTGGCTTCCTCTCTCACTTAACATCAGAGCACTACCAGCACTAGGAGACTCCTCCCTTGGCTGAGCCCTGAACTCGGGCCTCAACCCCCACAACTCCTCTTGCTTGTTCTGTGGACTGTTTTGCTGACCCTCAAACAAACCAAGCAAGTTTCTGCACCAGGGACTTGCCCTGCTGTGCCTGGCTATCTGCACAGCTCGTTCTCCCTTCACTCAGGTCTCTGCTCAAATATTCCTTCTTCAGAAATATCTTCTGTACGTCATCAGCAACTGACATTATACCTTACCTGTTGGTTTGTGGGCTGTGTCCTTTGTGTCTTTTCTTAACTAGTGTATTCCCAGCACTAAGAATTGTGCCAGGCACATAGCATTGTTGGAGGAGGTCATGGAGAGGATATGACCACCAGTTGACCCAAGAGCAGAACCTGGGCAATCAGAGGCTCCTCACCCCCTTCACTGTCCTTGGAATGTACATTCCACTCATTGTTCCCACAGTGGGAGCCATTTTCAAGGACACCAGCCTTGAGAGTGCAATGTGTTGTTGAGACCATCTGGAGGGTATACGTGACTGAACCTCACGTTACGGCTTCTATATAAACTTTTAATATTCTGGCTAGTGAAGGTGGAGATCTGCTTGTCTTGCAGCCACCCAAGACAAGCCTCATATGTAGGTTCCTTTGCTTATTAAACCTGCCATCCACCAATCTGGACCAGTCTGTCTCTCTTGTAGGTCTCTCCTTGCCCTCTGTGTACAGAGGTCAGTTTGCTAACCAACAAGTAAACACTTAGGAAATACTTATTGAAGAAAAGTAAATGAATAAATAAAGGGATGAATTAATCAATCCAGGAGCAGCTCCCAATCTCCATACCCTTTCATTTCTGCTGATTCAGTTTATTTTGCTTGATCCCAAAGAGGCAAAGTACTAAAGGCTAATGTTTGTGTAGTAGCACAGTTAACATGATGTTTTACATCTGCTCCCACAATTGATTCTCTCAGTAGCCTTAGCAACCTCGTCAGGTTGGCAAGGTAGGCTGATTCCAGTGCTCAAGATCTGGGCTGGGACCCAGGTGTTTCTTAAGTACACCAAAGTTTTAGAACTGTGTCATATAGGACATGCTCCTGTTCTTTGTTTACAGATGGCTTCAGCACTCCATTCCATTCTTTCTCTTAGTAATGGCCTCTCAGATTTGGCTCTCCTATGTCTGTCTCAACATCCCCTATTTGGTGTAATCTAACAAATTTTAATAACAATATTAGTATTCATGTTGTTATTTGTTGAAAGTGAATGTAACTAAGATTTTTACTCCCAATTTTCCTGCTGTAATTGTGGATTTCTGCATCCTGTGGGAGAGGAGGAGAGGGAGATAATTTTCTCTGCCTTTGAAGCATTCAAGTTCAGTCTTGGCATCAACCATGTCATGTCAGATCTTACACATTTTTAAGGTTACCAACTGCTTCGTGATCTTCCTCCATAATATGCCCTGAATCTCCGTGTTATCTCTCATCAAGAAGGAGCTGCTTCCACACTTACCAGGTCTATATAAACTTCCTCATTCAAGTTTGCTCACCTTAAAACTACTTCCTTTTCAATCAGTACAAAATGGTGACATTAAAATAATTTATCCTATCTGCAGCTGGAAGGCTGTCCAAAAGAAATTTAAATTTGTATAAAGACAATCATCTTACTCTATTGTAATTCTTTGGGTTCAGGAGCCATACAAAGAGGCTAGAAAGAGCTTTAGCTGCCCCGTGTCCCAAGCCCTCCCTCCATACCTATACACGCACAGTTGCATAAAACCGGAGTATTTGCATTTGCATGAATTGAAGATAATCCCCCCTCTTGACTGATCACCACCCCTAAGCGCTCAGCCCCTTACTCTATATACATTTTTATGGGCTACTCTCTGAGTGAGTCAAATGTATAAGGAACATTGTATACATCTAACATAATTAACTCTGGCAGTGATCTTGCAAGGTATGTGTAAATTGGAGATGACAGTACCCACACATGAGCTCATTCACTCGCCCAAGGCCCCCAGCTGTAAGGTTTGAGCTCCAATACACTCAAGGCCAAACCCAGTTCTTACCACTGTCCAGGAAAGACATCGTCTAATTCAGCTGCGCATCTCAGAGGGCATTAAGACAACAAAACGGCCTGTAAGAGATTTTGCATGGGAAAAGCTCATAAAAACTATAAAAGCACTCAAAAGTCTTAACTATTTCTTGTAACTGCGTACTGTGAGTAAAAGAATAAAGGACTAGCCCTATTTGCTAGCAAATTATTTTGTCTTCATCAAGTCCACACTTCTTGCTCTTGACTTTTGTTTAGCTTAGGAGGAAAATCATCCTCAAAAATTCGTATTTGGGGGGCTGGCCCCGTGGCTTAGCGGTTAAAAGTGCACGCACTCCGCTACTGGCGGCCGGGGTTCGGATCCCGGGCATGCACCGACGCACCACTTCTCCGGCCATGCTGAGGCCGTGTCCCACATACAGCAACTAGAAGGATGTGCAGCTATGACATACAACTACCTACTGGGGATTTGGGGGAAAAAAGGAGGAGGATTGGCAATAGATGTTAGCTCAGAGCCGGTCTTCCTCAGCAAAAAGAGGAAGATTAGCATGGATGTTAGCTCAGGGCTGATTTTCCTCACAAAAAAAGAAAAAAAAATTGTATTTTGTTTCATCTGATCATGTTAAGCAATATGGGACTGATCTGTGCCATCTAATACTTCTGTATTCACCGACATATTTAATTCTGTATTTTATTATTAAAAGCAACATTAAGGATATACTGATACACATGATAACCTCACTTAAAAAATGCATCAAATAGGGTATTTTTTTTCTATAGATCCTGTATTCTTCATTAATTCAGCTAGCAAATACCACCCCATCTGAAACCAGGTATATCTGGCAGATGGAATCAAAGTAGTAAACGAAATGTATCAATAGTGTAGGCAGGCTGGGGAGCGTTCACTGCCTGAGCTATTTTTGGGCGGTTCAGCAGATTTCTTCTTTCCATAATAAGTGAATTTCCTCCACAGAATTTTAAATTTAACTGATTTTTCCTCAACAAAATAAGGTTACTCCAAAAAGGAATGTCTATTAACTCTTTACCATAAGTTACTTTTACGATCAAACTTCACAAGAGAAAAGGATGAAGTTTCAGCTTTGGAGTATATCTGACACTCTATAGTCTAGTGTCTTATTATAATTATCTTAAAATAAAATGACCCAATTGATGTAGGAAAAGGTTAAAAAGTGGCTAAGCTGTTTTTCTCCTAAGTAAACAAACGATAGTACTGTCACCAAAGGAAAAAAAATCAGTATCATTTTATGACAGGATGTTACCATTATTAACACTGAGGAACGGTGCTCTATACACAGCATATTCTAAATGGATTGTTAAAGTGTATGAATTGGAAGGAAACAGCCGGTTGGGCTTTATGTGTGTGAGGCTGAAGGAATGTGAGCAGTGGACGGGGAATGAGAAAACCTGCTGTTGTCCCTCAGCTGTCACTCCTTAGCTCTGGGATCTGGGGCAGGACACCCCCACCCAGCCCTCAGTTTTCCATCTGTAAAATGACAATAACGAACCTCCTCATACTTGTATGGCTATCAAGTGAGGACAAATCTCCCCAAAACATAAATCTAATCAGTTTTATCCCCTTGTCAAAATAAGCCTATTGCCTTCCCCTCATCCTTATTGTAGGTGTAACTTGCTCTCCCTGGTAGGGCCCCTGCTGGGGTCTCCAACATCGTCTGTGCCTCTCTCCTTTTCGCACGGTTAGGGACAGCCATGCTAAACAAATCCCATCCTCGGGAGCGGCCATGCTCTCAGGTCTTTGTGCTGCACTGTTTGTTGTAGGAATGTTTGAGGGGCAGACTTTCTTCCTGGGAGTTCCTCCCCAGCCCTCAGTCCCCCGAACCCCCCAAGAGTGCTGTGGGAATGGTGTTTAGGAGCATGGAGAGGCTGAGAGAAGATTTTGAAGCATGTTTTGTGTATGGTTACAATATATAAGCAGGATAAAGTCACTTTGATAAAATATCTAATATTAAGGTAAAGCACTGGCTAAAATTGTCAAATTAGATGTGAATATTTTGCTTGGAAGAAAATTCCCTCTAATATTATATGTGAATCTTCTGTCAACATTGGGGCCTAACACTGGCCCCCTCCCCCAAATGAGTGGAGTGTCTTCCCTCAAGGCAGACAGGACAGCAAGAACCAGACCCCACCTAGGCTGGGGGTTCAACTGTTGGGCCAGTGGTCCAGGCTTCTGCTGGCCTGTCCCACACTGGGATAACACACAACTAAACGGATAAGGGAAAGGATGGAGGGAAGACAGAGCAGCGGCAAAAGGCCGCTCTCTCCCTGGAATCGCAGGACAGGCACTCCTACTGCCTGAGTTCAACGCTGCAGCCCAGAGCAACAGAGCAGCCTAGGATGTGTTTGCTACTCAAGGGGAATCCTTCCCTTCTTCCTTCCTTCCTCCCTCCCTACCTCCTTCCCTCCCTTCCTTCCTTCATTCTCTCCCTGTTGCAGGTCAGCTGAGAGCCAAGGGGGCATGAGCAAGCCCCATACTGTGGCCATTTAGCCCTTTCTCCCAGTTTGCCTTCTGCCCCTGGACGTAGAAGGATGGAAAGAGGAAGGAGGCACAAAGAAGTAGTTCCTTAGAGAAGCCACTAGCCTCTACCACTGTTGACACTCGCCTCTACCTGATACTGAGGAGACTACGCTAGAGGAGAGAGAAGGAGCATCAGCGCAGCTCCCAGTTGCCAAGATCACTCTTCACCTGTGACTTATGATTCAGCCCTGCCCCTAGACCGTGTGAAGTGTGCCTACCACGTGCCCCCATAGCTCTGAGAACTTCCTCAAACATACCATTCATCACACTTTATTGTAATTACTTCTTTGGCTTTCTCCTTAAATCATACGGTTCCTGAGAAGAGGGCACACCCGTCTCCTTTCCTGTTGCAGGTGGATATAGTATGATATGTACGTTGTTAACAAATGGATGAAGGAATGAATGCTCTAGAGCATGCAAGAACTCTAATGGGGCACACAAATTAAGTTAATTTTAATCATTCACAAGTCCTATCCTGCTCCAAAGTTCTGTAATTCTGTCATGTGAAGTAAATAATATAATCAATGCTGTGTAAGAATTTTAGATAATGTGGATGTCTGATCTCGAGGACTGAAAAATCTGTGATTTTTGTCTCTTGCTATTTAGTAGCTGTATGCATTGAACTTACTTGGCTTGATGATCAGACGGCCATTTTTCTTTCTGAGTAGGCAACACAGGTTAAATTATACAAACCCCAGGTGTCCCTATATGCACTCTTAAGGCCAGAACTATTGATTACACAGCAGCTCCACATTGGCTATCCCGTATTCCCCATGAGGATCAAAGTTCTGTTGTCCAAGTCATGTACCTGATAAGGTTTTATGCCCCAATTTTTAGAAAATGGTATCAAGTATTCTTTGTTACTTCTCTATGGCAGAATAGATGAGGATTCTTCTACACAAAAGGGCCAAGAATGGCTTTCTACCATATGAAAGGAGTATTTCTTGGTGACATTTTGAAATAACAGTATTCAAATTACCTTAAAAAAATAAGTAAAACAGCAATCAAATCAGTCATTATACTGAACATCAAAAATCTGTGGCTCCTGGCGTCTGTGCTGCCCATTTCCTTCTCCCCTGCGAGTGCATGCACAGCTCTGGACTGTTCCAGGAGGCACTGAAGCATGTATTTTGCAGAGTTCCAGGCAGCTCATCTTATGGCAAGTTATCTCCCATTGCAGCCCTAACCCAGAAATTTTGAGCACTGCTTGAGTGACTAAATTGGCCATAGATTTTCCACATACCCCTAATATTATTGCAGAGTTCCATTATCATGTGGGCAATCGCTAGTGGGGAAGCTGCACCTACAGCATGGCCAGAAAACATATCCACAATACTTTATGCCTTTAAAATAGGGGGAGGAAAAAAGAAAGAAAACTCATCTCTAAGTCATTGGCACTTCAGTCAAAGCGAAACATGGCCCCACTGCTGTGTAATGCATTATGTATCACCAAACTGATGTTGCAGCTTCAGCAATATGTTGGCTGCACTGCACCCTTTCACAAATGTTTAAAAGCGGAATCCAGCACAGAGTTTGAATGTGCCTGTTCTGGAAGAGAGACAATGCTGAATGGGAAATAGAAATGGTAATGGTGCTGTGAGGGGCTATCACTCCCCTGCAGTTACAGAAGAGAAATGTGCATATTATGCCCTTCCAATTGCTGTGGGTCACACAAGGCTGAGGAATTTTCTAACACAGTATAGGAGAGAATGTAGTGGGCACTGGGCTTAAAGAAGGGGATCAAGATCACTGAGGTTATTGTGTCTTACTAGGAAAACGTTTGTAGAGCTGGGAATATCGTTTGGGTTTACGTTCTTTGGAGGCAAGGTATGCACCAGTCTTCTAAATCATGTGCATCTGAATAATATAAGATGTTTCTTGGAACTGGAATGACACTTGCCAGAAGTAGATTGATCAGAAAATATCTTCATTTCAAAGAAAAAGAAGAAAGAGGGAAACATGCTGGGTCACAGAAGGATGGAGCATTTTTGGACTGGTAAAGCACATCTAGTATCCCTAGTTCTCAAATAACGTGACAACAGAAGTATTATTGAAATGTTGTCATCCCTATGTCAACCACACCCTAGGAACCTTTATAGTGATGACTCTGTCTTTGAAGGATAACATTTCAGAGTCCTTGAGGAGCACTATGGCCTAATTCTTAGAGTCAAATTCATAGTTAACAATTATTTCTACACAACAGCATTCATTCAGTAACCAAACATAGGGCATTTATAAGGCAACATGAAGTGATCAGGTGGTAGGTCTGTAAAATTTGAGCTGATATGGTATCTTTATTTCTTTTCTTTAGCATGTTCTTTATGATGTGTTATGTTTCGATTTGTAACCTATTTTGGAATATCAACATTACACTCAGCGTTATGTAAAGACAGATGAGGTATTGATCCTGACACAATGGTTAGATTTTTAAATGATGAAAAACTAAGTGATTTAGCAAAACGCAGTGGTAGGATATCGGTGAATATTTTTTAATAAGTAAGTAGATTATTTGAGTTACCCACTAAAGTTCCTACCATATCGTTAATTTTCTTTTCTTTTTATTTTCAGTCAACGAATGGTCTAAATTCTTGGAAAGAATGTGAGTTAAAGGAAATATTAAAAGAACAAAGGCAGAAATGACAAAAATGATTATGAATTCGCATTATAAATAAACTATTCTTATGGTATAATCCTATGTTCTCTTTGTAGCACATAAAATTATAATTACAAATTATGGGACTAGTTGTTTGTTATACATCTCATATACTAGAATCTAAGGTATAATCTAAGGTCAGTCAGAGTAGGTTAATGTTTGCCTTGTTCATTCCAGTTTTCCTAGTGCTTGACACAGAGTCGGGACCCATAGTCGGCACCCATGTATTATTCACCATTTCATTATCTGTCATCTGCTAGGAATCTCTGCTCGGTATCACTTAATATCATTGTGAATAGACATCTCTCTGGATAGTCAAATATCTCTGTGAATTCTACTATATACAGATTTAAATTGTATATGAATAGGAAAGTTCAAGGATGTATGTGACTCCTTTCTCTCTTGATATTTCCTCATATCTCATGATCGACACGGTGCACAGATTGAGTCACAAAATAAATACATACATAACTCTCTTCCCTCATCTACATTGCCTGAATACTTGCAGTTAACAGAGCTATGTGATTAGTTTTGGATGGTGATACTTTATAGAAATAACATGAGTCCCTGCTGCAGTGAGGGATTGAAAAGCCACCTGCGGCTGCTGGCCGCACTTTCCCTGCCATGGTGACTAACGAAGTCATGTGTTCTAGATGGCGTCATCACAAGTGGTGAGGCCTCCATCAGCCTGGGTTCCTGAGTGACTGTGTGGAGCAGAACTGTCTGCCAATCCACTTGAAACATTTCATATAAACCAAAAATCAACTTCATTGCTGTGGTATAAAGCCACGGAGGTGCTGAAGTTGTTTGTTCCCTCAGTATAATATAGCCTCTTCTGACTACCATGGGCACAAACTTTATTGATTCTTCCTTCTCAAAGTTGGTTCAGGCCCTTGTCATCCCATACCTTTACTGTGACCATAATCTCCTAGATGACCTTCTTATCATCAGTCCCTCCTGCTCCACCTCATTCTGCTCATGCTGCCAGAAGAATCATTTTAAGCTAGACTTTTGATCATGTCATTCTCCATTTCAAAAACTTTCAGTCACTCTCATTTGACTTTTAAGCTATGAGTATAAACTCCTTATTTAAGCATGCAAGTCCCTTCATAGTCTGGATCAAATTGTAGATTCAGCCTCATCTCTTTTTTTCCTTTGCATGATCTGTTTGCTCTGGGAAACTGGTCCATTCATTCAACAAATATCTATCTCTAGTCTTTCTTTAGAATACTAGAGATACAGTGGTAAACAGAATAACAAGGTCCATAGATCTTGAAGAGCTTACATTCAAGAGCAATAGTGTCCAATAAAACTTTCTACAGTAATAGAAGTCTTTTATGTCTGCATTTTCTGATATCATAAGCACTACACATATGGGACTCTTGAGTATATGAAATGTGGCTATTGTGACTGAGGACCAGAATTTTTAATTTTATTAATTTTAATTAATTTAAATTTAACTATAAATAGCCAGATTTGGCTAATGTTTACTGTATTGGGCCATGCAGTTCTACAGGGAGGAAATAGCTATTCAATTAAGTAATCAATCAAACAATAAAGAAGGTAAAACTATCAGATTGTGATCAGTACTATGAATAGAATTAAGTTAGTAATAGAGGATGGGTTGAAGAGTTCATGTCATTGAGGAGATAGCTATTTCAAATTGTTGAGTCAGAGAAGGCCCCTCTGATGAGCATGATTGACAAGAGAAAGTGGCTCATGAAAACAGCAGAGAAAAGCATATTCCAGACAGAGGGAATAGTGCAAAAGCAGAAAGGAATTTGATGTATTAGAGCAGGAGAGAGAATGGCAGTGTTGCTGAGCAGAGTGTGCAAGCAAGAGAGGAACCGAATGAGATCTAAAATTTTAGGGCTTTGTATGCGTGGTAAAGAACGGGCACTACCTAGTCGACTTACTATTCTTCCATAGTCTTTGACAATTCTTAACCCTAAGCCTTTGTGAACAATGTTTTCTGGAAAACCTCTCTTCTCTCTTCCCATTCATAAAATATATATCCATCAGGATCCTCTTCTTTTGGCATGAAAATTTCTCATCCAAAATAAAGAAAGAAAACTCTTTCTTACCTATAAGTAACTCTATAGTTACCTATAAGGAAACTCTTTCTTATCTAAACCTATAAGTCTCATTTTCTGGGCCACTATGGAGCAAATTTTAAACTTTGGTGACTCTTTTCATATCTATTGTCATTTTATTTAATTTAGGTTTTTCTGTTTGTTCTCTGTTTTAATTTATGAATTTATGGCTTCTCTCCCCAAGCAAATTTAAGCACCTTGAGACTGGAGCTCATGCTGTTAATGAATTCTGCAAAGTATCTAATAGAGTCATGTTACACACTGGGCAAGTTTTACTGATTAACTGTTATCTGTTAAAGTTAGAATACATATATTCTTATAGGACCATCTTTTTTTTTTAAGTTTTATTGAATTGAGCACACATTTACTTTAATTACTCTTAAATGTGAACAAAAGGATGAATTCCTCTGATAAGCTGTGAGCAACAAAAAGGAAGCAAGTCGTTTTTGAATCCTCAGCACTTGGCACAAAATAGATACTCAATAATATATGTCAAGTAATATAATTAAGCCATAATGTTTTCAAAATGTATTGTGAAAAACATAAATTTTGGCATGCAAATCATCAAGTTAAAATGGAGATGTGACTTCATTTAATACTCAATCATGGTGCCACCTAGAACCAAGACTTTAACAAGTTGTAGAAACTCTCAATATTATTCTATTTCTCTTCATCCATACCAAATGTGGTGTTTTCTCTTCATTAAGAAAGTTTGGAGCATGTGGAATCCTGTGACTGTCTAGTTCATCAACTTGACATAATTCCATTCTAGACTAGAAAATTTCATAAAAAGCTTTGTGTACAAACTTAATCATATATTTCCAAATAAGTAATACTGTCCATTTCTGAAAATTTTTGTAGCTCTTTCTTATCGTCTGAGATTTCTAACATTCATTTTAAGGCTACAAGAGGCAAATATACAGCAGAGTGAGATGATGGAAAGAATATTAGATTACAAACCAAAAGATGAATAAATGTCCAGACAGTAAACAACAATATATCCCATGACAAAGCTTCAGATAACTGATGGATAACAATGAGGCTAACTGGAAGAATGTGGGCTAAGTTTGACCACATGGCCATATTTCTGTCAATCTTGTTGTAATTAGATTCAATTAAAGGCCATAAAGAAGAATTAAAGATGTAGATAGTGGCAGCTGGTGACTTGGGAGCATGACCCCCCATACCCTCCCAATCTTTATTTCCCCAATTTTCCTGTCTCCAGCTACAGCCACTCATTACCAGCACTACCTAGTCAGCCCATTTCCAATCCATGATACTCACCCTCATCAAAAGGCCTCCACTCATTTCTTCCACGAGGCATATGCCATCTTGTCTAAAGGAAGCAAGACTGAATAGGAATCATAGAGCTGCACTCTTATCCAGGGTTCACCACCATTCTCTCTGTTGATCTTGATGCCACTCGACCTCTCTATTTCTCAGATCATAAGATGGAGGAAACAACCCAAGCTCTTCACATACATTGTCCTGATAATGATAAGGGCCACACATAATGCCCAGTTGGCCTGTTGTAAACTACCATACTGGTATGAGTTGTAGTAGTATCTTCTGAAGGGTGTTCTATAATCGTTAGTTCTATGAATGTTAATAGGCATTACCAGCAAGGGAAGATTCTTTAGTAAAATAGGATGGGAAAATCTTGGGATGAACAATGCCAGGAAAGTTCCTCTAGTGCAGAGCTCCTCACTGCCTCCAACGTCGATAAACTCTGCAAGACCCCAAGAAGGACAGATAGTAAACAGCAATTTCCAAACTTGTTTAACAATAAAAACTTGTATTTTGTAGAGCACATTATGTCCCTGGCATCTTGAGCTACTTTAAATCACATTTTTTGATGAGTGCACTGCTTGGAACAGATGCTATAGGTACCCGTGAAGTCCCTTCCATCTATACAATGCAATGACGCTGAAGCCTGTATCACTGGCGAATGAGAGGTTTGCAGCATGGTTTTCAGGCAGAATGCTGGTCCTGCCCCAGTTAGTGTGGTCTGCTTGTGTCTCCAAAGAAGAGCGGGATGGGGACTCCTGGGAGTATATGGTGGTTGGCAAAGCAGCTCTCACTCTCTTCCTACCCACCCCAGTGAACGGGTCCATCTCCCCAGCCAGTGGCACTGATTCCAGGTAGAACAGCCCAGCTTTCCTGTTTGATTTAATAGATAGTTAAAAATCAACTCTAAATATAGTGGAGTGTAACTGTGTAATGATATGTTTATGTTCAGTGAGGGGGAAAAAAAGGAAGTGAAAAGAGTAACAGTTAACAGTGTCACCTCCTGTTGTGCCCAAACTGTGAGATGCAGAAATTTGATACAGGATGAATAAAATTAAATCACTGGGCCTTTTCAGCAAATTTGTTTCTCCAGTCCTTATCTGTTCCGCTGAGGAACTCTAGATTTCACTAGCCAGTGCTTCTGGGGAAAAAGTAGAAATCTGGATCCCTGTAGAAGACTTGTCCCTGTGCCCCCACCTCACCCAACCACCGTAGTAATCATTTGCTGCAACAATGCTAGGACATCTACAGGAACTCAAATTTGAGCAAAGCAAGTCTGGAGTTCATTATCTTGGCCCATCGTTATATGTTGGTGACCAGAGATCATTTTAGATCTAGGCAGCATAGAATCCTTGGAACTGTCACAGTCAGGTCCATGATGCACTCTGACATTCCCCGTCCTGAACAGGTCTGCTCAGGAGACTTCTGTTAGAATGATTAGGGTTTTCAGACTGTGTTCTCAGTCCACGAGGAGAGGGAAGAAAACTCTGTTGTACTTAAAATACCATAACAGTTTGCCTCCGACCTAATCCATCTCCTTAGCAGGGAATGCAAGGCTCTTCCTAAGATGGCCTCAGTCTCTTCTGTCAGCTTGTCTTCTGCCTCTCTCCAAACTTTGTGTTCTACCTCATCAAGCATGTTCTGTTTGTTCTGTCTCTAGCTGCTCTCTCTCTGGGCACTAATTCTCAGTCTCTTGTACTCATTCCTTCTTATGCCCCACTGGAGTGGCCTGGAACTCCAGCCTCAGATCTCTTCTCATGTTTATTAACATTCCTTGTCTGCATGATCTCCTAAAGTATCATGACATTAAATGACTTCTATAGGCAATGCCTCCCAAATTTTTGTCAACACATCAGAAACATCTCCTGAATTCTATACTCATATAGTCTTCCTCCTACTGAAAATCCCCCTTGGATATTTAATAAGCCTCTCAAACTTAACGTGTACAAAACTGAGCTCCTAATTGTCCTTTCCAAACTACTCTTCTTTGCCATCTTCCCTCACCTGAGTAATTGGCAAGTCTAAATTTCTAGTTGTAAAGGCCTAAAACTTTAGACTCATCATCGAGTCTTTCTCCATTGCACTCATTCTCACATTTGAATCCATTAACTTTAAATTATATCCAGAATTGAGTAATTTGCACCACCTCCACTGACAACACTCATATGGAAACCACTCTCATCTCTCACCTGGATACTGCAATAGCCTCTACTTTAGAATGATTACAAATCTGGCCACAATCTTCAACCATCCCTGTATCTATGATATTTGCATTTGCTCCAACTAAGCGGTTAAGTTACCGCTCACACACACTTGAATCAGGCCTCTACGATATTTTTAAAATGAACAAATGGATAAATGACTATATGAAGGTGAATCATTAGGACTCAAATGTTCCTCCTCCTCTGCCTGGCTCTTGCTTCTTCACCCTCCCAGACACCATTGACCTGTAGCCTTTTCTTTTAACTTGCACCTATTTTCCTACAATTATACTCCCAACTTGTAGTACTTGGCACGTGGAATGTAATTCTTTTCTAATACATAACACATTATATTGTAATTACATGCAACTCCAGGTTCAAATTCTACCTACTTAAAAAAAAACAACCCAGTCTCTTGCAACCCTCTCCTCTAAATATTTATAATGTTTGATGCCTATTTAAATCAATAGCTTACCTAATCATCTATTTTCCTTAACTGGGTCACTTCCAGTTGTGCTAGACTTGGTCTATCAATTAAAAACCAAGCTCTTTGTGTGTTTCTGTATCCCCAAGATGTCTCCAACAGTGCTAACTGGTACAAATGTCTTCTCTATCCTGCATCAAAAGGTATCCTGATAGGGAAGAGAACTAAAAAGAGACAATGAATAACAAGAAAGTTAACATAGCCCAAAGGACCCTTTCTTGAATGTTATTCAGTATTTTCATGCAGAATTTTGTTGAAAATACAGAAGACATGCTAATTAGTCACGTAAATATGAAACAGCAAATATATGGAAGCTCAGAGAGGTCAATAGATTGAATTATGGGGCAAAACTAGAGATGAAATCTAACAAAGACAAATATGAAATCCTACATTTAAGTCAAAGCAACCAACAGTACACGGACCCAGACAGGGGAAAATGGACTGCTCGCTCCATATAGGGAAAAAAGGTCCCTGGCTTTAGAGAATTTCAGGATCAGAAGTATCTCCAGCATAAAATAACGATTACAGAAAAAGCTGTAAACAACATTAGGAAACAACACAGTCCAGAACAAAAGAGGAAATAATTTTGTGCCAGTCAAACCACATCTGGAGCATTCAGTTTAATTATGGGTGTCGCATTTTAAGATGTTGAAAAACTGGAACACATTGAGAGGAGGGGGGAGACTGTGAGGTGGCTTAAGAACTGGGCTATTAGTGGACTGGTTAAGTAATTTGGGGAAGCACTGTCTGGAGAAGAGAGGCAAAGCAATTTTTCCAACACCTGAAGTAGAAAAAGACTTAATCTGGGTGGGTACCAGGAATGATCTAGAGCCCTAGAGAGAAAGTAGAAGAGGTAGCTCTCTGCTGTCATATGGAGAAGCACCAACCTGCCAGACATGAAATGGGCAGACTCATGAAAACGTGACCCCTTTCCACAGCCAGTGTGAAGGCAGATGCGGCTGGCCCCTCAGGGTGAGCTTAGTGGGAATTTCTGGAATACAGGGGAGCCTGGGTGATGTGAACCCTCGGGATCCCCTCAACTCTGAGATCCTAAGATCCTCAGTATTTTATCAGTACTATTCAGAACAAGCCAAATTGATGATGCGATATTATCTTGTGAAAGTTTGGGACTGTAGCTGTAAGCAATGGGTCTAACACCAATTGAGTTCACTGAACGGCAAATTCTGTGATACAGTGGGAGGGAGGTGGGCTACCTGTGAGCCAGATGATTCTGACTCCAGTCATGACTGATCAACATGACTCTCAACGTTCTTATTTGTAGAAAATGGAGGGGTCTTCCTTGTGTGTATGAGCCTCAACAGAGTGAACATCATACACAGAGAATATGTTTTCCTCATGTGCGTAATGATTACTGTATTTCTATTTTGTCAAAGTTTTAGACAGATATTTTAGGGAAAAGGGATAAATCAGAACTTCAGCAAGGCGTTTTGCAAGATCTTTAGTGTTATTTTGGTTTAAATACAGGTGACTCATCTGGGTGATGGTAAACTTAGAAGGATTTATCACTAGATGGAAGGCTGTGCCCTAAAAGATGCAGGTTAACAGATCAATGACAACCTAGATAAAATTGTTTAATGACTGGGCTATTTTTGGAAGCCCTGCTCTGGGTCATAAAAAGATCAAAACAGATGGAAGTAAATCTGACAAAATTAAATTTAATATGTGTTGGGGGGATCATGTCTTATACTTGATTCTAAGAAAGCACCTTAATCTCAGACAGGTGAGGACTATATTTAAGAATTTTATCCATAAATTTAGTCAGTTGAGTGTGAGTCAACACTGCAATGTGGTACCCAAGAAAGATAATGTATTCTTAGGCTACGTGAGTAGAAATGAAGTTTCTAAAAATATTAAAGAGGCCAGAGCTGAGTTCTACCTTGTGTTGGCTGGGCTGCCTATTTGCTTCTGGGCATCCTGATTTAAAAGATTTTTGACAGATAGGAGCACACACTGAGAAGAGTAACATAATGTAAAGCTGAAACTATTTGCATGAAGGAAGGGTTGGGGGAGGATATTTACCCCAAAGAATGGCAGATTTAGAAGCTGCATGAACACTGTGGCCCTGTCTTCCAGTCTAGATTAAGCAGTGCCCATCCATGCCCAGTCTCTCTCCAAATTATTCTCTTCAGGTATTCATCTCTTTTAAGCAATCTTTAGGGGTCTCTACTCCTGATTTTCCAAGAGCAAAATGAACACGCATACACACACAAAATCACACGCATCATCACCTCTAAAATCAGCGGTAATTTCCAGCGTGGTCTTAATCTGGATTTGGGCAAGAAGTGTTCTTTTAAAGAGAAGGTAACCCACAGAAATGTATCTCTTTCCCCTATAAACAGAACCTTCCAACCTTCCACATTGTTGTTCAGACCAGTGTAAATCCATTCCAGAAGAGGCCCTTTGATCTATATTTGCGTATCCAAAGGTCCTTGGGGTGAGTTTCCCCTAAGAAAATTGCTGAACTATCTGCATCAAAGGAAAATACTGGCATCCTCCTGGTAAGAAGCACAGAACTCTTGCAAATTTTAAAGAGAGTTTCTTTCTGTCTTTTCATCTATGGTTCAAAAATCTTGAGATCCGTTCTTAGCCAAGGTCATCTTATCATCTGTAATCAATGTGGAAGAAAGAGTAGGTGGTCACTCAGGAGTCAGACTCAACTCTACACAAGCAGGAGACCCTGTAGCTCTATCTCTGTGCATCACAGCACCAACTTCTGCTCCCATTTGTGGTCTCCATCTGACTGTCAGGCCTATGGAAGAAAAGAAGGTGAACAGGTAGATTTAAATACGCGCAAACTGGAAGATCACCCTCCCACACTGAGTGTGGTCTGGTAAAGAGAGAGAGGCACCTGGTAACATAGAAAATTGTTGGGACTGAAGGTGATCTGACAGAGACCTGGAGAGAACAGGTCCGGGAGAGAAGATGATGACATCAGTTTGGGAATGCTGAGGTGAGGGGTAAAACATGCAAATGGAAGTGTGAGGCTGGAGCTCAGGACATGGGTCCTGCCTCTAGACCACCTCTTGGGAATCCCACAAGATAGTTCTGGGTATAGCACAAGAGATAATTTCAGATTTATGGCTATGGAAGGCAAAGCCTTCCAAAGCGGCAATTGGCAGCAAAGCCATTAGACCTCTGCTATTCACGTAAACCCTGGGTTTCCTCTCATTTGGGCTATAGCTCTGTGATAGCATTTTTTTCTCTCTCTAAATCTACTCAAATGGGGGATTGCTGTTGGGTTCCACCATTTGGGTTTGGAGAGTTTTCCTCTTGGCTGGGATCATGCCGTGTTTCAGGTCTTTAATATAGACCAGATGAGTATCCTCTCTTTCAATCTCTTCATCATCACTTTCTCCTCCCAGAACCCAGCACCTGCCTAACTCTCACAGTTATACATAGCGTGATCCTGAGTGCTGATGGAGAGACAGATCCAGCATCAGCTCCGTGCTGAGAAAGAAAGGGAAATCACCACCATTTAGCTGGGGGGTGACACTGATATTCCTATCAACTCCCTTCAGCCCCTCATTCCTCTTTTGACATAATACTAAGCACTTTGACATCTAGCATCTCATTCTGTCCTTGTAAGGATAAGTGCGGTAGAACATTCTATCGTTCCCATTGTACGGATGAAGAAACTAAGGCACAGAGAGGCTAAGGTAATTTAGTAAAGCCAGATGTCTGGAAGTACTGGACTTGGGAGTTGCACCTTCTCTTGAGTCTCACTCTCTTGCCCTTTCCGCTTTGCTCCATTTTGCAGTCTAATGTACTCAGTGTAAAAGACAATGGTGTTGACGAGATTAATACTTTTACATCACCAACTTTGTGTAAAACACTCTCCTAGGCGATTTAAATATGCAGTATCAGTCAATCCTCACCAAAACCTGGGGAATATTTCTATTCCCATTCTACCCGATGAGGGGGATTAAGACTCAAGACACAAAGCAAGCCTCCTAAGGGCAGTGTAGGTTTAGGGTCAAGATTCAGCCCAGCCCTGCCCCACGCTTTGCCCTGTACCACCTTCTGTGAGGCAGTCAAGTTCAATGCCCCAGCGAGTTCTTCTGAGTGGAGTAGAAGGGCTGCGGGAGTCGGAGGAGTCCCCACTCCTCCCAGGGGCAGACTGGGCAGAAGTCCCAGAGAAAATGGGATTGACCCTGGCAGCCATCCAGCTCTGACAAATACGTATCCTGGGGGGTCAGTGTTGGAGATAATAAGCACAATCACTCCTTGTTTCCTCTGTTGGATGACTGCAAGAACAAGGTCTCCTAAATAGATTTCACCTAGAGCCTCAAGCGGGGCGAGAAGAACGAGGGACTGGCAACGCGGGAAGGGGGGTGCCTGTGACGTCTCGGCTCTCCTCGGGGAAGAGGTGGACGGCGTCCGCCCTCAGCTGACCAACTTCAAAGGCAGCCCCTGCTGAGTCCCAGATTTGGCTGAGAGCTCCCCAGAGCAAGCAATGCTCTTAATATTAAAGATACTGATGTTAATTAATTAAGTGAAAAGGAGTCTTAATGAATTCTCCCTGCTCTGCTCTCTCTCTTTTCCCTGCCCCTCCCATCACCATAACATGTCATTTGCTTCATGGTGGCTTCTGAGTTGCCACCACACCAACTCTATGATTCACAAAAATCTGGTGTTTAATACAGCAGCGATACCTATAATGGGAAAGGGGTGGGGGCGGGGAGGCACAGCACATTTCACCATTTCCATCTAGATGAGGAGCAAACAAAGAGATAATTATAAACTGTTTCTCTTATTGTTGCACTTGCATTAGACATGTGCGTCTCTCTCTCTCCCTCTCCCTCTCTCTCCCTTTTTTTTTCCCTCCACAGAAAAGTAATTCTGTTGTGGAGATGGCACCAGGTGCACGGGGTGACCTCACACACACCAAATCGGGAGCTGACATCCATCACACTTTGAAATTTTGGATTTCATCATTTCCTGATCTTTCTAAAGGGATCACAGCACCTGGCCCTCACAGCTGTAGTTCATTTAGAAAGCAATTTAAAAACCGAGAAAAAAGCAAATGACATCTTGCTGCCTCAGCCTTGTCATTAAGTATAGCAGAATGGCCTTCATTTATGAGGCACATGGCTAAGAATTAATATCTTTCAGGGCTTTCTCGAGTAGAGATTACAAAAGGTTTGAAAGACCACTAAATAATTAGTGGTATGACTGAGGCAAGCAAAAAAAGAAAAAAAAGGAAAGAAATCCCTCTTTCTCGTTCTACAGAAGATCGGAAATGACACTGACTTTAGTGTATCCTAAGTGTCGGGAGCCGTCACTGCAGCACCCGTTAAAACCATATTCTGTGCTGCGCTTTGCTTCTTTTGTCCACCCAGGCATAGTCACCCCTCCCCAGGGATATATGTTCTACATCTCCAGATATTGTACATTAGTCAGAAATAAAAGGAAGATTTTTTTCTTTTTTCTGAAACGCTTTGCTGCGATGGCTGTGCATGCCCTGGGTGAAGACTGCTTTAACCAGCTGAAAGTCATCCGACCGATTTCTTTACTCCTTCTAGATTCCAAGCCCCTTTAGACAGCATGATGGGGGAACATAAATCCTCTGGAGAACCACAACAGAGGGAAAAAGCACCAGGTAACCATATAGGTGTTCTAGTTTTTCCAAATATTTTCACTTTGCAGCCACATGAAATTTGGAAAACTACTTCCCCGCAGTCTAATTTTCTTATTCTGCAAAATGAATGGGTTAAAGATACGGTTTCTGGAATCCTTTAGAGAGCTAAGACTTTAGTACACTGAGCAGGATTCCTGAGAACCATCCAGAAATCAGGTCAAAAGCTTCGCCAATACAACTCTAGGCAAAGGTTTTTGGTCCCAGACCCAAGACCGTGAGAAGAAAGTGCTAAGTCTCCTTCAGACTTGGGTCTTGTTTATAACAATTCTTGTTTGTTGAGAACTGCAATATGGCAGGTGGTGTACTTGCACTGTCTCTACTCTTCCATGTCACTCCTCAAGGTGGGCGTAACTACTCCCTTTTTACAGTTGAAGAAACTGAGGCTCAGCCAGCTTCAATAATGTGCACAAGTGAGTAGGAGGTACAACGCCAACAGCTTCGCCTGGCTCCCCTGTTGGGGTAACGTTTCAGTAGCTTTGCAGGAGTCACTTTAGTTGAATTCCTGGGATAGTGTCAATTTGATCTACCCAAAACCCTGGAGCTAGGTAGCCCCCCACTCTCCCCCTGCACCCCACATTTGCTCATACCTCTTTTACGTTTTTGGTATTTAGCTCATCAAGGCTGAATTGTCCTACCAACTAGATGTTTCCCAACATTCATTAAAACTTATGGGCCCCTACATACATGGGAACATCTGCTAAAAGAGAAAGGGAACGCACGTTTTGAACACCAGTTTAGGAGCCTGCATGCTCCTAAATGCCATCCATGCATTATGTAATTTAATTCTCACAACCACCATATAAAGTGGGTTTATAATCTATCTTTTATTAGCAGAAAACACAAGCTGGGGTAGGTTAAATAGCTTTCTGTGATAGACTGTACTATTGCTTCTGGCTGTTCACTGGCCCTTTTTATGAGAAGATTTTAGCTCCCAGCTTATGTCATGCGACTTGCAGCACCTCCTGTGGGAGAAGGATGCATCCTTGCCCCGGTAAGGTTGCACAAGGCCATGTGACTTTCTTTGCCCAATGGAAAGCGAGCCAACATGTCATATGCCTCATTCAAGCAGCAGTTTAAACCTATTTCGTGTTTCTCTGTTCTCTTGTACTTTCTCTCCGCCAAGAGAGGGCATATTCCCCATGTGACTGCCCCTTGAGCCTGGTCCCCTAACAGAGCAGTGTAGAATGCAGGCAAACCATAGAGGCCATTGGGCAATATGAGTGTGAAATCATTATTTGTTGTTTTGTAAGCCATGGATGGTTATGTCTGTTACCACAACCAAACCCAGTGAAAGCTGGCTTAACACACTTGCCCAGCATCTTAAGGCAGTGGCTGCTTCTGCACTGCTATCACTCGGAGTGTACATGAAGTTCTGATAGACCTGTGGTTCTACACAAAAATAAAGCCAGCATTGTCAGCATATAATAAAAGGAGTACAAAATCAAGTATAAGAATTGTTATATCATCTAGTAGATAACTCCTTGATCTACATACTAGTCATAAAAAGACCATTCACTGAGAAACCTCAGTGTGAACAAGAGGCAGGGTCACAACCTTAAGAGATACACAGATATGTGACAGTTTCTTGAATAGACAGGTGTCATCACAGTGAACACATAGGCACTAACTCAACTCCAGCTTAGAGACAGGAGTCAACTCAGACTTCAAATACCTACTACACAGAGACCTTTTGTTGGTTTGTTCTTATTTATTCATCCATGTATTTATTTATCTTTAAGGAATTAGTTGGTTAGTTTTAAGATAACCATAAATAGTTGTCAACAAAAGAGCCACTAGTTGTGAGGGCATCAGTTCAGTCAAAATTTATGTCCAGTTTTAAAAAGGCAAAATCTTGTATACAGGATGACTGACCATGTCAGTTTACTCAGGACTGAGGGCTTTTCTGGACTGTGAGACTTTCTGTGATAAAACCAGGATAGTCCCAGGCAAACAGGTTGCTTGGTCACCCTATGTAGGGCATACAGCTCTTTATATTGGCATATTCTCCTTAGCCATATCACTGACTCTTCATAAATGCTATAAAGTGCAAACACTTCCTCTTCCATGAAGACTTCTTTCGCTTGACAATATTCCAAAATTATAATGAATTTGTCCTCAGAATGGAGAAAAGCACTCAAAGTCATTCATTCAAAGGTTAGTGTTTGCATTCTATTTTATAATTTCTTTTGTATCATTTATCATTATTGCTAGACATCTCCTTGGTGATAATAGAATAAATGGATTCTGAACTATCAGCTCTGTAGGTGGACATTAGAATTTCCTCGTGAACTTTAAGAAGTATTCATCCATAAGCTCATGTCTGATCAATCAGGTCAGAATCTCTGGAGTTGGAGCTGGGGCCTTGACTTCATTGCTTTGTTGTTGTTGTTTGTTGTTTTATTTTGTTTGAAGCTTTTTAGGTTATTCTAATGTGTAGCTGGAGTTGAAAACTACTAATATGGCTCAACTCCCTCATTAAAAACAACAAAGGAAAACAAACAAACTTTGTTTAACAGAAGTTAACTAGTTAGTGCCAAATTTTTACAAATTGCCAGCAGCAATTTTTAGATGAGAAGAAAATCAAGAAATTACACTGTCTAATCCCTAATCTTTCATCACAATTTTTAAATAGGTCCATCCAATCCATCCATTTAAACTCCTGTCCAGACTGCATGTCAGTTTCCTCTCCTTACTTCCCTCTTGTTTACCCTCTACCCAACCTAGGGAGTTTCCATGGGGACACAGTTGGCTTGTCATGGACAACAGGATGATTGAAAGTCACTGAGTCAACAGGTGGCTTATGGTATGGTAGTCTTTTTACTGCCCCAACTGTCATGACCACATCTACTACAATGGAATATGGTCACAGTCTAGGTCCAATAAGTCTATCAGTAGTGTCATATAGAACTTCTCACTGTGTTTGCCATGACCAGTTACAGATAGGCCAAGATATTGATTCCTGTAGCACTCTAGGAGGCCATCTAGGGCGTGGCAGGGCAGGGACCTAGAACAGCCATAACTCTGGGTCCTTTGTCCAACGTTTCCATCAGGCACTCCTTCTTACAGTGTGCAGTAAAAAGATGACCACTTTCCACCTGTACCATGATGTGAAAAAATTTTGCAACACACTGAAATGCTCCTAATTTGTTCTCTTTCTCAGTGTCTTTCTCTTCCTGCTAGTACTGTGCCCTCATGATGTTAATACTTTTTGGAGGACCTAGTCTTCCAAGCACTGAAAATAGTGTTTTCACTTACATTAATTTTTTTAATTCTCAAAGCAGTCCTGTTGGATTTATTTTGCAGATTAGAAAAGAGAACTTGAGTATTTGCCCCAAATCACACAATTGATATGGTAGAAATGTCATGTAAAGCTTCCTAACTGTTTTTGTTTGTTTCTTAACTGTCATATCACTTCTAAATTTGCCTTTCTATCATTTTCATAGCCAAACCAAATAGAGCAAAATGACTTTGATTTGAAAGAGATGTGATTTCTCTGGACTTGGGGTTGAGTTTTTCATCTATATTCTTTCCCTAACAGCCAGAATTAGTATCTAGAGAAGAGAATTTAAAGAATCAAATATCTCACATATGCAGTAAGGGATAATTGGGCAGGCTTGGGGTTATCCAAACCCTGCACATTCCAAAGATCATCTTTGACCAGTTTCTGGGATATACCTCCAAGTCTTTGGAATATCCTGCCTGATAAGAATGTTTTTGTGTACCTGAGGTTTGGGGCCAAGCCAGATAGTTAATGCCAACAGTGGGAATTATGGTGGATATCTGTTTTTGTATTCCTGGGGTTTTGGGCCGTGCTGTGTCAGTTTGACTTCTGAGGGGGCTGGGGTCTGAGTAGCTGAGGCCAGTTATATGGCATTGCATGCCTACATCACTGACTCCCAATAATAACCCTGGACACCAAGGCTTGGGTGAGCTTCCCTGTTTGGCAACACTTCACACACGTTGTCACACATTGTTGCTGGGAGAATTAAATGCCATCCATGTGACTCCACTGGGAGAGGACAGCTGGAAGCTTGTGCTTGGGTTCTCCTGGACTCCACCAAATGTGTCTTTTCCCTTTGCTAATTTTCATCTGTATCTTATCACTGTAATAAACCATAACCGTGATAGTAACACCTTTTCTGAGTTCTGTGAATCTTTCTAGCAAGTCATTGAACCTGAGGGTAGTCTTGGGGATCTCTAACACATACTGCTATTTGGAGACATGTATATTGAGAAAACCAGAGGATTTACACGTGCCACCCACTTCCCTCCATTCTAAGAGAAGGGTCAAATATCAGCTACGGCTCCTGTTAAGGACTTTATAATTATGCTCCTTAAAGGGGGGTTGGGGGGGGCATTCTATAGAGAAACTAGAAGAAAATACTAAGCGAGTGTATAATCAAGTGCTTAATTGTGTGGTAGTACCTATCATTGCTGTAGCATTTCAAGAAAATACTGAGAAATACAGAGGTCAAGTCACTTTTCTTTTACCATTAATACCCTTGAAATACTATGATTTCGTCAAGGGCATTTGCTCAGGAGTAGATCAATGCTTCCAAGCTTGGAAGATAAATTGGGCTACTGACATACTCTTATTAGTTTTTTTTTTTTTTTCCTTCCATAACAGCCACAAAAGCTGCCAGTTTCATAGAACTAAGAGATTTTTCTTTGGAAGGATAGATCGTAAAATCATTGGAAAATCAAAGCATTCTCGCTAAACAGTATTTTTCCTTTTTTCTGCGCTTTGTTTAACGAAAGAAAATGTGTCATAAAAACATACGTCTCTTTCTCTCTTCACAAAGTAATGCACTGCGTGGATTGGTGACACCCCAATTCTAGCTTTTTAAAATTTACATTTTATAATGAATTTTTACAATCTATTTTACAGTGATCGTTAAAAATAAATGAGAAGCGTAACATCAGAAAGGGAGGCAGCAAAGGGCTGAACTAGCAATCTTAAAGATGATTTTTAAAAAGAAAACATTTTCAATTTTATTTTATTCCCAGAAAAAAAGTATGTAAATCTAAGAAATGTTACAGAATTTGAACCCTGTCATTTTATTTGTAACCCCAAACTATATTCATCATGAAAATAAACAATACCCCAGGTTCACAAATGCTTAAATGGAAATACAGCAGACAGGAAATTAGGGAGTGAGCCTGAAGAGAGATTCAGCTTTTGCTCATTTCTGATTTGTTTGGTTTTTAGAGGGGGTCTTTTTTGAAAGAGCAAAGAGAAACATCTTTCCAGTAATGCACATATCCAGAGATTCATCAGAAAGAAAGAATACTCCAAATGAGGTCTGGGGAGATATAACGAAAGCGACTCCGTTCATGAACTGGGTGTAAGCTGAAACTGCATATTTTCAAACAGATTGTCTCTACAAAGCGAGATAATAGCTGGAATCAGTAGAAGGTTGTATTGACACAGGCCTTAGAGGTATGAAGGGCGGTGGAACCCTGGAAGGCATCCATGGCACATGGACAACGGGATGGCAGCCTTATCAAGATCCACATAGGGACAGGGCAACGTGTGCCATTCGCCAAGGCGACTTTCAGGAAACAGCTCAGCCCATTACTTCCTAGCATTTTAAAGAGTAGGAAGGTGTCAGAACTGTGCTTACTTTCAGTGGGGCATGTGCTGATTTCGCTCTCTTTCCTCGATGTGGTGTGTTTTCTTGGGGCAGCAGGCACATCCCCTGATGGTCAATGGTGGGAGACCCCAACACCTTGGTTACCTCCAGAGCTCCTTTGCCCTTTGAAAAAGAAATCCAGTATACCCCTGAAATCCTCCTATTAAGTCTAACTAAGGAGAGGAAATGAAATGTAACATTTATAACTGAAAATAATCTCCATCTCCGGTTGTAAATTGCATACTTTCAAATACACCTTGGAAAATGGTCTTATACTATGACTTGGAATTGAGATGAACTGTAACATTTGGGAGGGGGGAAAATGTCAAATGTATGAGTAGATGCTTCATATTGTCTGTATTTCCTTATTTACATCTTTTCATTAATAGTAACTTTTGATGATATGATGTATTCAAAGTGGGATCTAAGGGCTTTTTAAATGCCTGCAGGGATTAAGAGCTGTTGTGATTGTGGCTTCATAGAGGTCCAGATGTTTGTCATGATTTTATCACCTTATCTCTGTACTAGGACACCGGTTTTTTCATATCTATCTGAAGGTCTGTATGTACTTTCTACCTGATATCATTGTTATGTGTGATTACGTCTTCTCTTTTCTACTCTGTTTTGTGATCTTTAATGGAAGAATTGTGGTGTTCCTTGTGGTCATTGTCTAACACAATGTCTTTTATAGATGGACATTAAATAATTATTTATGGACTGAATGAATAAATTAATAATATCAGTGACATCATCAGTGAATGCAAAGGTAGAATCCCTTTGATATATTTCAGCAAGTTGTTCATTTTTATATTTACAGAGACAAATAAAAAAGCAGTTGATAGTCACATGTTTGGAAGGGTTTAATTCTGGTGACTTCTTAAAATGGAAATTTTCTAAGAAGTGCCAATAAACAGCATTTACATTATTTGTTGTGCTCTACAATCTCGTCGTGATAATAAAATATTGTTTGGATATAAAAAAGACCGGACCAAACCAGCCTGGGTGGTGTCCAAACCATCTGTTTAGGTCCAAAAAACACTTGTAGGGAATAAATATGTCTATAATGAGCTTGTGACTTTTAGATTTGAAACCTAAGTGCAGAACTCAGTAACAGTCCTCAGATGGCAGCTCTCAGAGACATCTACCAAGGAAGAAAACAGGCGAGTTACCATTGCTAGTCAGATGCGTTTGCCAAGAAAACTAAAACATTGAAATGTAGGTCGCAGATGGAATCCCTTTCTTTCACGGCTACAGTGTCCTAACCACAAATCTGAAAGCCACACCTAATCCATCTCCTGCTGAGACTAAGCACCCACGTCCCTCTTCGTGGGGTTTAGCCCACCCTTGAGCACGTCCTCTCCCGTCTCAAGGGTGAGCAGAAAAGACTTTCTCAATCCTCATTTAGACATTTTTGCATCTCCCACTATAAGCCAGGCACTGTGCAAGTTGGTGATATGCCAGCAAACCAGACAAACTTGATTATTCCCCTCGTGAAGATGTTTGTAGAGTGAACATAGTCTTGAATCAAATCTAGATTTGAGTCTAACAACATCTACATAAAAGCTAAGCAAATACTTATGCTTTTGGAGAAATCAATAAGATACTTATATCCAGAAAGAATAATGCAATCAGAACAGCAGGATTTATATAACCTGCCAAAAGGGTATCACTAGGATGCAGGCAAGATTAGAAATATGCGTGGTCAAGGAAGAGAGAAAAATGTGACAGAGACCAGAGCCACGGGAATGGTGAACAGACATAAATACTCAATGAAACTAAATTTGCTTAGGTCCCCTGAAGAATGAAGATGGCTCTTCACCTATTCAAAGACAAAGAGAAATATGATCTCTGCTCTGTTAAAATAAATGAAAGGAAAACTTCAATAGTTTCTAAGTGCTCTCTTTGGCTTTGAAAATTAACTCCAAATTCAGAACTTGCCAGCTATATACAGATGAACTGTATTTCAAATGTCATTTAAAAAATCGCTACACAACTGAAAGCTCAAAAAAGAAACATTGTTATGAGATCAGATTGAAAACAGGGTTTTTCTTGTGAATTTCAACTTTTTTGCTCTCATAAAATCTTTTGGTAGCAAAGGTAAGAGGGTGGACTGTGGTAATCCCTATTTCCTCTCCTCCCTTATAGGAATCTGAGGAGAATTATTCTATTCAGGCTACGGATGACCACCATTATCAAACTGGTTGGTGTCAGACAATTTTTCAAACCAGCTGACACGCTCTTTGAAGTATTCCTTAGATAGTAGTTCAATAATTATTATTGAGAGCCTACAACGTGCAAGTGAGTGAGATCTCCTAGCCCGGGAATACTAGAGAGAACAAGGCACGTGTGGCTCCCGCCCTCACAGGGCTTCAAGTCAACAGGGGCAAAGAGGATAAGCAAACAATTAACAGGATTACATGTTAGAAACACTTTACAGGAAGTAAGAAGGTGATGTGAGAGCCAGAAATGGGGAAGAGAGACAGTCATGCAGAGGTGGTGGGGATGGTGGGGAGCATTTCCTGCAGGAGAAAATGCATAAGCAAATTCCTCAAGAGTTTGATGCCTTTGAGGACATGCAAAACACATTAAGTAAAAAAAGAAGGAGAGAGAATCAACAAGATACCCGGACAGGGCTCATTCACCATGTCTAATCTGGACATTCATAGAGTTCTATAAGGCTTTAGAGCAATGCTTGGCAACAAGCATCTTGCAGGCACATGCAAATTGAAATGTTCCTAATCCACTTTCTGCCACAGAAGCATTAAAAATATTTTTTAAAAAATACTATAATCTTGGGCCAGCCCCATGGTGTACTGGTTGAGTTTGTGCACTCTGCTTGTGAGGCCCGGGTTTGTGGGTTTGGATCCCGGGGGAGGACCTACACCACTTGTCAGTCATGCTGAGGTGGCAATCCACTTACAAAATGCAGGAAGATAGGCACAGATGTTAGCTCAGGAACAATCTTCCTCAAGCAAAAAAAGAGGAAGGTTGACAACAGATGTTAGTTCAGGGCTAATCTTCCTCATCAAAAAACAAAAATACTATAATCTCTGACATGACATTAAATAAAAACATTAGTATACAAATTTGTAAATACAATATAGTTAATATATTGCAAAGAAAACTTTTGTGTAGGTGAAGGAAATAAAACAATAAGCTTACAGTTGTATTGTGGTTTTGTTAGAGGAGTGAGCAGTATTCCTAAATGGTCTTTCCCTTTTATTTAAATATTTTTCCTGCTCTTAAAGTCACAGAATTACATGAATTGTATATTGATTTATGGCATCATCATTTTTTCAGGCTCAGCTTTATTTATTTGTTTAGTTTGTTTGAATAATCTAAAATACAACTAATCCTCCATTAATTAAAACAAACCATTAAGACCTGAATAATAACTTACATTTAATGACTTGATCCCTTCCCACCTCGTTGGTGATGAAGATCACTCTACGTAACCAACTTCCTGTGTCCCACGGTGATCATTTTTTTCTTGCTGTCTTTTTATGTAATTCTATTACATCTCTAAGTATTACTATAATGTATGGTTTGTAAAATCATAGTTGTTCTTAAATTTATAAAAAAATGTCATGATGAAAGTAATTCTTTGAATTCCTTTTGCACTTAATATTATTTTACTGGATTCATCCATCACGATTGACTATATTCCACTGTGGGAAGGTACCAGAGATCATTCATGCACTACACTCCCAGTTCATGAATTCTTTCCAGATCTGTGCTATCATTAATAGTACTTAAAGGCACATTCTTGCACGTGTCTTCTGTGGTTCATAGTCAAAACTTCTTCTAGAGTATGTGTTGGGGGCTACAACTGCTGAAACAAAAGCTAATGAATGTTTAACTTTACATGAAAATCTCAAACTGTCTTCCAAAATGGTTGCTTCAATTTCCATGCAATGTGAAAGAGATTCTGTGAATCCGTAATTACTCCAATACTTGGTACTTTCAGATTTTTTTTTCTAATTAAATAGACATAGTAGAGGATTCCATTTTGGTTTTGATTTGCATTTCTGTGGTAACTAATGATATTGGCCACATTTATTTTCTCTTTTATAGAATATTTTTCCATCTCTTTTGTCTTTTTTCCTATTTTCAAAAGTTATCTGTACCTTTCTTACTGATTTTTAGGAATTCCTTTTATATAATTGATATTAATCTTTTGTTGGTTTTGTGTTTTATGAATTTCTTCTGTCTGTTCACACTTTGCCCTTTTACTCTTTTAAGGCACTGTTTCTTTTTACTATTTTAAGACATTTTATTGATGAACAAGGTTAATTTTTGTATAATCAACTTAATCTCTGTTTAAAAGGCAACCTATTTTGCTTTGTTTTAGATCAGGAGATCTAAACAATATTTACCTATAGATTTTACTAAGTTTTTGTCTTTGTTAGTAAAAATAGTATTTAATTCCTCTGAAGTTAAATTTTATTTATTGCGTTAAGATAGAGATTCAATTTCATCTCTTTTTACAACTTAATGTATTGAACAAATTCTCCTTTCCCATTGATCTCAGATTTACTTTTTTCATATGTAAATTTTCATAAACATATAGGTCTCCTAATGGACTTCATTGGTCAAATTGTCATCACTGTATCTAGATATAATTTTCCACATACATTCTAGAATTTAATTTTCAATGTCTCAAAAGAAAAGTCTTTGGGGATTTTGATTGGATTGCACTGAAACTATAGTTCACTGTGAGGAGAACTGACATCAGCAGTACTGAGGCTTTATCCACGAATATATCTTTCTATTTATTTAATATATATTTAATTTCTTCAGCAATATTTGATAGTTTTTAAAGAACAAAACTTACACATATTTTTAAAATTTTTTCCTCAGCATTTTATATTTTATTCTATTATAAATGGTATTGCTTTTCAAAAATTCCATTTCCAATTATTTGCTGCTAATATATACAATGACAATTGATTTTTGTAGATTGTCCTCATATTGTATAATCTCACTAATTCACTTACTAGTTCTAATAGCTTTGTCATGGTTTTCCTGTAATCTGGTGAATTAACTTTTAGTTCTAGTAGTTTTCTATAGATTCCTCAGAGGGTTTTTTTGTTTGTTTTACATAGACGATTATGTTAACTACAAATAAAGATAGTTTTATTTTTTCCTTTATAATATGTATGCTTTAAATTTATTTTTCTTGTCTTATTGCATGGCTAGAACCTCTAGTACAATGTCAAATAGAAGTAATGAGAACAAAAAATACTACCATCTTCCCAATGTTAGGGAAAAGATGTTCAGTCTTTCACCATTAAGAATGATGCTAGCTGTAGGTTTTTTTTTTTTTAATAAGCTTTTTATTAGGTTGAGAAAGTTGCCTCCTCTTTCTAGTCTTCTGAGAGTTTTTATAATGAGTTGATGTTGGATTTTGTCAAATACTTTTTTGTATTTATTGAGTTGATCATATTATTTTTTTCTCTTAATTCTGTTTCTCTTCATCATCTAATATGATGAATTGCATTGATTGATTTTCAAATGTTAAACCAACTCTGCATTCTTAGGATAAACCTCACCTAGACATGACATATTATATTTTATGTTGTTATATTTTATTTACTAATATTGTTGAGGTGATATATTTATATATATGAAAGTTCTTGGTCTATAGATTTTTTTTTTGTAATGTAATTTTTATGGTCACCTACAGAGGCTTATAAACACATCACTCACAATTTAGTTTGGATGTTGAGACTGATGATGCCATACACAGACATCAAGAGGGTTTTAAAAGATTTATTCCTTACATAACTTGAATCTCTGAAGAGAGCAGGGAATACCTCTAACGCAGGTCTGAAATGGCTTGAGAGAGAGTATAGAACTAGACTGGCCTGGGTTTTTATTGTGGTTAGAGAGTGGGGCTGGGGTGAGAGTTTCTATGTGTGGGAAGGGGCTTTAGCGGTTTGAATCTCATACTAGTGCCAAAGAAGAGAACACCCAGGTTTTCTTATCAGAAAGAGCCCCAGTCAGAAGGCCCAGTGAATGTGGAGCTCACCATTCTGATCCTGCTATTGTTTTGTCCTTGGAAACAACCCTATATAGTTTGCTTCATATGGCCTTTCCAGTTGTTTAGCTGTTTACAAAGAGAGGATAAGTCCAGTGCCACTTAAACCGTCTTCTAATATCCTGCTGCTCTTGACCCTTCTCTCTTCTATGTAAAATATAGGATCATGTTAACAAGTGGTAGAAAAACATGTTTGGGATTTTGATTGGAATTGCATTGAATCTATCAATCAATTTGGAGACAATGGCATTTTCACAATATGAAGTCTAGTATATACCTCCATTTATTTAGATTTCCATTAATAGTTCTTATCTTCATATCTCATTTCTAAACTTTGTAATCTGCTTTTGTGTTGCTTATAAAACACACATTATTTAATACACCTATATATGGTTTAAGGACACATGGAAAGATTAACCCAACTGTTCCTAAAATAGTTATCTAAATTCTATTTAATGCTGTTAGTGACAGAAAACTCACTCTAGTTGATTTTATTGTTAAACAACTAACCTTGTTATGATGTTTTTCCTTATAATGAAGCAAAATTCTCCCTCATACAACTCTCGGTGTCCTAATTTTACTCTGACTTTGAACAGATAAATCTAATCTCTAACATTATTATTTAGTTTCTATCATTTAAAAATCATTTTTACAAACTTTTAAATGGTTGTACAATTAATATTCATTAAAAACTGTGAGCAGAAAGCAGAATTGTTATTGTCTGCCCCATTTATGAATGAAGAACCTGGAAATCAGAGAGTTAAAAAAATGTTTCAGTTCTCATAGCTAGTAAGCTAGACCTTTTGGCCCTTAATTCAGTGTTATTTCCATCAATATCAAGTTTAGATTATTTCAATCTACTCTCCAAAGCAAGGTGCAAGGTCACAAGAAGATAAAAAAGATGATATCAAACTTACTGTTTTCTAAAACACATTTCTAGTTTACAAGGTATATGCACGTTTAAACTCCCTGGATATAATCAGACTTGGCCTGATGGTCTTTTAAATGGAACATTTCATGTCTTGTACTTCCTGGTGTTCTACATGCGCAACCAGCACGAAAGACATAGAAGGTTCTCTAAACATTATTGTTTTAGTAAATTCTCAGTGACTTTGGATGCAGTTATTGGCAGTACGTTCAAGTTATTGGACCTTTTCTTAAAAAGAATTTTAAATTTATGAGGGTAGATTGAAAGCATGACTGAAGAAGGAAGGAGTGTTAACATCCGTGAGTGGCCAAGAGCTTTGCAGGTATTAGACTCGTTTCACCCACCAGCTCTGTATCGTAATTCACATTCTCCTCATTTTACAGAGGAGAGCCAAATTCTTAAAAATTGGTAGATCAATGATGTAATACCTAGACACTCTGACACCATATTTCGGTTATGTTTTTCTCCGATTTGTGTGCCATAGTACACCAGAGAGGTTTTTAAAGAAATATCTAGTAAATAAAAATATCAGAAGCTTCCACCAAATTCTACTCTACTAGCACCACACTCAATAATGAGCTGATTGAGCAGGGAGAATAAGGAAAAGGAGAAGTAGCTGAAATTTATATTCAAACTTAAAACCAGCTGACTCTTAAGCCTTTGTTTTCACATATACATATAAACAAATTTACTGGGCAGGTATGTAAATAGTCCTTCATATTCCAACCTTCGTAACATTTTTAACCTAACTCTACATCAACGTGTGGAAATCCAGAGCACTGGAGTTGCTTAAACTTCTGTTCTAGTGGAGCTTATATTCTAGTGAAGGAGAGATGGAAAATAAATAAATGAATAAGATTTTCAGAAAGTGATATCTGCTAATAATATAGAGCATGGCAATGTACTAACCAGTGACTGCCTGCAGTGGTGACCTTTAAGCTGTGACCAGAAAGACACAAGGGGGTCAGCTATGTAAATATCCGAGGACAGAGAGATGAGACAAAGGAAATAGCAAGTGCAGGAAACCAGTGAGAGGATTGCCTGAGCCTGGTGTGTATGAGGGAAACAAAAGCAGCCAGTTCGGCCAGAATTCAGTGAGCAAATTATAGAGTGAATGGTATGGAGGGCAGAGACAGACAGACCCTATGCAGACTCTTGAAGCCTTGGTCAGGAACTCAAAATTTATTCTAATAGGAAGCCTTTGAGAGATTTGAAGTGGGAGGTATGCGAAAAATGTAATTTGGGGTTTAAAAATACCAGTCTGTGTGGAGTATAGAGGGTGGATGGTAGAAGGACAAACATGGGAACAGACAGACTAGTTAGCAGTATGTATCACTGATCTGAGCAACAGAGGGTGACGCCTTGGATCAAGGTGGTGGAAGTGAAGGAATGGACAAGTGGTCAGATTAGGAACATGTTTTCTTTTTTTTTTAATAAATAGGCCTTACTGATAGATTGGATATGGGGAGAAAGGGAATTGATTTCTCTTAGGGTTTTGCTTTGCCGCTTGGATGTTTGTGCCATTTACTGGGATGGGGAAATAACAAATATCGGGACAGGGAGAAAGATGGATTAGGGGACGGGCAGGATAAAGTGTTTGTGTTTTGGGGGGAGATTTTAGGCCACATGAAATGTGAGACACCTCTGGAAACACCAGTAAGAGTGGAAAGCCGTTTATTAAACCCCTGTAGCAAGTCTTCGAGATAGAAAATAAAGTGTCTCTATTTTACTGAATGTTTAGTGAGATCTGGAGAGGGTATATAACTTTCCAAGGTCACAAAATCAGCAAATGAATGGCTGAGGGTCTAACGTAGGTGTGACGGACCCCCGGTGAGTTGTGAGTCTCTCATCCTGATGTAGCTCCTTCCTCCCACATGTCCGGGTGGTGACGCAGACACACACACAGACTGTTGTCAGAACGAAGTGCGGGAGTTCACTGTGATTGCTGGACGTTGAATTACTCACTTATAAAATGCATATTTGGAAGATTCATGGACTCTTCTGCAGAATAATCAATTCATAGATAAAACACACAGGTGCGTGGGGACCGGCTCATAGCTGCACTGATTTCCCAGAGGAGCTCTCACTCAAAATTTGAGTATAAAAAGAGGACTTTAAGAGCCCTTCAAATTTAGAGTGCTTCCCAGGCACATAAGTTAAACAGCTCATCAGCTGGGACTCTGTCCACTCTCAACACCTTGGACAGCAGCTGTGTCATGGACTCTTCCTACTCTCACCACAACTCCTAGGCAGGAGGAAGAAAATTCTGGAATATTAGGGTAGAAAATGCTAGTGGAGAGAACTAGTCCAGTATCCTTTTTTTCCCCAAATGCATCATAAAATAAGTTCACTGACTGTTTAAGAACTGAGAATGAGTAAGTTAGCACAGCGCCAAGACGACAAAGTTCTCTCAACTTCCCGCCCAGCTCTTTTTTGCCATCAGAACGCTTTTCTGTTGTTTCAATGACATACTTATCATTCCTCAAATTAAATTTTAGATTTCTCTTTTTTGCACAAAACGCTCCCTGTTTCCCAATTGCATCCATTTACTTGCTGACCTCTCTGTGCTCCTCCTCATCACCCGGTGGCCGGGCTCCTGGAAGCTGTAAAGCTTGAGTGCGGCCACAGCCTGGTCAGCAGACTCAGAGGCACTCCAAGTCAGGTTGCCTCCAGGGTACTTGGAGAGCTCTGGAAGGCAACCGATGTGCACGCAACGGGGGTAGCTCTCAGAGAATATTGGCGGCAATTCAGTTGCCAACCAGCTGCAAAAAGCTTTAAAGGACTGTGTTGCATAAAAAATGAAAAATGTTGATTGAGGACATATTGCCCTTGATTGAACGCTGAAGGAAACCTGCCGGCAGAAAAATAGATATGAGAAAGAGAGAGGCGAAGAGAGAAGAGGGGGCAGGGAAAAACAGGTTTGCCCATTCCACCAGCTGTAGAGAAAGCTCTATGTCAATCTACAGCAAACATCATTCAGAGTGAGATTTTGTGTGGTCTACTAGAAATCCAATCCTAGGAATCTATAGTGATCTTGCCACATTTTGCTTTAGGACTCTCCAGTGCTAGAACAGTTCACTCATTTTCTGAATGTGCCTGTATAATGGGTTCCCATTATATCTCATCCTTGCCAACTTTGTCTAAAGGCCCTAGAGGGTGGGGCAGGAAGAGGAGGTATATTTACAGCCTTCAGAGCCAGGCTTTGGGGCTTTATAATCCATTGACCTCCAAAGATGTAATTTGGTTATATTCTCAGAGATACTAGCAGCTATTTCTTTATTTATCCCTGTAGGGGATTTGGCTCTCTACCAGCAAACAACGAAGCTCTGTCTTACTTCCCACAAGTTGTATGGCCAATGGTTTAAACATGACTGTTCTGAGGAATCCCCTCTCCAAAGTTCAGTCACTCACCAGTTGTCACTGCCTAGGGAGGATATATTTATAAGCAATGTTCTGGATCTCTTGATTGTGGGATGTTGTACTGTGAACTGAGCAAGAAATAATTTTTACCTAAGATGACTCATACCTACCATGCAGCACAAGTGCACACTTCATCAGAACTCCTGGATATATACTTGAAAGCTGACTCATATCCACAGAATCAGAGAACACAGTCTTAAGAGACAACTAGGGCACGAGCCACACCCCAAATCAAACCAGTGTCCATCCTTTGGTCCCAAACAGGCACGTCTGGGAGGAGACACATATCAGGGATCCTGAGAAACTGTGGTATCACACGGAGGTCTGGGGAGAATTTTCCAGCTTTGGGGATGGTAAGAGAAAGCATTAGCTGACGACTATCCTATTGCTTGGTTGAAGAATCTTGGAGACTGGACTTTTTAAAGTTGTCCTATAAATTGTTCCATGCCCACATTGTTGATGAAGGCAAAGAGGACCAGACACAATGGCTCTCAACTATCAAAAACTGGATTTATTGATAGTTTCTATCCTTTTAGTATGGTACTAATCAATGCAATTGTTATAAAAGTACTAGATGTAATGCTTTACCTTTCTGACATCTTGTGGAGCTGCCGTGCAGCACTATTAATTAGAAATATGTGGGGTAACGGGATTGTGCAGTCCTTGGTTGGCAAAGCTGAGTAATTATACAAATAATCCTGATGACAAAGCCCCTCACTGCCACTATAGGAACATAGGACCATATAATACCAGTCATAAACATTTGTGAGATCAACAACTTCACAAAAGGATACAACATTTTAAGGGAGATATTAGCAGGACAAAGGCTTATGCCCTATCAATTCTACTGTTAGGAATATGTCACAAGGAAATGTGTGGATGGCCATTCGACTTAGCTAAAACTGTGTTCAACACAGTATTTTTCATAACAAGAAAAAATTTTAAAAAACAAGAACGTTTAGTAATAATGGCCTACTTAAATAAATTTTGATCAACTAAACAGTCCGACACTGTGCAGACATAAGAAGTGATGCTGTAGAAGATCATTCATAAATATAAAAAGACATTTAAAATATTCGGTGAAAAAAGTAAAACAAATTTCTAAATTGTCTGTACAGTATGATTCATTTTTGTAGTTAAAATATAATATACACAAATATTCTGGAAGTGCAGCAAATATTTAAAATATGTTGAGAGCAGCTTTTGTGAATAAGACAAGAAGTGCTTTTATTTTCTTATTTATTCTCACTTAAATTTTGAACTTATTCTAAAATCAACACATATTACTCATGTAATAAAAAAAATAATAAGACATTTTAATAAAGTAAAAGGCATGCATAAGTTAAATGTAATTTAGTAAAGAGACACCATGCCACTACTGCCTGCCAGGAGGTGTATGAGGGCAGAGGGGAAGACCTAAAGGAGAAGAAATCAGCTCTGTTTTCCAAGGACTCATAATTCTGGGGAGCAGAATAGACACTAAGGATGCAAAGGATGTGATACAAAATTCCCCGAGAGAGAGAGAGTCAGTTTTCTTAAGGTGGACATTGTGGGGATGTCTCTTAGCCCTTGTGCCATTTCCCTGTGTTCAATACTTTTAGAATATATCTAGGCAGAAATTCGCCAGCTGTCATCCACATATTGAGAAAGACAGTTTTAGGTATAGCAGTTTATCTTTCCAATAATCCACTGAGGTCCTTCCAGACAACTAGTTCAGAGCATGACCATTTTTGATCCTTCCACCTGGGCTACCCTTCCTCCTCCGAATATTACATAGCTGACTCCCATTACCTCTCACATAGGACTCAGATCAGACACCACTTATCAGAGAGGCCCTCCCTGAGCACTCTGTCTAAAACAGTGGCAACCCACCCCAGCCACACCATCACTCTTCATGTCTGCTTTGTTTTTCTTCATAACATTTATCGTCATCTGATGCGTTGTGTGTGTGTGTGTGTGTGTGTGTGTGTGCGCGCAAACGCTTGGTCTGTTTTGCGTTTGCTATAGTTCAGGTGTCTACAACAGTGGTTGCCATATGATAGGCATTTATGTCAATTTTGGGTGAATTAATAAATGATTCTGATTCTCCAAATCTAAATTGAAATGTATGTCCTAACACCAAGATTATTTTTAGGTTCACATCTATGCTGTTGAGAAAGACCTAGAAGAAAATCATGAAGAATTCCAGCCCTATCCCTACTAAGGGTGGAAGCACTTTTGATTTCAATAGTACAGTTGACTAGGTAACTTAGAGCACTGAGTTTGCTAGGCTAATATTGTAAGTAGAATTCCCATTTGGCATGGTTGCCTTTAAGGCTAGTCTAGATCCATTTTGTACACTGTAGACCCAGGGCCTCTAAATTTGCGTGGGGAGCTCCAGGAGGTATCACTACCACCATCATCTAAGTGAATGCTACTCCCTACCTCCCAGATCAGCATTGGGATATTTGCTAGTAGGCTCAAGTCAAAAGGGTGAAAATGTGGAAATTTGAGAGGTGAACAAAAGTCATCAACAAAATCATCAAAATAATTTAAATTCATGTCTTATTGGATCAGAGTTATCATATTCATACATGGGAGGAGTGCCATATGCAATAACTGTTTCAGCTGTCCAACAGCTCTGGATTTGACAGGCTCTTTCTAACCTTGAGTCTTCCATCTCACCAAATATACTGTGTCATGATATAGACCTTCCAAACTGTGGGGATCTTCTCCATGTGAAATTTGAGCCACTCACTTCCCAACAAGTAACCTGTAAGTGACTCTCGTCAGAGAGGTAATGGTCTTATTGATTTATTATGTGAGTTTAAATAGTATGACTGCTTAGAGAATTTGCAGACCTCACAGCCATAATTATTTCCTCTAAAAGAACAATATTTAGGGTGAGATCCTTGAGAGTAGAGACTGTTTCATTAATTTCCGCATCCACTATATGTAACAAAATACTTGCCACATAGGACTCAGTAATATTGGCTGCTCTGTTAAATGATTGAATAAATGAGTAAAGGTTTGAGCCATGAGGTTTGTCTCCTAAATCTGCAGTGTCATGATGCTAGCCAGCTTCCTACATGGCCAAGATGCTTTCCACAACTCCAGATTTCTTCTTAATGACTCTTTAAATTGCTTTATTGGTGTAACCTATGAGCCATAGTAATACTAAATGAGCTCCTGGAATACAGCCTGATATGCAGGTTCCTGAAGTGATGATTTTCAATACAACTCAAGCCTTATGGACTGCACAGGGGAAGGGGAAGTGCGAGCTGCCCTCTGAGCAGCTCCAGTCGGGCGAGGAGAGATGCTGAATGCCTGCAACAACACTGCTATGAATACTCTAAGGTAACTTCAAATATCGCAGTTGAGATGAGGTAACAGGAAATGGTTGAGGCCAAAATGCAGCAAAGTAACTGCACAAAACAGAAGTGGAGAAACAGAGACATGTATTGATCCAGTGGCTGGTCAGTTCCATGTCCTGGAACAAGCAGCTATCTATCTAGAAGCAACCCTTATATTAAAACTCAGAAACTTAGTTCACATCTCCCACTTACTAAATGGCATGGCCTATGGCATGCCACTTACCCTCAATTTCTGCCTAGACAGCAGGGTTATGAAGAAGATCAAGTGAACTAACGGATATAAATGGATTTTATAGGCTGTAATACACCATATAAATGTAAGTTATTTTGCTCTCAATATGTGAAAAGAGTGACTGTAATGAATACAGAGGACCATTTTCACCAGCATCACCAAAACTGGTGTTACCAACTCTTTATATCTGAGGCATACAGGGATAAAATCAGCGGTATGTTGGAACTGGTCCCCACCTGCTTCTGGGAGCTGATTGTGAGCATCTATTCTCAGGTCTCAATGTGGCTAGTTTGAAATCAGCCACAATGGGAGTATTTACACCATGGAATTTGGCAAAAGCTACAAATTAGGGCCTTTTTATCCCCCAGGGAAACAGTTATTAAACATTTACCAGCACACAACTGGATAAAATGTGGGGGTTTCTTTTCTACAGTTAATGTTACTTTTATTTTTCTCAAATCTAGTAAAGATGAGATTTTTCTATTTTTTTTTACACTGGCCCTTTCAGACACCAGTATCCTCATGGATTAGCAAAATAATCAGCATTCACCAGAGAAAGAGAAAAAAAATGATCTAAATCTGAAGCCCGTGTCCACCTTTCTCAGATGAATTTAAATTCCAAGGTCTATATATTCTTCAATTCCATACGGTACCGTGAGGTCTCAGCAAACATCACTGAATGGCTCTGGTTTAGTAACAGTAACACATATGCACATGTGTATACTCAAGTCATCTGACATCTGCCGGACTTTGGAAACGAGCCAGTAGTCCCATCAATGGAACTGTGTTCTTAGATCCTAATCTCCAGTCTGACTGAGACAGTTTGAATCAATAGTTTCTCCCTAATTGTTGAAAGATTAATAACATATTTATATTCTTACAAGTGGCATTAACCTGTAAGGGTATGGAAAGATCAAGCTTTCTGTCCACTGGCCCCCTCTCAAAGATGAGTTCTACTACACAAGAAGTTTATGTACCTCCTAAGAATATAGAGGTGGAGTGGTGGTGGTGGTGGTGGGGAGGCGGTGTTAGAAACGTTCTCCTATTCATTCTGCCCAAATACACACTAACTCTGTCATGAACTTGACCCCTGTTTCTAGATTTGATAGCCAAAACATTCTCTTCAACCAAGGTCCTGGGGTTAGTAAAATACGGCTATGCCCAAAGTCTGGAAGTGTGGTTTTTCACAATGAGGGAGATTTGCATTGAGAACTAGACATAGTATTAAAAAAGCACAGCAGAAATATGAAGTCATTACAAGAATTTTGGGGTGATTTTTGACCTGCTCACTGTCTGCTAGGGCATCACAGGGTTTTTGTGCCTTCTCAATTTTGAACAGCATAGCATTTAAATGATCATTTTGTCCCTCACTCTGCTCCCCAATCTAAACAACAAAAGAAGGAATTTAACCTCATATCCTCGCTCTGAAATTAGCTCTATTGTCAAAAGATGACAGCTGTATCCTGATTTCAAGAATTTCATGTTGGAATAAAACAGCATTTTTGAAACTATCGTGTTATTTCAAACAGATCTGTAATGGTCCCTCAGCAAACCATTTTCAGAAGACTTGGGTAAGTAAGATAAAAAGATACCATTTCTAAAGAGTTGCTTTTATGGGCTAGGTCAGAGTGCTCTTTCCATGTTGTTCATTCCCAGTCGAATTTCCTAATAGTCTATCTCCTCAGCTAACAGATGCCCGGCCTCATGTCGGAACCAGATCGCGCCACTGCTGAGATGCTATCCAGCTCCTTTCTTATTGAGCCGTTTCCCTAGCAGATGGTGCAATGCTGCAGGCATACTCCTTCCTGTTAATTACCAGCCTTTGCTACAGATGGAAATGTCAGTCAGCCTCACAGGTCCTGGTTCCTGCCATTGCCTCAGTCCATAGCCCTCTACCTAGGCAAGATGCTGCCAACACACACCATGTGTTTTGTGACTGCTGACTAGGCAGGCAACAAAAAACAACTTACTTCATGAATATTCATGGCGGAATGTTTAAAGTTCTGTTCATCTGCGATGCTTATAGATCTGCTTAAAGGGGGTTGCACCTTCCTAAGAACACTCTGCCCCTTGTTTTCCTACACGGAGGATATGTGAGTTACCAAAGTGAGTTGCCATGGCAACATTGAGAGGACCATTAAATGTCGGCCATTTGGAGCCTTCTGTAGGCACATCAATTTCTGACTAACGTTCTTCCCATACCTTTAAGTGTCACTTCATTATTCTTATCCTGCTGTAATAGACCAGTAGTCACCAAGCTGAACTGATTAGCTAATATCTGTGGGTTTTCATTAAATCCTGATTATCTCATTCGCACATACATAACCAAATATGAATTTCTTGATCTTTCCTGGTATTTAGACATACAAAATGCAGATAAGTGAATTTCAGTAGTCATTCTTTATTAATTAAGGCAAATTATTTTCCTCTCTGTGTAAAACTCTTTAGGAATCAAAAATGTGTATCTTCAGCTTTATAGGTGAAAATTAGGGCTCAGGTTTTGAGAGTGGGGACAGGGAGGGGAGATCTGAACCAAGCATTTTATCGAAGGTAATTGCGATATGACTTCCTCAATTGTTCACCGTCTTGCGGATGCTGTATTTAAAGATGACATCGAGTAGGGTGATGGAGAATGTTCCAGCAGCTCAGCACTGTGTCTTCCTGCAGGCCTTCCTCTCTCCATGACTGAACCCAGAGAAACCAACATTACCTACCCCAAACATAGGCAAAAGAGCTTCCAGCTGAAGAGAATAATCTTCCTGATCATCAGCATCCCAGGAGGGCAATGGGCAACATGATGCGTGTGTGATTGAGTCACAGCTTCAGTGAGTCCTGAGGGATTCATTTTTTTTTTACAAAATGTGAACTTTTTTTTCCTTAGGTATTTCTTGTTCTGGAATTAGGCTCCATCCTACAGGATTTGTAGTGGTGAGGAGAGCTGCCAGAGCTAGGAGAATTCCTGAGCTGAGAACTGTATGTAGTAGGGCAAATCAGAAGATGCTATGTGATAATTATGAAGTTTAAGTCTTCTTTTCAAGTTTCTTCTTAAGAAGAAGATTTGATTTGTACAATTTTCATGTTTAGAAGGAAAAAAAATGCATGCCTAGATATTTACAGGCAGAACAGAGATTAGGTTACTCTAAAGGCTGTTTGTTGTTCGTGCTGTCGAGTTGATTCCGACTCCTAGTGACCCTGTGTACTGTGTTCTGAATGGAGCCCCCCAAAAAAACCTATGCTACATTTATTTCATAAAGAACTAGGAAAGGATGTACCTCTAGGGTGTGTATGGAGGTGATGCCAGGAGTGTAGCCAGAGCTCTCCGTTCCCCAGTTCAAAACTTACTATGATTGCATCTTGCAATGAAGAATATATGTGGTGGTGTACAGATAAATGTTTAACAAGCCATCAAAAAAATTATGTTGGTACATTATATATAAATGTATACAATTCTATTGTAAACTTTACTTATATAAAGTATATGTAGGACATAATTTACAAATAGTAATAAAATATACCATACTCTTTGTTGTAGACTCTACATATACCACTGACTCTTACAGAATGCTTTCATTGATTTTTGCTGAAATTTTGTATCTGTAGCCAATTTACACTTGCAATTCAGCCATGATTTGAAAATTGAATTGCATCCCTTTCTGATAGCTCTTTTCCCACTACATTTATTATCATTAAGTCTGATATGTGATCTACTGTTAAACTATTTCTCACTCTCACATAAACAGTATTCATTAAACTGAAACCTCTTTCAGCTTTGTCACTTTGTGTGTCAGGATTTCACTCGTTGTTCAGTGACGTGAATGACTGGTTTGCTTAGTTGGATAATAGTATTCAAATACCAGAAGAATATTTCTTTCTTTTTTGTGTGTGTTATTCACAAGCTAGTGACTACACACACAACACACTTTTAAGTTTAATCTGCATCATTAACATTTTCTCTTTTATCACTTTTTTAATCCTAGTCAATCAACAACACAATAAATCAAGCTTTGATTTACAGTGTTTGCCAATTTCTGTGGTATAAATACTCCAACCATGGCCAATATCAAGCTATCAACATGATGTTACTGAATGCAAATTTGGGAAGAGACATATAGTACCACACTTGATCTTTAATAATGCCAATGTTTAACAGCCAACTTAGAAAATTCCTGAAAATTTAGCAATAGGCCCCTGCAGGCTAGTATGGGTCAGCTCAAATACACTGCTTTATAGTCCAATCTCTACACTTTCTTCATCTCTCATCTCTTTCACAGGAATACATATCATATTACAAGTGTGTCTATTTATAAATATGTAAAACTACATAAATTTGCAAAGTCTTACTTAGGAGGAGCTTAATAAATCGTGGAATAAATTGAATTGAATGGATGCACGCTTAATGAAGCTAGTTGGAAAGATGAAATGCAAACACACGGGAAGTTTAATGACATTCGGGTGGTTTTCGGTTTGTGCCAAGGGAGATTTAACAGGAAAATAAGGCTTCAGAGAAGGGTAAGAGCTTTCTGTGTAGTCTGATCAGGGCAGGTAAGGGGCTTGGCCTGAGCTTAGAAAATGATTAAGATGTGGATAGATTGAGAAGAGAAAAAGGATATTTTGGTAATTAACCCAAGGAATACTTACTGATTGATTACTAGTCACCATAAATGTTATATTTTATACTATTAATCCTTAAAAAGATGCAAAATTATTCTAAAGAATGTTTCATCTTCTCAGCAACTGGAGGGACCCAAAATAAATTTCAAAATTGGTTAAGAGTATTTAAATTACTAAGTTTACCTAAAACAGCTCTTAAGAATCAACCATTATATCTAAAAGACAAAAAAAAAGATGTCGTCTTTACCTGTCTATACCCTATCTTTGAGGATTCCACAGGAAATAACAGCAATGAAAACTCGTCAGTCAACTAAAATTTTTTGCAAGATTTTGTAGACATATGGAAACCAAGTCTTTTTTCTGAATTTGGTCTTCAGAGAGGAAGGGAAGGAGCAGGCATGCAAGGACAGGTGAAAAGGTAAAAGCTTTGGCTACAATTCGTTTCATTTGCAGACTGGGACTGGAGGAATTTCCTACTTGACCAAAGTAGGTCCTGAATGAGGAGCTCAGCACTGATTCCAGGGGGCCATGAAAGGGAAAGCCCCCTCTTTCATTTCTGACAATAGGAAGGAAGACCCACGGATCTATAAGAAAAAAATGTAGATATTTTTGCCATTAAATAAGAAAAGGGGGCTATCCTGATATACAAATATCTAAACCTCTAATAGAGAAAATGAATGAAAAATGTAAGCAATTCATAGAAAAGTAAACATGGAAAAAATGACCAAAATTGAAAACTGTTTGATCTTGTTAGTAATATATTTAAGACAATGAGATGCTATTTTCTCCTAAAAAAGAAAAATAAGCAATGACCATAGAAGTTATTATATTGTTGCCTCTTCAGATATAATGAGATAGCTATGCTCGTATACTACTATGAATTGCTATTAATTTGTTTTTAGAAATAAATTTGACATAGGCATCTAGAACCATAAATGAGTGCATGCTCTGAGCCAATATTTCTAGGTCCTGAAGAAAGAATCGCAAGTGTAATCTAAGAATTTTTATTTGTAGAGGGGAAAAAAAAACCCTTAATTTCTAAAAGAAAAATGGTTAAATATATTATAGTCCATCTATCTATCTATCTATCTATCTAACTAATTAATTATCTAGGGAAATTTTTTAGTAAAATCAAGTTTTGCTTTCATAATCAGAAAAAAAATCAAAGTTCGTTTAGAAAAAAAATATACTGCTTTCTAGGAGAGCAAGATTTGGATCCAAACAGACCTAGAACTACATCCTGGTTTGAATTTCTATTATCTGAGCAATATTGGTTAAAAATTACTTAGTCTTAGGTCTCAGGTTTCATGTCTGGTAAAAGGGCTAATAACAGGATACTTACAAGGCTATCATGAGGATTACACGAACATCCCTTACGTGCTTGACACACGTATGTCAGGTGTTCAGTACATGCTAGTTTCCTTCCCCAAATTCAACACCCTTCTGAATAGCACCAACTAATGAAATCAGAACATCAAAATAAGATCTTTTTCAGTCCCGCTAATTTTATCAAAAAGCCTTCTCCACATTCTCTAAATCTACTGAGGGTCAAGCCCATGGAATGCTAATAAGACTCTTGAACACAAAGCCATCCTGTGTGAGCTTTTGGTACTCTCCTAAGCATCTGTTAGGAAAGATCATGCTCTTAAGTTTGCCAAAAATTATACCGTTCATAGTGTCTGCTCAAGATATTTGGGCAAACCTTAAAATAGAAAGATAATGTTTTGGACAACCATTCCCCAGAACTGTAACCCTGACGGATGTTAGTTTGGGGACCTGGAGCTTAGATGGAAAAGTAAGCCCATATCATTCAAAAACATGATGACACCTCTGCCTGCAAATGAGGTGGGGACTAAAGATGTGTCTCTGAGATAGAAAGCAAAATTAGAAGGCAGCAAGAAGACAGCATAAATTTGAAAGAGCGAAATCTGCTTCTGGCCATCGGAGGAAGCTGATGTAATCCAGGCTGACTCTGGGGGCAGTGATGGTGCCAGCTATGGAGGCCACATGGCTTCTAATGAGGCCAGGCCAAGTTGCAGCTCAGAAGAGTGGGTGAGCAGCCAAATTTCACCCGAGGACAGAACCAGCCTTAACAGCTGGTAAGTGAATTAACTTCAGGCAAACAGAGTGGACCCAGGTGGAGGGACATTTAGAATCTTTCCCTTGTGGGAAGAAAAAGAAGAAAACAACATAGAGAACAGAGCCACCATAGCCTCTTTATTTTCTTTTAGTTTCTTCTGGCAAGCTCTTTTGGGGTACAAGGGGAAAAAGGAGAGTAGGGCAGAGAAGGTCGGGGCTTGATGAATAGGGATCAGTGACACATCAGTGTCGAGAGCTGCACAAGAGGAGACGAGCAGAGCCAGGACCAAGGGCAAGCTTGTGTTTCAGAGCTGCTCAGGAGTCTGCGAGTTTATCAAGGCAGAACTTCACTTTTGTAAAAGGAAAACCTATTAGGTGACGCCAGCTTTTAAGAGCAGAACACAGTTTTATATTTCCAGCTCTTATAAAAATGCTGGACCTCTAATATTTGCACAGAGAATACTGTTGACTTGTTATATAGTGCCTCTACTTCTGAGATTTACCTGAATACAGGGTGGGCTGTCCGCATAATCTCCTGTCCCTGGAACTGCCCACAGAAGCTGCAGGCTGATCCTGGAGGGATGGCAGAAAGGGTTCTTGCATCGAGTGGACCCTGGGCTCAGCATCCAAAGGAATCCAGGGAAAGCCGGCGCCTGGCAGTTTGAACACTGTCCTGCCACCTGGTGGCTGATTCACTAAATTGCAAGGGCAGGTCTTAGCTCTCGGGAAGCCTCTAAATGAGTGAAATTGCAAAAGCGTCGGGAGGTGAAGCCATTTTGACAAATGTCAAAGAGAGATGTGAGCATTTCAGAAGGATGGGTAGAATAAAGAATAAGCATATGTTGTGATAGAAAATAGCTTCCTTGATGAGAAAGAGGCCAAATCACATGTGAGTGGGCAGGCAGGAAATAGAAGAGGCAAACGCAGCACCCGGGGTGTGGGCAAGAGACCGCATTCGCCAGCGAGCGGGTTATTCCAGGAAGACGCACCTCATCGCCAGGCTGAGGTTAACCGTTCCTACGCAGCCCAGGAGAGAGGGCTGGTAGCGTTCTGTTCCCCTCCCTTTATCACATTCTAATACCCTTATTTAAAAACCTTCCCAAGATGGCACGCAGTCCTCTGCTGTCTTGAACATCAGCACGCCTTGTTTCTCTTTTTGCTTTCTCCTACTTTGTTTTATTCCCTCCCATTCCTTTCTTTACTCAACAGACATTGGCCACCTCTGCGTGTCACGGATTGTGCTGTGTGTTGGGATGCACGGTCAACACAGGAACACAGAGACGGCTGAGGAAGAAAGGAGAATAAATCAGCAGTTCAAGCCCAGAGAGCCCAATGCAATGACAAGGCCAGCCCTCGGCTTATGAGAGAACCGAGGAGGGGCGCCTCACCCCCGAGGGAAGGATGCTGAGAGAGGCTTCTGGGTGCAGAGGATGTCTGAGAGACAGCCAAGGATGTGTAGGCGTTAATAGGACAGGAAAAAGGTGTTAATGGGGGACGTGGCATGGGATACATTTCAAATAGAAGAAATAGTAGGTAAAGGAAGACTAAAAAAGCAAAGACATGTCTATGGAAATGCTAGAATGACTATTCCACATGGAGAGTGGGCCAGAGAAAAGTTTAGAAAGATTGCAAAGGGTCAGACCCTGAAGGATAAGCTGGTGGCTTTGAATTTTACCCTGACAAGCTGGAGTTCTGTTGGAGAATTTTAAGCAGGGGAGGAAACGCCACCTGACAAATACAGATAAACATCCTGGAAAGATCACTCACGTTGCAGTGCGAAACGAACAATTCTGGAGGTTATGGCTGCAAAGGCCAAAGTGGCCTTTAGAAGGAGCGAAGCCACTGAGGATCAGTCTGGATGAAGATTCAAGAGTTTAGAAGGCAGAACTGACTGGCCTTGGCGTTTGTACTGTATGCACAGGCCGTGGGAGGGCGCCGAGACTGGCCCTAGGTTAGGTTTACCAGATGGCCATTTTAGCATTCTCAGATTGAAAACATAGGATGTGAAGCACTTTGGGGAGATGACCACTTCTGCTTTGTGCCCCTGGAGCGTCAGCCACTGTGCCCTTTGGCACTGGGCACACAGGACTGGGCCGGGAGCTGGCGCTCAGGCTCTTCATCCTCCTGTCTCTCCTTGTCCTTCTCCTCCTTTAACTCCTCGATTCCAACCTCTCTGTCTCCATTCTTTCTTCTGAGGTTGTTCTTTACAGAGAGATTTGTCTGGACTCAAACTCCAGAAAAGAAAGTTTCAGAGGGGGACATTGAATGGTGTTTTAAGATGTCAACCGGAAGACATCATCCCTGGACCCCACTTCTCACCCTGAACTTCCATTTTTTACCCTTGGACTCAGTAGGCCCCCACACACAGTTTCCATCCCTCCCTCGATTCTTTTTTTCTTCTTCCATTAAACCTAAGAAATCCTCGTGCTGAAGAGGATTATCTCAAGTTGGTTTTCCTGGAAAAGACAGTTTTTTAAATAAAAACCCAGACTTTCCCAGAATGACAGACACACGTAGGTGGCAGAAACATTAAGGGCATCTGATTTTCCAGCCTGGTCCAGGGAACCGATCGTCAACTTTGCTGTGGATGCGCCTGGTCGTGTGTCTCTCCCTGGAACAAATCAACTCCCACACAGCTCTTCTGTGGGTTGAGATGGCCACTTCTGGCTAATGAACCCATCATGTCACCTCCTTTTGGGTCCTGGAAATAGGCTGAGCTCTTTCATGGTTCCCTATAAATTTCAGTGTGTCTTCAGCTGCACAAGGTCAAGTGTCACCAGTCCTGTTGGCTTTAATTAGTCTCCTGCCTTGTTCTTGGAGAGGGAAGTGGGAAAATGTGAGCTCTCACATCCAGGACAAGCCTTCTCAAGCTCACTTTGCCCATAAAGCTTTGCCACAGACCATTTATTTGTGAGAGAGGGGGTTTCATTGGCCGTATGAAGAACTCACAATGGAAACTGGAACCCTACTTGTTTTTCTCTCTTTTTCTTTCTTCCTTTCTTGGGTTAATGCCAAAATCATTTGACTGTTTCCTTTTTACAGTGACAGAATGGATGGAATATGTTCTTTCAGTGTTATCCAAACCATCGTGTTCAAATACAAAGGAAAGCTCTGCAAGTCTTTGAAAATGGCAGAGACATGATGTCCACAGTAGGAGCAAAGATGCTTAGATCCTGCTGGACATTGTAAAATTACATGGCATCAAAGAAAGAATCCACACTCTGAGGTCAAAGGCACTCATATCCAAATCCCATTTCTACCTCCCCCACTTATTCTCTTTGAGTCCTGATTTTCTCATTGGTCAAGTGGGAATAAAAATACCTACTTGTATTAGTCAGGGCTCTCCAGAGAAACAGAACCACTAGGATATATAGAGATATATGTCAATTCCTATAATAAATCTATTATAGGAATTGGCTCATGTTGTTATGGAGGCTGAGAAGTCCCAAGATCTTTCCAAGCTGGAGAACAAAGAAAGCCAATGGTGTAATTCAGTCTTAACCCAAAGGCCTGAGAATCAGAGGCCCAGTGGTGTAAGTCCCAGTCTGAGTTTGAGGGAAAAGACAGATGTCCCACCTCAAGCAGAGACACAGTGAATTCCTCCTTCCCCTGCCTTTTTGTTCACTTGGAGCCCTCAACATGTTGGATAATGCCCCCCACGTTGGCAAGGGTGATCTTCTTTACTCGTTCTACTGATTCAAATACTAATCTCTTCCAGAGACACATTCACAGACACACCCAGAAATAATGTTTCACCAACTTTCTGGGCATCCCTTAGCCTAGTCCAATTGATACACAAAATTAACCATCACACTACTTTATGGGATTTTCATGACGATTAAGTGAGATGATGAGAACTGGAAGAATCTTACCTCTTATGAATCCTCCCCTCCTTCTCTTGCTCAGGGTATGTTACTTTTGTTTTTTCAACATGCCATAATTTTTCCAACACAGGGCCACCACATACACTGTAATCTTTGCCTAGCATGTTCTTTAGTCCTACCCTTGCATAGGACCCCCGAACATTTCTCAGATCTGAAACTTAGTCTCCTCTTAGAAGTCTTCTGTGTCTTTGCAGAATGAGAGGTGTCCTCTCATCATCCACACACATGGTTTTCTCGGCTTCACTTTCTACTACAGGATGCAACCAAAGGCCTTAACATGTCTATGAGGCCCAGGAACATGTGAACCTCCTGACTCTTCCTGGCTTGTCTCTTATGACTCCTTGTTCCTTTTAAGGTTGTGTCTCCTCAGAGGACAACTTAGCTCACACCGGCACAAAATTCCAGCTGTTCCCATGCAATTCACCTCAGCTGTTTCATTCACTGGAGACTTGCCCATTGCCCAGCTCTGGTCTCCTGTGGCCTCTGTATCTCCTTCTATGACAGCACTTACCTTGGTAGGTAGGAATCATCTATTCTCACATCTCTTTCACCAGGCTGTGGACTCCTGGAGGGCAGAGACTTTATCTTGTCCATCTCCACAATCTTATTTCCTATTGTGATGTTTAATGCACAACAGTGCTGATGTTAAAACAAATAATATGGACTTGTCCCTGCCAGGTTCATGCACTGCTTTACAATCTCCTTCATTAATCTTCTATGGCTAATTTCTGCCCTGACACCATGTCACCTTCTTAGTCTCAATGGGAGGGCAGAGGCTGACATACTTTTATTGATACAGCAGCCTTCGTATTTGAAGGAGAATATCTTCAAACCAAAGAAAGGTTTTTCACAAGAGGAAATTACATGATTTAATTAGGTTAGTGAAAGAGAGGAATTTTGGATTGCCTGTTTTTGATGTGTTTGTTGGGACAGTATTTCTTTTTTTTTTTTTTTTTTGTGAGGAAGATCAGCCCTGAGCTAACATCCATGCTAATCCTCCTCTTTTTGCTGAGGAAGACCAGCTCTGAGTTAACATCTGTTGCCAATCCTCCTCCTTTTTTTTTCCCCAAAGCCCCAGTAGATAGTTGTATGTCATAGTTGCACATCCTTCTAGTTGCTGTATGTGGGACGCGGCCTCAGCATGGCTGGAGAAGCGGTGCATCGGTGTGCACCCTGGATCCAAACCAGGGCCGCCAGTAGCAGAGCACACGCACTCAACCGCTAAGCCACGCGGCCGGCCCGGGACAGTATTTCTTAAATTGAGTTGAATCAACTGCATAATCATCACTCTAAGTTGTTTTTAAAAGTGTAGGTTCCTAAGCAGCTTTCCAGACCTACAGCATCACAGTTTCGGAAAGTGTAGTAACCTGGACTTTTGATAGTTTCCCATTAGAATGCCTACCTAGTTAGTCACTATGCAGGGAGTAGAAGTGCCCAGCTGGATAGATGCATTGAAAATGCAAATTACCTGACCCCTCTGGAATTGTCTGAGAATCAATAGACTGTCCTTTGCAAGCAGGAGAGGCAATTACCCCAGAGTTTAATGTGTGCTGGTGACATTTCAAGGGGGCATAGTGGAAAGATTTTGGAGTTAGAGATACTTACCTTTGAATCTTGGCTCTGACACTGACTGGTCATGTGACTTTGGGCAAAATACTCCATCTGTCTGAGCCTCAGTTTTTTAATGACAAAGTATCAATCTTAAAGCATCTATGAGAGTTCAATGAAATTATATAAAAATTATACATATATGTATACATATATATAGAGAGAGCCTAGCCTAGCATCTGGCAGATAGTAGATGTTTCATAAATTCTGTTGTTTTTTTACTTGTATCCCTTTAATCTGAAGCAAAGAACTCAGGCAATTACTCATCAACACAAGAGTCAAAAGAATTGATACCGCTGTTCAAATGCAGTTAGACTAGAGGAATTCACTTTTCCCTCTTCTAACATTCAGTGAGATGGAGCAGAAACGAATGCAGATTTCCAGCTTGAACGTGGAGACATCTAAAGTGTCTTGAACTTAAAGACACTAGACACTGAATGTGAGCTAGTCTTTGCAATATGACCTTTCTAGAACCAACTGTCTGCACACAAGCTTCTGAGCTAATTTAGTGTTAAGACCTGAATGAAGAGCAAGAGATGAATCATGCAACTCAACAAGATGGAGAAAGATTTGGATAAAATTTCAGAGCTACTAAAATTAGAATCCCTTTTTCTGCTCCTCCTCCATACCCTGTCCCCATTTTTAAAGCCTCTTACTTGCTCTTTGCCCATTAGCATAGCACATCTTGCCTTCATAGAGCACTCTGCTATCAGACTTATTAATTTTGTGGAGACTTATAAGATCCACAGCCAAGAGAAAGAAAGAATGGGAGGAATTTAAAAAAAAAAAAAACAAGCGAGGAACTCTTAATTTTCCCCAGTAGTCAGCATTTTTCAACTTAAGCTTCTAAATTCAAAGAGTTTTTTAAAATTTAGTTTTCCATAATTTTTCAATTGGGAATATTAATCCACTTTTATTCTCAGATCATCACTCTCATCCATCTATTAATTCATTCACTCATTCAGTCAACAAATATTTATTGAGTGCCAACTAAGTGCCAGGCATTGTTTTGGATCCTTACTTGATTTATAAGATGAGGTGGCTGAATTAGCTGATCACAGACATACTGATTTTTATCTGTTTCTTTTCCCAATATCGATACAAGCAAAAAAAATGATATTTTCTTAAATTGGTGGCAAGAGTGGGGGGTTGTGGAGGATAAATACAACTTTAGAGTCATAAAAATTATATCCAAATATAGTAGACTTTTTGCGTCATACTGAGTAGGAGATAGATTTTAGGAGAAAAGAGGAATAGTGAAATTATTCTTTGCCCTTAAATAAAATCATATTCCTTATTAGTTAACTCATATTCAGTTAAGTAACAGCAATCATTGAGAACCAACTGTGACAGAAAGTATTGAAAGGTGAACATATTACCTTTAAGGCTTTACCTTCTCTGATGTAAAATTACACCTACCATTTCTTTGAAGGTTTAGTTATTGGGAAATTTCCTGAATGTTGTCTTTATTTACAAAGGTATATTGGCTTTCTCATACTTATGCCTGTTAGAAAGGATATATTCTTCTAAGTCACCTAAACACTTGTAGTATAGGTAGCATCAAGAAGCATAAGGGGCCTGCAGAAATTTATTTAGTATTCTGAAACTACTTAAGAACTCCTCAAATTTTCTTCTCTGTTGAATACACATTTCAAAGAAATCATGCACCTGGATCAATGCTTTGTTGACTAACAATTCACTTCTGGATTGCAACTGTCAAAAAGGATAATCGGCCAATTTGATCCACCTTGTTCTTAACGAACTTGAGGGTCATATCTGGGACAATGTCTAAAATGGCTATATAACTAAGTCTGGCCAGAAGAGCTGGAGGAGCGCCTGAGACATACAACCGACTCTGGGAGTTGGGAGGAAATCCAGGACAGGCAGGATTATGTGGCACCCATAGGTTTGGGCTGATGGTTACCAAGACAAAGCATTAACATGTTTATCAAATAGGTGAGAGGGGTAGATATAGCCAGGAATTTAGGAAAGAAATTGATAATTGCATAGTTTGTCAGAAGAGGCCATGCTGGGTTGAGGTTAAAATTCAACAGCAGAAACTCATACCTGGAAAGGGGCTGCCAAGAGCATCAGGACTCTGGACTTGGAGAGAATTGGCAAGGACACACTCCTGGGCAAGGACTCAGGAACCAGACCAAGAAACAGACTAGGCACTTGTTCAGGGCACTAGGCTGAATCCTAGCTACTCAAACTAGGACACTGGTCTGATGGGAACTGGAGGGCAGGGCAAGGGAAAGGGTGAGGCACTTAGTGTGGGAGCAAACAAAAACTCTCAGCAGTCAAGATAGATACTATTTTAATGCAATAGTTATAAAAATCAAAATTAATGCAAAATATCATTGATGAAGAAAATATCAAAACATTTAACAATGACAGGATTTGTATTACTGATTTTTCTTATTGCCTCTAGCTTCCATAGGGCTCTGCATGGTACTCTTCCTGATCTTGTCTTCACCCCAGGCCCAGCCCTGCTGGAGGGGAGCAGGCCTCAGTGTAGACTCCCCAGCCACTGTATGCAGGAGCGTGGAGTTTAAACCAGCCTGGAGAAGAAGGTCAAGGTGGGACCAAGCAAAGGAGATGTTTTAGTTGCTGAGGGCTACCACTTATTTTTCTCTGTGCTTCCAAATTATCAGTTTTATCATTTACTGCTGACTTTGGCTAAGGCTACTGACAGACTTCCTGATCCATGCATTCAGAAACCTACTTTTGCTCCTTTTTTTTTTTTTTTTCTTTTTTTTTGTGAGGAGATCAGCCCTGTGCTAACATCCGCCAATCCTCCTCTTTTTTTGCTGAGGAAGACAGCCCTGGGCTAACATCTGTGCCCATCTTCCTCCACTTTATATGGGACGCCGCCACAGCATGGCTTGCCAAGCAGTGCGTCGGTGCGCGCCCGGGATCCGAACCAGCGAACCCCGGGCCGCCGCAGTGGAGCGCGCGCACTTAACCGCTTGCGCCACCGGGCCGGCCCCTTTGCTCCTTTTTTAAGATTGATAAATGGAAAGAAAAGAAAGCTCTATCCAGCTTTTCTCATTTGCACCCCCTCCTTGATATCTCTGAGAGTCTTTAAAGAATGTCTTATTTGAGTATCTATAAGTGGTGAAGGTGTTCATTCCCTGAGTCTTCAACTCACATAAAACAGCTGTGTGCTCTCCTCTCCGCTCCTCACTCGTCCTGGGTTTCCTAGACCTAGCTAGGTTCATTTTGCCTTTTTGGATGTCATAATTCTCAGTCGAAAAGATGGAAATTAAGAGAAGAGAAATTGAATGGTTATGGCTGGGGATGACTAAAATTTTTCCATATAACTCAAGGCAATGATATAGATATAGATATAGATATTTATATATCTATAAACTGATATATGAGTGTGTGTGTGTACTTTTTCTGATAGTCTAACCCTTTGGAAAAAATGGTATGATGTTGGGGAAAGAACATTTAAAAGAGGAAAATGCATGAAAAAAATTAGATTGAGTTTCAGTAATGTGGTCATTGTGGAATAGGTTATTATCAGATGAATAAACTTGATAGATACAGAGATACATGGACACGGATATAGACACATATTGGAAAGCACTGAAGAGTAAGCAGAAACAAGCAGAAACAGAGAGATCTTACCCCTGGGAAGAAAGGAAGTACACTAGATGGGAATCCGGTGTAGAAGGCACTGTGTCCACCCCAGACACCTCCAGTGTGCACAGCACAGGAGCCAGGACTCCGGTACAAAGTCATAGGCTCTGTGGCTTGAGGTGTCCGAGGAACGGAGTTTGGTGCTGCCAGAGAAGTTAGGAATCAAATGTGTACTTAAAATCTGTGCATTTCACTGCACATACATTATACCTCAATTTAAAAAAAAAACAACTAAGATTTAAATTTGGATCTATTCATTATTATGTGACATACATAAGTCAATCTCTCTGAACTTTAGTTTCCTCATCTGAAAAACGTAGTGGGCACTATTTATTGAAGACCTGCCTTGTTCCAGACTCTCTCCTAGCTAAGGAAACGTCAACTCGGAACCTCACAATAATCCTGCAAAGAAAGTTTAATTATTTGACTTGACAGAGATCGGCCTGATTCATGGTTCACATGGGCATTGTTGTGGTGTTGTTGTAACTTGGCTATGTGTTCTATGGCTTTGTGTTACTGTTAGCACTCAAAGGGACTTGGCTGATTCCTGATCGTGAAGAGAAAATATTCACTCCAATGTTGAGACACTCAGCACAGCAACAAAGGCAGCGAAGGCCCGTTGTCTCGGCTGAGACTTTTCAGTCTCCAGAGCTTTATCCTTGATGGGGTCTCTCCCCCCAAGTGTTGGAAGGTCTGTGATTAGATGACAACTCTGGAACTCTCCACTTTTCTGCCCTTGTGTCAAGAATTTGACGCATTGAAAACTCAAAAGAGTGAGGCAAGCAGCTGGAGAGAAGTGAAGACACATTTGCAAGATGCTGTGTGTGGTGCTTTTCTTCCCTCCCTTTCCCCTAAATGCAAAGAGAGTGCAGTGTGACTAATTACACCAGAGAGGGAAGCAGAAGCTCTCAAGTTAAAGTATTTTGGTAATCATGTTTACCGCGGGTAAGTACGTCTGCATTAAATAAGTCAAAACACAGTGCGCAAAATTTGGAATGATTCCTTGAGCGCTGCAAGGACAGAGTTAGATGTAGAAATGATATAATGTCCAAGTGGAAGCACTATAAGAGAAGATAAACCATCTGCTTCAACTAACTCAGATCCACTTGAAAATGCTAATCGTATGGCAGCAGGATGATTAAACTGCTTTAAAAAAAAAAACACTTTTTTGGTAAGAGATGCAATGCATTTTTTAGTGAAATTGGGCTGCCCACAGATGGAAGGAATGTTATTACCTAAATTAGGTGACCGTCAGTATCAAAGTGTGAGTCATAGGTTCTTAGAGGCCTTATTGATGACTGAGGCTTTGCTCTGCCTCTATGTTTGAGGACGGTCCAGAGAAGGTAATTAACTTGTCCAAAGGCCCACAAATGTTTAATGAGAGATCCAGAACTCATACTGGATTTGACTCCCTCATACCTCCTCTTTTAGTGGAGAACTGAGTCCTATGTTAATAGGAAAATACTGCACAACCATTACCCAACCATAGTTACATTGATGTGAGAGCTGAAAGAGACCTTCATAGGTTTCTAGATGCAGTGCTCCAACTCCTCATTTTATGGCAAAGTAACTATGGGTAAGAGAGATAAAGAGTCACTATTTACTCTACCACAAAACTGTGAAATGGAAACATGCAACACACACACATACACTCTTACAGATATCCTTCTCTTAAATGGGGGTGGACGAAGGTCTTGGCATGGGCTTCAAACTAGGGCACAACGTTCTTTTCCAGTATCAATGCCGATAATGTCACCGATGATACGATGAAGATGCTAATTATGATAATGCATTTTTGAGAGCTCACTGTATAACTTCTGAGCACTTTACATATATGACTTAATTTAATCCTACAAAAAATTCTGAGGCCCTGTATTGGTTTTCTAGGGCTCCTGTAACAAACTACAACACACCGAATAACTTAAACAATAGAAATCTATTGGTTTATGTTTTGGAGGCCAGAGTCTGCGATCAAGATGTCACGGGGTTGGTTCCTTCTGAGGGCTGTGAGGGAAGGTTCCAGGCCTCTCTCCTTGTCTTGTAGATGCCCATCTTCTCCTTGGTCTTCACATCCTCTTCTCTCTATGTGTGTCTGTGTCCATATTTCCCCTTCTTATAAGGACACCAGTCACATAGGTTTAGGGCCCATCCTAAAGACCTCATTTTGACTTGGTCACCTCTGTAAAGGCCCTATCTCCAAATAAGGTCACATTCTGAGGTCCTGGAGGTAGGACTCTAACACCTGAAATTTGTGGAGTCACAATAAGCCCATAACAGGCTGGTATTATTGTTATTACTATTATTACCATCCTGGAGAGGAGGTAACTGAGGCTCAGAGAAGGTAACTAATGAGCTTATGATCACAAAGCCAGTAGGAAGCAGAACTTACACGAAGCCATGGGACCAAACGAAAAGCCTTTGTCTTTCTTCCTAAAAACACTCTATTTGCTTCTGTGTTCTGTTGTTCCTAGGTCAGACTGACAGAAAAGGCATGGGTCTCTGACCAGTTCCTGGAAACATTGTCTCCTAGATGACACCATGAGGAATCTCTTTTCCCTGAAAAAAAATAAGAAGCAGATCTCCCGCTCTCCACCACTGCGCTTCCCTGGAGCCACTGAGCTTCGCTCCTGATTCTCGTGGTCCCCACTGATGTTCTGCGTCTTAGCCATTACCACCTCATCAGTGTCAGAACAAAAAGCTGGGCACAGCCTGCTAAGAAGCCAAGAGAATATTCTGTCTTCAACTTGGGGGAACTACTACTACACACCATTCACTCGGGCAGGGGATTTTGTCTGACAGGGCAAATGCTTCAAAGAGGGAGGTGACTGCGCTTGGGAGGAGACAAAGATTGAGGTGTGAGGAGCAGGAGCCAGCTCAGAGACCTTGAGCTGAAATACTTGAAAGCTGAGGAAAGAGGAGAGCCAAGGTGGCTGGTTAGAAAGAAAGTAAAGAACTGAAAGTCAATCAGATCCATTAAAGCAAAATATATCTTGTTATAGGATCCTTTTCCCAAAGATTTCAGGGCAATTAGTCCTGAATGTAAATAACTTCCTTGTGAGTCATTTTTATATGAATTCCATTGGGAATTTAGGCCAGGTGAAGCAGACAGGTAAACCAAGGTGTGGATCATGGGAAGGAATGTGACTTGCTGTAGGAAATACAGCCAGAGTTAGACAGGGCTGGGTCTGCATCCTGCAAGCACAAGCTTCCTTGTGTGTGCTAAGGTCCTGGGAAAGGGAATTGACTCTCTGAGTGTCAGTGTCTACACCATAACATGTGCGTCATGATGGGGTCCTGATGAGCTGTGATAATTCAGTGGAAGTGCTGGAGTGAGCTTTGTGCTTATGAGGGGCTCAACACATATTTTAGAATAATAGGAAGTAATTGCATAGTAAGGCAGAGACAACTGGGAAACAGGGCTTCTGTTTGAAATTCAATCCTCCTTCTTCTAGGCCACAAAGAGAGAAGTGCGTACTCATCATGAAAGACATCTAAAGAAGGGGCTGTGTCATGAGATGATAGCGCAATAAACCCCCCAACATCATAACATTGTGAGAAAACGTTTTGAAGAGTGGTGTTCCAGTGATACTGGTGGTTCATATAGACAATTGGCTACTGTGTAGTGGTTATTTGGCCCACAGAGCAGTCGTGGGCTCCTGTAGGAAAAATAGTGAGTCCTGAGATCAATGAGGAGAAAAATAGCATAGGAAATCTTGGTGGTTGTGACTTTTATTTACTCCTCAAATGGGATGTTTGGGGTCCTAAGCTGCTAGGATTACTCTGGCTGCATCATTTCCCCCTTTGATTTCTTTTTCTGATGCACCTCCTTCAAAAACACCTCTGATAGCTACAAAATTCTTGTCTTTCATCCTTGCCTGGTAGATCTGTGGGCGAAGGGCTGGGTACGGGGCGTGATGTTTACTGAGTCGCAATCCCAGCCTCCTTATGTACACTGCACATTTAATTCTCCCAGCATACCCATGAGCTAACCACCATTCTCCCATTTTTCAAATGAGAAGATTCTCTCCAAGTGGCCAGCTTATAGAGATATAGCTAGTTAGTAGTGGAGTTAGGATTTAAACTTGGGTTTTTCTAAGGCCAAAATCCATGCTCTTTACATTGTATTTATATTAATAAAATAACAAAAACTAACACTTATATGGCATTGACTATATGTCAAGTATGGTTCTAAATGCTTTAGATTCCCTAACTCAGTCTTCATCTAACCCTGCACAGTAGGTAGGTGTAGGTAGGCATTATCAACTTACAGATGAGGAACCAGGGGAGTGGATGGATTGACTCAGGCACAGAGTTATTAAGGATGGAGCTGGGATTTCATCCCAGATAGTCGGCCTCCCCAGTACTTCACCCCTGTATTAGTCTGCTCTGCTGTCATAACAAAGTACCACAGACTAGGTGGCTTAAACAACAGAAATTTATTTCCTCAGAGTTCTGGAAGCCAGAAGTCTGAGATCAAGGTGTCAGCAGGATTGTTCCTTTGGAGGCCTCTCTCCTGACTTGTAACTGGCCGTCTTCTCCCTATGTCTTCACTCTCTATGTCACAGGGTCTTCCTTCTACGTGTGTCTGTCCTAATCATCTCCTCCTTTTGTAAGGACACCAGTCATATTGGATTAGATCCCACCTCAATGACCTCATTTAACTTTAATTACCTCTTTAAAGCTCCAAATATAGTCATATTCTGTGGCACTAGGGGTTAGGGCTTCAATACATAAATATTGGAGTGACACAATTCAGCCCACAACCACCACTGTATCATACAGTCTTTCTCTCCAGTTGTCCTATCTCCAGTTGCAGTCTTGTCGCTTTGCTTTTATGTTCTTTTCTTAGAGTCGTGCCTGTGTGGTTGTGACAGCCCATACTTGTGGCAGCATATCTTGCATTGATCTATGGATGTTGAATTATCAGACAACAAGGCTTTGTGTCCCCCAGAAATTCTCACCCCGAACTTTAGATGGCATTAAGTACCTACTGATTGATCTCAAAAATTTTCTTTTCCCAAAAGGCGCCATTCCTTAGTTATGAACTTAAAAAATTGTGTGAAGAGACCGAGACAGTTGGAGAAGGGCAAAGGTAGACGTGGAAGTCAGCTACATTGCCTCTGGGTCAGAACAGCTTGCCGTGTACTCTTGAAGCTGGAGTTATAAAAGTCTACAGTTTGACACGAGAAAAATTTGTTTTAACATTAAGACAAAACAGTGAAATAAAAATTGTATGTAAACATGGCCATGCTTAAATATAAAACTGTAAATAAGAAATAAAAGACGAAAAGAAGTGAATCAAATTGCTCACATTGTTAGTCTTCCAGCCATGGTGGAGTAGTGATTCTTTTCTTCTCATTTATCCTTATAAAAATTGTTCATATTTATAAGTATGTAATACTTTATAGTGGAATAAGTAATAACATTTTAAAACAACCCAAAGTTTCTTAAGAGCGACTGCCTTCCAACTGACCTTCTTTTGGACTAAACAGTCTGTATTAGAAAGATATCCACCATCTTACAAGAAGCATGAAAGACTTAGTTCTTGTTCATGAGGCAAAGCATATAATCTTTAGTATAGAGAGAGAGCCTGAGCTTTCTTGTCAAAGCACTCTCAAAGAATTCTGTTATTTGATTCTCAAAGCCGCCTTATTCAGTAAATGGAACAACGGTTAATATTACAACAGTGCACAAGACGATTAAGGACCAAAAGCATCAGAGGGCTGGTAGCCAGGGAGAGGCAAGTCAGAGCTGGCCATGAGGTCTGCTTGCTTCCACCTTGCCCTGTGCTTTGGTGCTAAGAATATGTTTCTAAGTTTCTCTTTAAAAATGCAGGGTTAATTTCAAGTAGAACAGATTCTATAAATGATTGCTTCCAGTTGTATTAATGGCAGTACAGAATTTTGTTTTTAATATACATGTCTAGCAATTTTGAAATGCTGTAGTCCTTTGCCAAATTTTAACACAATGGAGATGACCAATGTATTAATTTATACTACCGGCTGAATCTGTTTTGGAACAGCTCTGAAAATTTTTTGCACGCCATGAATATATTTTAAATTCGTGTCGATGTACCATTAAAGAGGAAGACTATAGGACACTGGCCCTCAGAAGATTCAGACCTACACAAGGATCTGTGCTTATCTAAAGTCCAATGTGTACTCTGCACTATTGTAGCCTAATATGTGCCCTCCTCAACCAACGCCAAGCAAGGGCCAGGCGCCCCAAGTGGTTCATGCTCCCATCCTGGTTTTATCTCATTATCCTCTGAGTAGCAACAAAAGAAGATAGGACATGCCCCACCGTGTGATCATGTCTTACTGCAGGTAGTTCTGGAGCTCACGTGATTTCTTTTTGTTTCATTTGCTGTAGTTAGGTTTGGTTTGTTTAGTTTTGCTATTCGTCTAGCTGTAACCTTACGGTTTGACTTTGAGAATAGTTAGATATTATGGTTTGGCTGTAAGAGAACTTAGATAGTGCTGATGACTGGCTTAAGTTTTAAACAAAATTTTTCTCATTTATATTTTAAGCTTTTGCCACAGATTCATAAATTAAGTCTTGAGAGTGTAAGGCAAACTTAAAAAAAATTAGTAGTTGCATGTTCCTAACTGTATAAATCAAGATATTTTAATCTTGTGCGACTGTAACAAAATATCAGAATAAATTAGATGCTAAAGAGGAAACTGAGCTATCATCAGTAACCCTGATTTCAAATGCTTATGCCATAAAACAGCTTCATTTTCTAATTGCTTACTATAATAATAAAATATTGTACATTTGAAGTTATACTTTGGTTATAAGAAAATATTGATTTCATCTGCTTTATATTTTATGGATCTACCTAACAGCTCATTTGAAAATAACATTTTCTTTTTTAAAAGTTTGGAAAACATTAAAATACACCAATACCACACTAATTCTGCTTCTAAAAGCAGAAGTTGCTTGTACTGTAACACTGTTTTCATAGTTTCCTGGTATTCATGTTCTGGTTAATCATTGATTATTTTCAGCCTTTCCCATGCTGCATGAGTTATTTCAAATTGAACCAGGATTTTGGATTTTCCCTGGGAAATAACCATTTACTCATTGCTTCTGTTGTTATTCATCAGATCGATGGCCAAGCATGACGGTTACTACCAAAACCTGCCTGACCAAGGCAAGTTTAACCAAAATTCTCGTCTCCTGTAAATCAGTTCAGAGGGGATGTTGTGTTTTTCTAGCTTTCACTTTCAAGATGTCATATAAAGTCAGATTCCTAGATCCAGAGGTTATGTAAGTCTTCCAATACAGAGACAAATAAGTTAGCTTTCCGTTATACAGTCATTCTGAATTCCGTTGTCCCAATGGGCTCAATGCGGGCAGTATCTCCCCTTTGGAAGAATCTTGGAAATTTGAGTGGCCCCTCCTGTCACAATGTCTGGGGGTGGGTTTATTAGCATTTGGTAGGCAAGGGCAAGAGATGCTGGGTGCCCTCCAATTCATGGAACAATTAATTAGAGACAAAAAAAAAACTTGTCTCTATATTAAGAAACTATGAAATCCCTCATCTGAAATTCATGCAGGTGAAAACCTTTTTAAAATTATTTGAACCGAGAATCTAATTTGATTTTACAAATCCTCTTTGCACAGCTTTATTACGTACTGAATTTTTCAAGAATACAATTACTTTGTAATTCAGGTGGAGATTATATTTCGTCTTACGGGAACTTTACCAATAGTTAGTCACATGTCTGAAAAATCAACATTATCTCAACACTGCTGGTGGTATCTGAGTTACCTCTAGAACATCTGTATCGGTCTTCAATTGTAGCTGTCACAGGCATAGCCATTCGGTGTATAGATGTAAGCATCCACCTACTTCATCACCTGAACTTGGGCCAGAAAATTTATGTATCTCTATGTGCTTATTATTATGTATTATTTCCCTTTCATTCTTCTTAATATTATAGGAAGGAGAAATAGAGAGTTATGTATAGTTATATACTGATTTTTAACTTCAAGCACAGAAATGCAGAGGATAGAGTTACATACACTCTTCAGTTCACTGTACATTATTAATATTTGTTCATGCATGCTTCTCTTGTTTCATAATTATTATCTTTAATCTTCATAACACATTCCCATTCCCCATACAATCACTTTAATACTATATAATGAGCATCTTTCTGGTAGTCTGTGATTTTAAAGAATGGATATTATTGGCGTGATTGTCATTGTGTTGCATCCCTCATCCTTTTTCTTACACATCCATTAAGCACCATGTTTTTAAGATGCATCGATGGGGCGCTACGTACATTTAAGCAGCTGAGCCCTGCCCCTAACTGCCGCCTGCCGCTCCATCATGTACACCTGCTGCAGTTTAACCATCCTCCCCAGGAAGCCACAGGTGGTTTCCAGCTCTGCCATCAGGAACAGTAGCCAGTGAGCATCCTCATCCATGTCTTCTTCCGACAGTGAGGGAATTTCTTAGGGATATCCCTAGGGAAAGGATCGCTGGGGTCATAGCGTGCATTTATATGTAAGCTGGTTGATTAGTATAAGGTTGTTCCTCAGAATGGCGGCACCAGCCTATGTGCCCACTAGAGAACATGTTCCTATATTCCCCATCCCTGTCAACCTTTGACATTATCCTCTTCTATGGCCTTTGTCTGTGTGTGTGGGGGGGGGTGGCTAATGGGCTCGAAGTAATAATTTTTTGTATTTAGTATTTATTTTATTACTAATGACTGGAAAATCTCTTCATGTGCTTGTTATGAATTCCTTCTGCAATTCAGATATTAATCTTTTGCCAATTTTAGACGTCACGATCATTTTTCTCCCGTTCCTTTTTGGAACAGAAAACTTTAATTTTGAAGTAATCAACTTACTCAATTCTTGCCTCATATTTAGTGTTCTGGAAGTTGTTAAATGTCCTTAGCATCCCTGAGTCACAAAGAAAATATTATCTTTCACTTGTTAATTAATGTTGTGGCTTTATCATGAACATTGAAGTTGTATAACACACAGCTATGTGTGGCAATCCTAGTGCCTCTACTCCTCGCATGTCTTTGGTTCCTTTGGCCCATGTCTCTGTTCCTGCACCAACACGACCCGACCAGCATCACAATGGTTTTGTAGGATGTCTGAATGGCTGGCCTGTGACAGTGAGCATTTGTGAAGAGGTGTGTTCAGTACAAATGAGGCAGCCTCAAAGCCCTAGGAGAGTTGAGTCCGCGTGAATTGTAGGGAAGAGTTGGTGTGATCCTGTTCCCATTGAGCCTCACCGGAGTTTTATAAAAATCAGCTCCCTCAGGTCACCTCCATGGAGCTAGATAAAAGAGCCACCATCAGCTTTTGTACCCAGCCTCTCTTGTGCTCCTCTCACCCTTTCTGCCCGTGTTGTTACTTGAGCTGCAGCTGCTGGAACCAGTTGCACTTAGATGCACTTTCTGCTAGTCCTTGCTTTCCGCCCTGAGGCTTCTCTGTCGCTGCCAAGTGGCGGTCCTAAGGCAACTGCTCAGCTTTCCCATGCCTGTACAAACCCAGAAGTCTGAGGAAGTTCATACCCACGGAGCAGCCCTCGAGCATCGGAGGATGGAAGAGAGTTCACAAATATACCCTCGTCCTCTGCCCCTGCATTGTACAGCCCACTCCAAGGTCCCAGGTGTCCCCAGCAGTGAGCAGCTGGATCGCACATCCTCAGGTTAGCTGTTCCTCTTCCCTTGTGTCACTCTTTCCTGACCCCACTTCTCAAAATAAACTCCCTGCATCTAGGCCACTTCCATAAGCTCTGCGTTTGGGGTCCACTGACTAAGATAGGGAGGCCATCCAATACTGACCTGTACATTTTATATTTAGTCCTTGCCCCGGCTCATCTACTGATGGATTCCACAAGTCCCATATATCAAATTCAGCCAACAACAACCTGTATCTGATACTGAGGAGCTAACAGTGCAAACGGAGCATTCTTATCTCCATGAAGCTCTCACTTTAGTGCAGAAGACAGATGGACAACTAGGCAATTACAATGGAAAGGGGTGCTTCTCTTTATAATTTGGCAAAGATCATGTTCTTTCATCCTGAGCAGCAATAACTTCCAGCTGCCTCTATGTGTAGGGAAAGGTTTACATGAGGCTGCTTGTAAACTAACCATGTGAAGTGGAGAACCAGAACATTGGACAGTACTCATCCAGGCAGACATGAAGTTAGTGTCCCCAGGGCAGGCATCGCAGATAGACACAGTGCTCTTTTTCTCAGAAGCTCCCGGGCCTCCTTCAGCATCCTTCTCATTAGAGTAAAACAAGCAGCCACTCCAGCTGGTCACATTTCACATTCACGATAAAACTCGTTTTCCTAGAAAGAACTCCTCTTAGTACAGGTGAGAAGATAGGTCCCGGAAGGAGGAAGGACTTGCTCAAAGTAAACTTACAAATTGATAGCAGAGCATAGGCAAGAACCCATAGCTACTGGTGCATGGCTACTTGTATCCTGAACCCATGGCTGCTGATATAGTGTTCTTTCCTTCTTTGTTCCTTCATTCATCCACTCATTCGTTCATTCACGCAATGCTCTTTGCCCATTCACTTTTCATCCCTCCTGATGCATAGGCACAACCCTTGGCTACTGATGCAGTGCACTTTCCCCATTGGTTAATTGATTGACTGATTGATTAATTCATTCAGTCGTATCTTTAACAAACAAAAAACCTTAGCAGACAGTGAGACCAGAGGTCACATATCATTCCAATTTAAAAGTCACAAACAAACACCTTAGTGTTATTCCTACTAGACTATGCACTTCCTGCATGCAGGAACCATTTCTTAATGCCTGCTATTTCTCCACAGCTACTGTGGCCCCACGGCTACTCTCTGCTTATCCTTCCCCCTCCTGAGTTGACACTAAGGCCTGAGGAGATCTGAAAAACTCTGTGGTATTGAGGAAAAGAGCTTGCAAAACCCTAGAAAACATGATGTCTATTAGTCAGGGTTCAAATAGGAAAATAAAGTCATTTTAAGTATTTCCAACGGAGGCAATTAGTGCAGAAACTTGGTTACACAGGTAATGGGAGAGCTGCAAATCCAGGCAGGGCATGACGAGGTAACTGAGCCATCAGGAACAGAAAGCCACTACTGGGCCTAGGCTGGAGGGGGAAATGAAAGAGAGGACAGTGCAGGAGCATGGGGGCAATGCCATCCAGTGAAAATTCAGCACATGGAGAGCCCCTATGGTAGAAGATATAACAACTATGGGGGCTACCACCTTCAGGGAGAACGAGAGGAGAGCCTGGCTTCTCCCTTAGTCCCACCTTCCAATTCCCCACTAGGGTTTCCCATTGATGAAACCGAGCTGAGTGCCAGCTGCCCCAGGAGACTGGGAAAGGCAGCCCACCAGGGTCAGCCTCCTGGGATTCAAGCAGAGCAGGGGAAGAACAAAGAATGGGATCTGCGAGAAAGGAGCCCCAAGACGCACGCGAAGCTCATGGCCTCTTCCAGTTCTAACAGCCCCAAGTCTCTGCTCAGGCCTTGGTCAGACCCACAATCCAGAGCACAGTTGACGGCTTCAGTAGGAAAAGTGCCTTTCATCTTGCAAGAGATGCCAAGAATATAGGATTCTGAGCTCTTATTTTTTTAAGTTTGATCAACAGATGCAAATATGCTATTCTGGACAGTGCTATAATATCTGAGGCACGTGCCTACACAATGGAGGAAAATAAATATTTGTGTAAAGAAACAGATTTGAGTTTATAATCTTAAAAGGAAATTTTCTCATCAAGTTAAAATATAGGCTAACATATGTTATTAGGAAACAATGTACCTTTATTTAATTCAGTGTCCTTGAAACAAAGTCTGGTTTCTCATGTGCACCATCATTCCAAATCTACCATCCAAAGATGGCATGACACAGCAGGGCAGAGTCTCAGAAAGAAGACATTTCAGACAGGCATCCAAGGTAATAGAGTGGACCATGAAGGAAATGACGTCCCATGGATGGAAAGCAGGAAAGTTGAGATGACATGGAAGGCTGTACCTTATCATAGAAGTCAAGCATTAGGAAGCAAGTCACACCAGTTGGATCCATGTGATGTCCGTGGGACAGAGAGAAAGACAAGACTGTATTGGAGTAGTAGAAAGAAGATCTGAATAAAAGTGCAATAGAGAAGCACACATGTGTGTGTGTGCATATCCACACATAATTTAAAACATTAAGTTTTTTAATTTATCATATACATATGTATTAAAACCGGCACTTAATAAGTGTCTACTATGTAACAGATTCTACATTAGATAAACTACGTAATGAATAATTTGTTCATAAACATATGACATACCTTCTTCATGCAGATTTTTTTGTAAATAACACTTAGCTGAGAGAGCTCAATGGTTTGTTCAAGGGCACTCTGCCAATAATTCAAGGAGATATTTGTGCAACTCCAAGTTCTGTTCTTATTACTATACATCAGCAGTTTTATAGGCATGTATTAGAAACCAGTTTAAATGAGGATTCAGATCTGCCCAACCTCTTGGCATTTAACTGTAACTTCAGCTGATTATATACCACAAAGTAGAAATGCTATAACATCAATTCTAACATTAACCGCTATTGTGATAATCTGTCCTGAAATAAGGAAACTGAAAGGCCACTGAAGTTGGGCATTGAAAACCATTCTGTCTAATATTCCTGAGTTTTTCCTTGAACATTTATTAAGACTACATAGCAAGCACTCTGTGAAGTCTTCTCACACACAATATTTGATTTCCTTCTTTCAACAACCCCAAAAGCCAAGTACTGTTATCTCTTTTTTACAAATAGGAAAACAAAGAGGGTGATTATTTTAAGCTTGCCCAGAGACCCACAGGCAGGAGCTGGCAGAGGTAGAATCTGGACCAGCCATTTGGCCCCACGGCTGGCGGTCTTCTCGTGATCCTAGAGGCCACATTCCGATTCAGAGCCCTACTTGCTGAGACAGCCCTTGAAGCCAAGGAAACTGCTCGTGACTGCTCCCAGAGGCCAGCGCAGGTGTTCAACTCCTGGCCTTGCCTGCTCTGGATTATGCTTACTAGAGGATTTTTTAAAGGAGATCTCACATAATAACCCTATTATTAGTATTATCATCATTATTATCATAATCTTTTCTCTGAAATAATTTCCGTAAAATATTTTTACTAAAGAAGAGGAGCACTTGAAAAAAAAAATGCTAATCCATCCCCTACCACACAAACCCCAGATGGCCTTGTATTAAGTGGAGGAAGACACCATAATAATAACCACGATTACCATCAATTCCACACAGCAGCAGATGTGAAAGAAATAAGATGCCGGGATGCTCCTATAGAAGTTGAGAAAATCTTTCTGTCCTCCTCACAGCACAAAAGCACAAATCCATGTTTACAGAACAGGTTCTGTGCAGTCACATTTTAATCTTTCTTGCATATCTATGCCCCAGATGGCCCTATGTTTCATGGGAGGAGAATAATCGTCACTTGGTAAGCAATTCAGGGGAAATTACAAAGTATGGAAACTGCCCTGTGTATCTTTATTCAATTTTCTCTCATTTTCCCAGCAGCATGAATAAAAAGAGGGGTGTGTGTTTTTAGCGGATGGAGCTATTTTGACTTCTGAATGAGACGACGTCCAGAGTGAGTTATGTTAAGACTCTTCTGACCCACTTTGGCTCATAAACACAGGAGAATAAAGTAAGCCTACTCTTTGGCTATTCTACCTAAATGTAAATTAGTTAAAATTGATGGAATTAGAAATTAGATTTCCTTAGTTGCACTAGCTGCATTTCATGTGTTCGATAGCCACATGTGGCCAGTGGCTACCATATTGGATAGCACAGAGGAAGAACGTCATCATGGAAAGTTCTATGGGACAGTGCTGCTCCAAATGCTTAGTGTCTCATTTTTTTAAGTCACCATATTGATGCTTAGAATCATAAAGTTTTTAAATATAAAAGCCTTTGAACTACATGGAGTCCAACACTTCATTTTACAAAGGAGGAAAAGAACAGTGAATTTTCTAATAAGCAAGGTCGCCCCAGAAAGATGCTATGGGCAAACCATCATGTCATGATGTGGCTTCACTTCCTCCCCAGCTGTAGTTTGTCAAATCCTCAAGGACAAAGCCAGCTGTATTCATTTGTCCATTCCAAATGTCCAATACCATACCTAGCACATAGTGGAGATCCAGGGAATGTTTGCTGATTGGTTTGGAAATGTTATCAAGTGGAGCATTGTAACCTAATTTATAATCCATTTATCACAGTAATAGAGTTTAGAGAAAATTAGACTCTAGCTAGGAAAGTACGGGAAAAGAGTGTCTAGACTATTTCTTACTAAGTCACCTCCAGGCTAGACCTGGTTTCTCAGAGCAGATATGTTCAGCGAGCAGATTCCAGGATGACTGTTGGAAAGCAGACCCCATGGGGAAGGTCACACTCAGAAGTTCAGGTCAGCAGAAACAGCTCTCATTTCTCCCGGAAAGCTGCTAGTTTTCAGGAGCAAAGCTCTGGTTTCTAGATCTCACCAGAGGAAGGTAGGAACCTGATTCAGAAAGAAATCAGAGAACAAAGCAGCTTGTCCCAGGCAGGGACTCAGATCCAACAAAAGAGGCAGAATGAAGACGACTTCCAAGTAATTTTAGATATTGTTATTTGTTGTGTAGAACTAGCTAGACTTAATAAATATGAATTTGCAGCTGCACCATCCCTATCTCCCCATCCCCCGCCTCAGCTCAGGGCAGGGCAGAGCCAAGAGACACAAGGCAGGTTGGCAGAGAGCAGGGGGCTGTGGGAGGCTGGGGAACCTCACTGTGGGGTGCTCAGGCCAGCACAGGAGAGGGAGATCTAGGTTTGGGGGCAGCCCTCCATTACCCAATGGGCACTAACCTTGTGTGTTTCTGGTAAAAGCAAATGAGGCCACCAGGAAAAAAAATTGTAAAAATGTAGAGGTCAAAGGCATTAAAGCAATTAGCACAGGGAAGTGTAGAGATTTGTGGGACTTTCTGCCGGTGCTGTTAACGTTTCTATTTTGAATTACATACTGAGGATCGGGGCCCAAGCGTTTACCCTAATATTGTCAGTACTGGCCCTCTGAGGGGTGTGATCTGGTTTTGGGTGGACAAAGGTCATACCAAAGCAGCCAGGAGATGGGCAAGCACAGAAACAAGCCAAGGACCTCATGCTCACAAAGAAATCTGGACAGACAGCCAGTGTGTGGGGACCCCTGCAGCCATTCCAGAAGCCAGACCCCTCTTCAGCCTCCTGTCCCCTCTCTATTTAAAGCAAGTAGCAGTTTAATGTTTAAATTGAGCTTTAAAGCATTTTCCTCAAAGAGTTAACATAATATAAACCATCATAAAAGAAAAAAAAAAGGGACCCATTTATACTCAAATTACACAGGAGTCGCTTGTCTCTATGAAGGCTCAAGAGTATTTGCTCTTAAAAGCTATTTTTTCCTCCAAAACAATAGTGCAGGTGCATCGCCTTCAGTGTACAGCGTATTCATCCCGGGAGGCAGGAAGGTGATTTCACACCTGTTCCTTCTTTTCTTTGCTCCTGGCCTGGCTCATTTGCCCAGTGCCAGGATTGGTATGGCCAGGGTCTGTCAGCGAGAACCACTGCTTCTCCATGCAGGATCCTTACTCGGGGGGTTTGCAGGGTGCGATGTGCCGCACATTCAATTCTGGATCAGTCTCTCTGTTTCACATCATATATAAGTGGAACTGATTGGTAATAAGAATTTAGAAGAGACTATGTGTTTAGTTAATTATCAAATAGAGAGAGAGAAGAAGAGAAAAGATAGTTTTAACTGGCATCTGGCATACATCGCCAATAGGGGGATAGAAAAAGAGACATTATTCTGTGCTCTGATCAGTTAAAGGTGAGTTCCTGGAAAAGACATCTGATCTTCGCTTTTAGAGAATGGAGAAGAAAATCACAAGTCCCTAAAAGCCTGCATTTTGCTGTGAACATGGATGGAGAGAGGTGGGTTTTCACATCTCTGCATAATCAACTTGTGTGGCGAACACTGGGATTTCTATCACAAGACAGTGTGCCAAGTTCATGTAAAAGACAGTTTGTTCTGTGGGATAGCAACCACCTTATATCTTATTTCAACTCTCTGTACTCCTCTTACACTTGTCTCCTAACTTTCTCCGGAATAGAACGGCCACATAAACTACAAAAAAGAATTGCTTGGTTTAACACAAAAGTTAGAATAATGAATATACATATAAATTTTTAAAAATCATAGTCCCACCATTACAACTAGCTGACATTATTCTAACATTTATATTTTTTAGGTATGATTTTTGTAATTCTAATAGAAAACCTAGTATCCTATAAACTTGTCAATTTCTTTTTTCATCAAAACATTTTTTTTATTTTGGTCTAATGCCACAGCAAGTTACTTACAAGCAGCTCAAGCCGTAAACTTGTCAATTTCTAAGTCAGTGCTTTGCAGGCTCACAAATTCCCTAATCAAACAAAAGGCTCTAAAGAAACATTTGATATTTTTGAATAATGTGCACCATTATTGAATATAAACTTATTTTCATATTTTATGTTGCTTATTTAAATATTTAGAATATGGTTTTAATTACCATGAAACTTTACTAAACATCCACCTGTCAGTAAAGAAACTGATCATTTTTTTAGATTCGCATTCTACTGAAAGGGAAACAGGTGTGAATACCTGCAGGTATTTATCCACCAACAAAAAACAAAGAATATCTGTGAAATGTAGACGACGAACTAAACAAGAATGTAATCTTGAAACTGCGTGCCATCGGAATGCCATTCCAAACCCAAAACGCACAGAGATTCCAGATGAGCAGGGAAATGCATCCTCATCTGGGGCTGTGTGACTGTCCTCTTTGGAACTTCAGGTTCAGGTGCTCATCACCTTCTCCCAGACCGTGTTAAGGTGACCTTGGGATGTCAGAAAAGGAAATTAAGTCCCCAGGGCTTTTTAAGAACGAAATGGTGTTGAGGAGGACAGTCAAATAAGATTCCCTATGGTGTAGTGGAGGGAAACATTGGTTGGGACAGACACAGGTGGGCTTTGCTTTAATTTGTAGCCCAAACACTTAGCCTAGTGGTAGGTTCAGAGCAGGTCCTATGTCCACAAATGGGGCTGGGAAGTGACGGAATGGGAGAGCCTGTGCTCAGGGCTGCCGTGTGGTAGGAAGGAGATGAAGGGCTCACTAGCGCCTCTAGCACGTTAAATGTTACTGCCATGCGTGCATAGACTAAGGAATGAAGTTCGAATTTAACTATGATATTTCAGCCTAGGCCTAGATGCCACAAACAAAGGAAAAATAAACTTGTCAGGGTATGGAAGGTACAAACGGAATAGGTCTGCCTTCATCACAAGCTTGAACGTATAGACTTTATATTTGTAACTAGTGCGGTAAGGAGAATAATTCCATCAGAATACTGTTGTAAAAACACAGTGCTCTGAGAGTATTGACATATGTATTAACTTTATTTGTTACAACCAAGGCTGGGTAATATCACAGCTCATTGCATACGAGGAAATTTGGTTCAGAGAACTCGGCAGTCTGCCCCATGGTAACACTGCAGTGAAAATGCCAAGACACAAATGGCCCCTAACACCCTCACTTATGTAACTCCCCTTTTGTGTTCAGGCCATTTTCATAGCTTTCCAGGGGGTCTTTCTGCCTCCAGGTCTCCCCACTGCCTCAACAATTGTTCACTCTCACTGAGTAATCTTTTGTAAAAATAATTTCAAGCAACAGTATCAACTTTCAAAGTGTCACTGCCCTCCCATTGCCTATAAGGTCAAGTCCAGACTCCTTATCCAAAGATGCGGCCCAGGTGACTTGCATTGCACCTGAACCTTCTGCTCAAGCCCACGGCCCCTCTGCATTTCTAATCATCTCACCTAACGACTCTCACCCCACGCCAGCAGGTGCTCCCTGTGTGTGAGCTGTCTCAGCACTTCCCCGTCCGCACGTCCTCCATTCCCTCTTCCCCTTTGCCTCTTATCCATGTGGTCAAGTCTTCAAGCGTCATTTCAGACCCCACTTCTTCTATGAGGAATTTATACACAAATTTTTCTGACATCACCCCAGTCCATGGAGCTCCCTGGCCTCCTCTGACCCTCATGGCATGGTCAGCACCACACATTTGGCAGTTGTCAATTGTGCAAATATTTGTGGAACATCTCTTGTATATTAGGCACGTCGATAAGTTTTATCTATCTATTTTATGTTAATTTAATCCTTACAACAATCTTCTCATGATTCTGGTAATATTATTTCCATTTTATAGTTGTAAGAATTAAGGTTAATTTTCCCAAGGTGCCAATGATTGTTCATGGACCTTCTTTATTTTCTATTTAATATCTGCGGAGTCTGTGTTGATATCTCTTCTATCATTCTTGATACTGGTAGATTTATGTCTTACCTTTTCTCTTATTCTTGCTAGAGGTTTATCAATTTAATTGGCCTTTTCAAAGAACAAGCTTTGGGTATCATTGACTTTCTCTATTAGTTTCCCTTTGTAATTTCATTGATTTCTGCCCTTTATTCTTTCCTTCCTTCTGCTTGCTTAGTGGTTATTTTGCTCTTTTATTTCTAATTTCTTAAGGTAGAAGCTTAGATCATTGACTTCAAGCCTTGCTTTCCTCTAATGAAAATATTTAATGCTACAGTTTGCCTCTACGTTGCATTCAGTGGGAGAGAAAGGATGAAGTGAGTCTGGTCCATCTTACCTAGAACTGGAACCCCAGAGTTTCAGTTTAAGTAAAGAAGTGAGTGCAGCGGAAAGATCCTGGGCTTTGGGGGCAAATTGTCTTGGGTTCTATCCACTCTGCCTAACAAACTGTGTGTCCTTGGAAAAGCTATTAGGAGCCTCAGTTTCTCAATTATAGTTGTTATAAAGTGAGACAAAAAGTCTCACTTCTGGTGCTTCCATGAGAATTTATAGAAGATAATGTAGAGTGCCCTTTCCTGGTGTTTTGGTCCTTTCTATTCTTCAGACCACGGAGTCTTGGTTGTTCATCCACATGAACATAACTCACAAGCAACCTGGCACCTTCACCCCTGGCTTGTTGACCTCTGCTACTTGCCCACTTCTTTAATATTCAGATCTAGTCAGCATTTACTAATCATCTACTTCATGCCAGGCATTGTGCTATTTCCCCATATGTTTGTTTTTAATACCAAATACATTCTTGTGGAGGAAGTTGTTAATACCCAACTTTCTAGAAATAAAGAAAGACAAATCCTCCTCAAGGTCACACAACTTGTATGGTGTGAAGGCAAGATTCAAATCCACAGTAGCTTGAATTTAATCCCGTGCTTCTCCCCAAGATATTGCAGCTGCTCCTAATGTTTTATATTTTGCTTGCTCGGATATCTCACCATCAGCCTCTCCAGGTCCTCTAACAGCTTAAAGTTTTCCGCACTTGGGTTTCTGATTCTGTCTGGACGTTCATCGGCCTTTACTACTTCAGCTTTGGTTCTGGGGTCCCACAGCCCAGCTGTTCCCAACATCAATGTGTCCTCCAACTCCAGAAGAAGACAGTGAAGTCAAGGTAGCACCTTATTAAACACATGGCTACCTACTTAGGGAATCATATTTTTTTTAAAAAATTCCCCACTGCAAACTGTTTTCAATTTATTAAAGTAGGGATTTATATTAATAGCTGAATGGGGAATTATTCCTTACTGACTATTACCATTTCAATTTCTAGTCAAGGACAAATCTGCTTTCTCTACAACGTAATGCCAGTTCCCATAATTCCTATACGCACTGTGGGTCTCTCATAGATACATATCCTCATCATAATGCTTTTCTAAGTAGTGAGTCTATAAGACCCTGGACTCCCCTTCTCCTTAAAGTCTCTCTGAACCAGGGCAGATTTAGGAATTAATGCTCTAAGCCTCCCATTGGCATCTCATTTCCACTCTGGCCACCCCTACAGGCTGTTTACCTCATTAAAGTCAAGACGTCTCAACTAAGAAGAGGAAAGTAGAACTAGGGAAAGCTGCTTCCACTTCAATCAGAAACAAGGGTAGAAAGTGGGGGATCTAGAGGTGGGCATGGGTGTGGGGATGGGGTAGTAACAGGGGCAGAAGGGAAAGTCAGCGTCAACATGATTGAGCCTCGGGGTGCCCAGACATTTGGTCAAACATTGTCCTGGGTGTGTCTGTGAGGGTGTTTCTGGATGAGATTAACATTTGAATGAGTAGACTGAACAAAGAAATCACCCTCCCCAGTGTGAGTGGACCTCATCCGATTAACTGAAGACCTGAGTGGAACAAAAACGCTGAATAAGAGGCAACTTAGCCTGCGTTACTGCTTGAGCTGGGACACTGGTATTCTGCCTTCGGACTGGAGCTTACACCATCGCCTCTCTTGGTTCTCAGGCCTTCAGACTCAGGTTGGAATTATGTTATTGCCTTTCCTGGGCCTCAAGGCTTTGGACTTGAACTGGAACTACACTACTGACTCTCCTGGGTCTCCAGGTTGCTGACTACAGATCTTGGGACTCCTCAGCCTCCTTAATCATGAGCCAATTCCTGTTAATTAATCTCGCTTTCTCTTTCTCTCTCTCTATATATACAAAATCTCATTGTTTCTGTTTCTCTGGAGAACCCTGGCTAATACAGCCAGGATGTTCAGGAAGTGCTAGAAGTTCAAAGTAGCCTCACAGACAGAAGTGAAGGATGTTGACTGGAGTCTAGGTTCTCTATTCATTAACTAGCAGTGTGACTCACAGCAAATCACTTACCTTCTCTGTTAGCTCCTTTCCTTCCTTTTAGTTAAGGGTTTGGGATTAGATGACCACAGGGTTGCTTATGGCTTTACACTTTTGCAAGTACGATAAGGAGTCCCCATTTCCATACTGATTGTGGTCCAAAAATAAAATTGAAATTTCGTTACTGAGAAGCTAGGCCACATTTATTTGTCAATCAGTCTTATAAATGATGCTTAAGTTCTCAGACCAGTCCACTAAACACTACTGACCCATGGTGGACTTGTATTGGTGTAGGATCTGGGTCCTAGGAGAAGAAAGGGAGAGAGGCAGCAAATGAGTTTCCCCAAATGTTGCTGAGCATGGAGCACCCTCCTGTCTGCCACTATGAACCCCTTTCTTTATGGAGCACCTTCCTATCTACCACTATGAACCCCTTTCTTCATGGAAAACCCTCCTGTCTACCACTAGGAACCCCTTTCTTCATGGTCCCATGGTCCACTAATTGCTAATTAGGCTAATTTCCCAAGAAGTTCCAGGTTACAAAATCACCATTCCAACTCATTCCTCCATTAAACTGTCCTAAGAAAACCCCTCAGCCCCACTTTCTTCTAAGTGATAAGAGAAAAATAAGTAGTTCACTAATAAATAATAAGTGACTAATACATTTTAATCTTTCTTCAAAAAAAAAATCTTCCTATCCAATAAAGAGAATAATATTGACCTAACATTTGATGGGATATCAGCTTTATATGTAAATTACACAGATATTTTTAGAGGGGGGCGAAGAGGTATTCGGAGCATGTAATTACTGTTGTAGGCAAACCAGATTCACCCTGGAGCAGCCTCAGATGAGAGCTTTGAGATTTATGCTTTCCCCTTCCCTCACCAACCGGCCTGCCCAGGACACACAAGCTTCTTAAGACTTGCAAATGTTCACCCTCCTGTGGCAGGGGGACAGGAGCTCCAGGAGAAATGGTACTTGTAACAGAGTACTCATATGTAAGTTTGGAATATTATGTATTCTTAAAGAATCATTATGAACTGTGGGCTACTTAACATTATCCTCCATGCAATATCAGAAGTCTGCTTGATGTTCCTTGTGCTTAATTCTACCCAGCAAGTAGTCTTCTTGCTGTAATTATGTCTTTTCCTGTCTCTTTCCAAGTAAATCATAAAATCCATGTCTTTTAGCCTAACAAGTTCCTGACTCATTTGAGGCTCTCTATAAATGCTTGCTGAATCAGTTATAAATGAATGACCAGTCTACACTCTGCCAAAAAGCAAGAGTTAATTTCCAGGCCTTTCTTAAAGTACCAGCATGGTGTCTCCCTTCAATTGAATCACATTCTACTGAGAGGCAGATATATCAGGCAGAGCGTGGGCTTTTCGTAACCAGACGGAGGACTTTATCTTTCCTCAACCTCCAAGTCCACCTGAGGGCTGATGAGCTCTTTCTTGGTGACCATAGAGAAAATGAGAAATCTGGAATTTTTGCCATGCTAAACATTGGGTGGCAAATATTTTATGTTTACTCACTAATTATTTAATTCACCAAATATCTACTAAACATCAGATGAATAAAATAGGAATATCAAATAAAGTGCCAGCTAAAAATATCAGATAGAGTGAGGATAAAGTGGCAACTGAAGAGAGACATGCCTTCCCTTCACGGAATGTACTGTCCTCTGGGATAGCAGGCATTAAACCAGTAACTATACGTCAATGACCCAACTTTAGAATTAGTAATAAATGCAATTCTGCCTGTAGCTGGATAGAAACTCATGATTTGATAATAATAATTGCAGAAAACAGTGAAATTACATATGAAGGGTTTTTTTTAATATTATTTATTTTCTTCTGCAGGATGATTATATGGTTTTTATATTGAAAAGCTTGATAATTATGAATAATATGTAGACCCAGAAAACATTAGAGACTATCACATAGAAAGAAAATACAGACTAATTTGCATGATACACAAACACACACACATGCAGGCACACACACAAGTGCTTGTGACGTCTGAGTAAGGTCTGAGATTGTACGAAAATCACTTTCCTGGGCTTGATATTGTGCACTCCACTTATGTTAGATGCTGCCACTGGGAGAAGCTGGTTAAGGGTACAGGAGATCCTCTGTACTATTTTATAAATATTTCAAATTATTTTAAATTGTCAGAATTATTTCAAAATAAAAAGCTAAAAATTAATATGCATACTATAAATGCTGCCATCTAAATTGTTTCTTCTTATAAAAGACTGAAGGAAAGATGCCAAGAGGAACCTGGTTTTGTTATAATGCTGGGGTTGTGATCTTCTCTCCTTTTAAAAAATACTTGAATGTTTTAAGCAATCTATTCCATAATATTTAAATGCTATTTCAATGCTATTTAATTGGTATTAAAAGAAAATGTGGTTTAAAAACATATTTCGCTTAAGAAAGAGTCTGCTTTGAACAGTATCTTATTAAATATTAAGATAGAATATGAAAGTTTTTGTAAAAATCTTTTGCAAGCTAACTCATTTCATCAACCTAACTCTTCAAGCATTTGTTCTGAACCATGATATTTCAAAGAATAACAGAGGAATTTGTTGAAATACTTGGTAAATCGTCATTTCAGGTTTCAAGCATTATCTCAAAAATATAGGTCCTGCTCACGGAAACGTAGCCACAGGCTTATCCTGAGCAAGACTCAGTTGTTACAATGACTGTCCTACTTTTTCCTCAGCTGTGTGGCTTCTGGTGCTAGCAGTCAAAATGAATGTCAATAGCTCACCACCTTTTTAGCTATTAATGGGGTTATTTTGTTTCTTTGTATTTTATCAGAGTAAAACACATAGTATATATTTATTGAATATGTATTTTACTGTTATTTTAGTAGTAAAAATCTGTAATCAATGATACCATTGGATTTTCCACATACTCAGAAATCTTTTTGGTTTTGCACATTAAATCTGTATTAGTGACATTTACTACAAGCCATCCTACCACACATTTTATGTACATATTACTAATCTAAGTGAATACTAGTAAAATATCAACTTAATTTTTGTTAATAAAATGAATGTTTCCACCATGGCGGGAGCCAGGTTTTAACTCACCACGTGCTTCTGCTGGAATAGATGTGCTGCTGAGATGGAGGAATCCAGCACCTTGCCTTGTTTTCCTTATGTGTACTCTCAGTAGCCTAAGGATCTGATAAAATAGTAAATAGATAAATGCATTGGGAAAAGCATCAAACACTTTCATAACAATGCTCCCCAAAATTTCATTTGCTCCCCAGTTCCTTCAGAATTGAAGAGCACATAATAATAATAATAACAGCAACAATAACAATGGTAAATACTTATGTGGGGTTTACTGACTCCCAGGCACTGTTCTAAAAGCTTTATATATTTTAACTCGTTTTATCCTTATAAGAGCCCTATGAGGTAGGTAATAATTCAGCCCCATTTTACATATAAGGAAAGCAAGGGTTAAGAAATTTGTCCCAGATTCATACAACTAATAAATAAATAAGTTCGGATGATCTATCACAATCTAGCTATAGAATTCACATATTTAATAACTACACTGTGCTGCCCTATTAAAAAATATCTGTAGCTTCATATTCAAGTACAACATCCATTTGACCATGTGGATCTTCTCAAACCTCATCTCCCCTGATCCTGCATCCCTAGCTAAATAGAATACCTACCACTCCTTAGACATGCCATTTCCGGCTCCCTGAACTTGTCCATCTGGCTTTGCTTTCTATACTGACTCCTTGTCTCTAGTCAACAGCTGCGCGATCTGGGCCCTAGGCAACATTACCTAGCTCTATCAAAAATTTCCCTAAGCCAAATGCCGCCCAGAAACATGACTGCCAACCTTCAAAGGACCACTCATTCCTTGGCAATGAGCACATCAGCAATGACACTGCCGATTACAGGTTGAAGGCCCTTCTTCCATTTTTGTCCCCCCAAGTGTCATACATCTTAGGTTCTGGTGTAGCCCGGGGTGCCATGAGGGACACTGATGAGGGAGACTGAATCTGATGAAGGCTCAGACTAGAGTCAAGGAAATAAGACTCCTGGCAGATTTACTTTTGTAGGTTGACCCAAGTATGATCACCGTATGCCCTACAAAATTCTGGGAAAGGATGCCCAGGGGATTTAGGGAGCTCAAATGAAAGAGCTGTCAACTGCATGGAGGGGGCAGAGCACAGCCTGGGAAGACTTCCTAGAAGATGTGCTACTTGACCAACGTTTTTAAGACAGAAAAGGAATTAGCCAAAAAAGATGGAAGTGAGGGTAGGTTTGTGTGTGTGGGAAAAGTCACTGCAGGCAGAAAAAGCACACTTTTGCTAATGCATGAAAGCAGAGGCAAACATGTAGGTAACTGTGTATGGGTTTGTTAATTGCATGTGTGTATGCGTGTATTTGTAATATGTGTGTATCGTGTGTGTCCTGATATGGTGGCTGCTGCATAGCACGTCCTCAGTAAAAGTCCGTGTCTTCCTACCTTTATTCCTACACCTCCCTCAGTCTCCCATGACGCTTCAGGTGTACAGGTCTGGGAACTTAGCATATGTTTTGTGAGTGAGCTTCAGCTCTCTTCCTACAGACACCTCTGAAATCTTTGAGCACACCTCTGAACTCTTTGATTAAAAGAGCAGAATAATATAGGTTCTTTACATGTCATATAGGTTCTGTTTCTCATGAGAAACTTTTTTTTAAACTATCCACAAATATTTTCCTGTTTTAGTGAAACGGCATGCCATCTCTGTAGTCTACCTGCACATACAAGGTAAATCTCAGTGGTGATTTGGGATTTTTAACTGTTGTTTTAACTGATTATCTAATTACACCTTCTCCCCCACTTGGTGCGGCAGTCAATATAAGACGTGTCATCACAATTACAAACTCACAAATAAGTTTTTACAGCAAATAAAATTATTGGATAGATACTTCCCCTGTGGAGCAGTTTTCAAAATGTATTCCACTGTGTGCTTTTTGAGACAGATAGTTTATCAATAGGTATAAAATTCACAAGGCTGCGATATAAAATGGCTACAATTGATTTGATAAATGGCTGCCATTTCACTTGGGGAAAATATTTGCGTTGCTGTACTCTACTGATAGCAGAAGACTGTTCCAGAAAGACACACTCTGCTCCTCTGGGTCAGCATCACAAAACAATTCACAGCAAAATTAATACAACTTAAGAGAAACTGGAAAGAAAAGTCAGAACAACCACCTACTAAGCAGGAGAAGATTCACCAGTTCAAAACAGAGACAAAAACCCTAATTAAACTCCAAATCAAACCAGCTCATTTTTTTTAGGGGAGAGATTTTCAGCCTTGCAGTGATTTGCTTATTCTTAGAAACAAAGGAAAGGGAGGTGCAGAGTATGGGAGCTCTGTAGACAAACGGCCCCAAACTCCCATCTTCCATTTAGCAAAGTGAACTAGGAAAAGGATTGTTATTCAGCTAATAAATAGGTATTGTTTCTCAAACTCCTGGTGACTGTGCAAGGGAAACAACACACTGAATGCCTTCTTGTGGCTTCCTCATCTGGAACCCTCTCCCTGTCCATCCGACTCTCATCCAAACACCCCCCGGCAGCTGTCACCCTCCAGATTTGCTGAGAGGAGCTCAGAGACCGTGCCACCAGTGCAAGCTGGAAGAAAGCTCATTTCCATGGAGGAAGACAGGGAGATGACAGGTTTCTTTTGTTGATGTTTTGTGTTTTGTTTTTCCAGGCCAAGACAACTCACTTGGTGGACATAACAGGCAATCTGGCCTCCACATAGACAATCCAGATGGCTGCTAGTAGCTGAGAGGGGTTGGTCATCAGCAAACTCAGTCCCACTCTTTTATTACAGGAGACCTTCTCCCCATGGCCCGCAAGCCACATGGTCTTGTCTAAGGAACTGTGTGTTTTGAATATAATGGGTGTTTTTAAATTTCTAACTAACATCCATACCACTGTTCATTTTTAAAACTTATGTGCTATTTGGAGATATGCTAAATGGAAGACAGTGAAATAATGCTCTATTTCAACATTTTCCTAAAGCAAAATGCTCATGAGGCCTAAAGCATGCAATATATTAATTAACATAGGTGTTAATTAATGGAGAGCTAATCTCAGCTATGACCTAATTCACTGTGTGGCCTTAGACCAATGTTCTTCTCTGAATCTTACTCATTTCTAAAAGGAAGGAGTCTGAGGTCCATTCCAGCTTTGACAAAAAAATGGTTCATTTAATTAAATTAAATCTGACTCAATTCAAGTCACCAGATTTTGAATGAGTACTAAATGTCAGAAACTGCTGTGTATATGTCCCGTGTTCTCAGGAAATTCAAAGTAACACTTTATTTCATTTTATTATTTAGTCTGGATACTATGTTCGTTTTTTGAAGGTGTAGATAAAGTCTAAGAAGAGGACTTGAGATAATATAGATATGCTGAAGCACTAATTAATTACAGGGCTCAACCAACACTTACAGAAATAACTACAACATGATACAACACGAAATAAACCCAAAGTTACACCCGTAGGCTAAGTCTGAGTCACCATGGGTGAAGGAATAATCGAAGACTGTGGAAAGGATCAGAGAAGCTTTGATTGGAAATCTGAGAATCCAGTCTATTTGAACCTTGCCTTACAGGAATGGAGGTGGAAGTGCCTCCAACCTTCCAGTGGAGGGGATGGAAAGAGGGAGAATTATTCCAAACCAAAAACACTAAGGAGTATTTGAGAGTCAGACTTAGGGAAGACCAAGAACAAACAACAAGTCCAAAGATCCAGGGATTGAAAGAAAGTAAGAACTCCTCTGCTATTAATGAGGGGAGTCAACACTCTTCCCACCAGTCTCACAGCCCCTGATGGCCCACAGCATCCCTGGCGACAGTGATCAGCTAGGTGATTAGGTGTTTGGGAATTAGGGGGCTGTACTGCCTTAATAGCAGCAGAGGAAACAGAGGTCCCCCATCCGCTGCCTCAACCTGCCAGGGACTATGTGGCTGGGGCTCCCCACATCCCAGGCTCCTGGGAAAAGGCATTCAGGCCCTTTGAATGGCCCTTGGGTTGGAAAGTGGGTTTTCCCGTCCATTCCCCAGAATTATTCTGCTCTTTGATATAGCCACGGAGCCCCCAGTGGATGCTGATTTGGCTGAAGATTTGACGGATATGGTGAGCTCAGGAAGACTGTTCAGAAAAGTTTGTGTATTTTGATTTCTCTGCCACTTTTTCCAGTCATAGTTATTGGAGAGCTGTGACAAATGAATGCACGTTGCTAGTGCACATATCCTTTTTGGCTAGCTGTTATGAGCTGAATTGTGCCCCTCCAAATTCATCTGTGAAGCCTTGACCCCCAGTACTTCTGAATGTGACTGTACTTGAAGGAAGGGCCTTTAAAGAGGTCATTAAAGTCAAATGTGGTCATTATAGTGGGCCCTAATCCAATATGACAGATGTCCCTATAAGAAGAGGAGATGAGGACACAGACACACAGAGAGAGAAGACCATCTGAAGACACAGAGAGAAGACAGCCATCTACAAGCCAAGGAGAGAGGCTTCCGGAGAAACTAGCCCTGCTGATACTTGATCTTGACCTCTAGCCTCCAAAACCGTGAGGAAATAAATTTCTGACATTTAAGCCACCAAGTCTGCGGCATGTTGTTATGGAAGTTCTTGCAAACTAACACACTGGCCAAGGGTCAAAAGGCTGACGTGGCCAAGTGCCAGCACTGGGCTTGTAGTCCCAGAAGTGGTAGCAGAGTTGCCTATGGAGACGAAATCCTGGAGTCCTGGAACGATACATGGGAGCAAAAACAGGACAGGATGAATGAGGAGAACGCAGATCATTGCCTTCGTTGTCAGAAATGTACATGTATAATTACATTTGTCTATTATTCCTCAATAAAGTTGGGGAAAAAAGTATACGTGGGTGGTACAGTTAACTTAAAACAGGGTTTTCAACCGTGGCCCATGGCTACACATTTGAATCACCTGGAGAACTTTTTAAACCCCTGAAACTGAGGTCACACCCCAAACCAATGAAATCAGAATCTCTGGAGGGTGAGACCCAGGCATCAACAATAAGTCCTCACACGAATCAAGTGTGCAGCCACGCTTGAGAACAACTGGCTTAAAGAGATAGGAGGCCTTGTTATCCCATCTCAGCATGGGTTACTTTTCAGTTTATCTCTTTGCTATGATTTTTATCCTCTGAAATGTGTATAGCGCATAATGGCTTCATTACTTGCTCTGAATTTTATATAATATACCACATAAGAGACTCATTACTTGCGTTGTAGAGATAGGCAAAACTTTTCTTGTTCTCAGTGTAAGACAAAGGGAAAATATCTGGATCAAAATAAAAATGAAATAATAACAAAACAAAATAAATCATGCAGGTGGCATGGCATTTTGTTCAGAGTCTAAATTTCTGACAACAGCACAAACTCTTATTTTTTGGTGACATAAATTTCACCATTTTTCCCACCTTAGTTCTTTGAGCCAGTAGTGGCTTTAAGTGAACTCTACAGGTAGGTGTCTCTGATTCCTTTCCTTTTTAGGCTGTGTCAAAATGAAAAAGTCAGTATAAAAGATGACTTGAAAGCCATAAACCTAATTAAAATAACAGCATGTTTGCACATTTTGCATTTGGACAGATTTTAAGGCATCCCCATTTTTTTCTGACATGATAGATTCCAGGATGGCCATAAACAAAGACTGATCTGATGTTAGATCATCTCTATAGCATTATGCAGTTTTTATCTGAAAGAAAAGTTTCAAGAGGGGGAGCTAGTTAGCTAATTGATTACAGATTTGACTAAAATTTTGCAGAAAGGAGTTTAAGGGAAATCCTAAGACAGCAGTGTTCCCATGTCCCATTTCTACCCCTGCCTTCCCTATAAAGCCTGCTGATGACTGAAGCTCTCCCATGAGCTCAGCATGGTAGCTGATTAAGGCTTGACAAGCAAAAAGCAAATAGGATTTTTAATCATGCATCTCACAGAAATGGAGCTAGGAAAACTGAAAGAATTGCTGTGACACTCTAAGTCACACAATTCAGAGCAGCTAAGGGAATAGGTGCATGCAAACAAGCTCTGTGGTTAAAGCCCTTGGACCTGGTTTGAGCAAAGCCGAGGTAATTTGACAACATCAACTGCAAAACCAGACTCTAACACCTCCCTGAGGTGCGTCTCATCTCAGCTAATGTGTGGTCATTCGTAAGATGGGTTCATGAGCACACAGCTAGGCTCATTGGTTCTAAGAGGTGAGTAGGGCAGAGTTATTTTTATTACCTTTTCTCTTCTTTCCTCCATTCCCTTCCCCCCTCCCACTCCATTCCTTAAACCATTGGATCACCCCACTTCCTTCCTCTTCTGTCTGCATTTTTTTTTTGAACCAAGAACAGTCATAGTTGCTTTTGCGGTTTTTCTGTTCATTTTGTCATTTTCTCACTTGTTTAGAAAATAAATTCCCACCCACACTCACACCTGCACAAGGGGCCCCTCCCTAAGGTGCATCAGGAGGCCAGAGCAGCCTCTCAATAACAGTCCCAAGATGGAAGAACAGCACAAGTGTGTGTGTGAGAGTGAGTGTGAGAGAGTGAGCGTGTAGGACCGTTTGTGTTGACGTGTGTGAAATGTGAATAGCATATACTAATAACTTGTGTGTAAGTATCTAGATCATGATAGACACCCCCCAATACATTCAACGCATGTGGGATGTTTCATATGGACCACATGCTGTTGTGAATTGTGGGAGACATGTTTGTGTTTCTGTGTGTAAATACATGAACCCTCTCTAAAGCTCCTCATAGCTTACCTTTTCTCATTTGACATAGAGGAGAGAATAAAATAGAATACACGCTCACTCCACACGACCCCGCCCAGCAGCTGGTCTCCCAGCTGAGATGGTAGCATGGGGTGTGACGATTTACCTTTGTCCCTGGGCTTGGCAGAGTTTAGCCCCAAGACATAGAGGCTGAAAGAGCCAGATTTGAAGCTGGGCTGCACCACGTCCTAACGATGGGGCCCTTGGGCACACTCCTTAATTTCCCCATGATTCAGCTTCCTCATCTTGGAAACAAGGGGAGAATCTGCCTCTTGGAGTTATTCATGTGGACTGAGATAATATGTGTAAAATGGTAGCCATTACCATATGCATGCAAGTGTGCACTATTTAACATAAACATACTATTTGTAAGGCACTTTCACGTGCACATTATCTTGAATTCCTAAGCCACCCGGGCTGTCCCATTGCAATCCCGAGTCCTTTTCTACCATTGTTATACCAGGGCCTTTGTGTAATCCAGGCAGGATGCACAGCGGCTGGAGGAAACGTGGTGGTGGCTACGGTACAGATTTGAGTCTTGAGCAACTACTTAAGATTCATGCACAAACATTTACTGAGCATCTTTTATAAGTCAGAACTGGAGAATGGCCTGCTTGTAGGCAAAATGAGAAGTAAGGTAGAAAAGGTGAGTTGAGGTCCAAACTTGGGAGCAAAGGTGGTGGTTTGGAGGGCAGGGTGAGGCATAGGGGTGTGGACCCTGGGAGCTGATGCGAGGTGACGTGGCTGTGTCTCTGCCTTCCTGTGTCTTTACTCGGACTGGAGTCGCCGCAGCTCTAGAAACAGATTTAAAGTCAAAGAGACTTGAGAAAAAGCACTTGTGTTTGCTGTTTACTTATTGAGTTCCATATTCTTCATCTATAAAATGACAATTAAGCACATCGTGCTTTCTAAGGGAGATGGTGAAAATTAAATTAAATTTAGGATATAAACCACACACCACAGTGCCAGACACAACTTGATGCTTAGTAAATGTTAGTTTCCTTCTTACCCTCTATTCTTCTTACCTTCTCCTTCTTCCCTCTTTGCCTCCCCTCTGTCCTCTCATAGCTCTTGACCATCCAAAGCCAAAGACCTAGAGAAATTACCCTAATTGTGTTTTCTGTGATGGGTCTGAGCACGATGGTGGTCACAGGGGAAGTGACCGGGTCATTTCAGCTCATGCAGAATGTGTGTGTGAGTGGTGCTCATGGACACTACGATGCACCACCCAGCTTGCCCTTCAGTGAAGGACTGGCTGCCCCTGGGGCTGGGGGTGTGGGTGGACAGCCCTCAGGAACTGCTTTGGCTGCATAGAGCTGGCCCTGCCTAGATCGTGCCTCCTCTGGGGTGATCTACATGCATGACTGGTCCATAGCAGAAGTTGGGGACAGAGGCGAGTAAGAAAAGTCGAGCCTTCTCAGCCGAGCTCAGAGACTCTTCTGAAGGGCCGTTTTAGCTCACTGGCTTCCCATAAAACAAGCTGAGGCCACCCTGGGCCTTCATTGAAGCTGGATTCTCCCCCTGCCTGCTCCTGGTGCATCCTCTCCTTTCCGCAGGTCTTGATCCCGAGGCATTCCTTGTAAACATCCTTCATGCTAAACTCTCATCTCAGAGTCAGCTTCCCCAGAAACCAACCTGCAACACAGCATCACAGGAACTTAGCCCCTCTGCACCCACTGATTCTTCCACTCACATCATTATCACGAGAGGCATATATGCAGAGGGTCAGAGCCCAGGCTGAGGACTCTGAAGACATCAAGTGGAGATTGGCTGCTACACAAAGAATTTCTTCCAGCAGAAGTCATGGTGCATTATGAGGCTGAGAGAGGACTTTGAAGCTGTCCCGTGGGGTAGCAGTTGTGTACAGGTAACTAGCACAACTAGACATACGTTTATTAGGCTTTTGTGCAAGACTTATGCCTGCCGGTGATGACTGGCCCACGATGGGTGAGACGGTTCCAACTCTGGAGTCCTTATGTCCCTTTCAGCTTTCTTTGGAGGACAAGGATCAGGGGCTCCAGCCAAACTGCTTTTAGGATCTTTAATCTTTGGTTTTGACAGGGTTTTCTCAAACACAGAACAAAGACAGACATGATGAGGGTGGGGTTGAGAATCCAAAATGGATCTTTATAAATAGAAGAGGGTCAAAGTCCCTTATGAAAATAGACTTCAAAAAACAAACCCAGGAACTAGGAGGTCTGTGCCTCTGCTGAGGCTTGCTCTGAGGAAGCGACTTCATCCACTACCATCCTAGCATTAAAATGAGGTCTTGCAAGAAGTGGTTCTATGCTTAAAAGTGAAAGGTTTCACGACTTTATTCTTTGTCTAGGAGAGATGTGGAAGCTTTAGGGGTACGATGAGTTTTCACCTTTCTGACCTTACCTAATTTGCACTGAGGATAATGATAATATTTATTGAGCTCTTTCTATGTGCCAGCCAATGTGTTAGGTGTGGCAGTCCTAATCACAACCTCAGAAGTAGACAATATTATTCCCATTTTACAGATGAGAAGACTGAGGCTTAGAGAGACTGTGTGACTCATCCAAAGGCACAGAGAGGAAATGGCAGCATTGCAACGACATGCCTCTAGACCATCTAGCTGGGCTTACTCTCTTAACCCCACACTACAACAGCTCTCAATAACAACAGCACCCACTGCATGCGGTGCTGGTGAGGACTGGAGACACTATATGTAAGGAACCAGCAGTGCTTGGCACATAGAAAGTGCCCAGAAAAGGGTAGCTGTTGGGCATTCTTTTTGCATCTGGAAAAATTTCTTTAGAGAACGCCATTTAGCCAATTTGATTAGCCTGGTTTGGAGCATGACTTTGAGAAATGGGTGATGCCCCAGTGGCCTGAATCTAGGAAACTGCAAATCAAGAGGCCAGTGCAAAACTCTCGGGTGCCCAAAGTGGAATTCTGATCACACCAGAACCACAGACAGCTCTCCTTAAAGTCAATGACAGCAGCTCCTGTGTGAGTGCGCTGTGGGACCCTCCAGAGGGAAGAGGAGCCTGACTGTTGCAGACCGCTAAGCCTCACAGCTGAGCCCCTGCTGGTAACGAACCAGGAGGACCAGAGATGCTGCCGTCTGGGGGAAATGTGCATTACATCAATCTACAGCCCTGCCGGGATTACAGACTCAAGATGTATAAATACGTCAGATATTGTCTGCTAATATCTATCGAATGAACCGAAATAAATCAAGAAAGGAATGGTCATCACAAGTCACATTTACTCAGAAATATACAAACTTTAAAAGCTTTGCTGCCTTTGCCAATGTTTCCTCATTAAACCTCTATTTAGGTATATTGTTTACTATTTAAGCACTGATTAATTTACATTTTTTTCTTTTTGTCTTTGACTCATAATTACTCTGTGGAAAGTACAATTTTAGAAAATGCAACATTAACTAAATAGGATTGGTGTAAACATAATGAACCCACTGAAGATGGGTTTTACTATTTGCTCAGTGAATGGTCTTCAGCATCTCTAAATTAGAAGGAATAATGTCCATGACTTTGGGGTGGATTTAAGGAAATCAAAGCTAGAAATGCGTGTGCTACTTTTGCTTAGAGCTAAACATTTGCCACTGCTTTCCTGTCTCCCCTTTTTATCACTAAATGCACCCTGATCTTTGGCATTTTTTGCCCCTAAAAACAAAGAAGAGTGATGATTTCCAGGTGTCATATTTGTATTGAATGCTTACCATGTAGCATTTCACCTGAGAAGTAGAGGAGAAACAACAGCCAGGCCCCTTCCCTCAGTGACTCTAGGAGCAGGAGGCTTAGAGCGGAAAAAGAACCAGCAAAGATGCTGCATAGGTGGTCTCTGTAACAGCATGGCTGTTAATTTAATCCCTATTTTATGGCTGAGCAAGTTGAGATGTAGAGAAGTTAAGAAACTGCCCTAGGGCCACAGTAAGCAACTGCTAGAGAGAGAACACCAAACCAAGGCAGTCAGTTTCAAAAGCCTGTGTTGGGCCGGCCCCGAGGCTTAGCAGTTAAGTGCGCGTGCTCTGCCGCTGGCGGCATGGGTTCAGATCCCGGGCGCTCACCGATGCACCGCTTCCCCGGCCACGCTGAGGCTCCGTCTCACATACAGCAACTAGAAGGATGTGCAGCTATGACATACAACTATCTACTGGGGCTTTGGGGGAAAAAAATAAATAAAAAAAAAAAAGCCTGTGTTTGCCCCACCCCATCCAGAGCCTCTGTCAGCTGGGTGTGAACTGCAGAGACAACTGGCTGCTTTGCAGGTGGGAGCAGCACCGTTCCTGTGTCATGCATGAATGCAATTTTAAAAAGAGATTTTTATTTTCATTGTTTTCTTTTAAATCGTTAGCATCATTATCGCAACAGCCTCTCTCAAGTCAGGAAGGCATTTTCACTCTGGACTTTCAATTCCAAACATTTTCATTTCCCACCGAGACATCATTCACTCCAGGATTGAGACTCCTTGAGTGTTCTCCACATAGGGGTGACCTTTTCAGTGGAGAATTTAGTGAATTTACATTGCTCCTTCCGAAGTATCTATGCAATAAAAACCACTCTGACTGCTGCGTAAGACATGTATGTAGACATCCTCAATACACTCGGAAAATGCGTGAGTGACTCCATCTACCATTTCAAACTGGCCATGGACTTCTTTCCTTCTGAGCAGGTCTGGACCAAAGAAAAGCTAAGGTTCAGCTAACAAAAGCCACAGCTCAGCAACCGAGCTCTGGAGTCGGCTGCCTGGGGTAAACATACAGCCCCACCACTCACAAGAACTGGCTTTTCTGCTTGAGTCCAATACTTAACGCCTTTACCATCGGGCCTTCATCTGTAGAGCAATAATTATAGTCCCTGACTTATAAGTGTGTGGTGAGGATTAAATGAGATATGGTGACGAGTACTGGCACCTTTCCGTGATGTTAGCAGTTATTATTATTGCTAGGAAACAAGTTATTATTATCACTCTCTATTGTATCAATCCAGGCTAAGCAGGGAATATTTAAAAAAAACAAAGGTATTACTGCAACTTGATTCTTCTTGCCACCTGAATGATTGGACCGTACCCCTACTTTTAAGGAGGGGCACAGTATTTCAGAAAAGAACTAAACGCTGTTTATCAGCATTACGAATGTTTCCCACCTGGAAAGAAGTGTGGCATACGGGGCTGGCACAGGTTGTAAAGGAGAACAGGTCTAACTTAATTTACAGTTCTGTTGCCTAGAAGCTGTGCAACCTTATGCAAGTCACTTGGTCTCTCTGCAGTTCTGTTTACTATTTATGGAATTTGTAATAACCACTACCTTACAGGATTGTTGTTGTGAATAAGGAGGATAAATGTTGTGAAGTTATTTTGTAAAGTGCAAAGTCCTTAAAGTTGGACTTAACAGGATTCACAAAAAATAGAGTGCTCAAGCAGAGGAAAGAGAGCAAGGAAGTATAGTGTTTAAGGAGAACGGGCTTCAGAGTCCAAACCCTGGGAATCCCTGCTCTCCTATAAGTCAGCTCCAGGAGCCGAGTTGCATTCCTGTGCCTCTCTGTTCTTGCATTCCTCTATCCTTAAAATGGACAATAATAGCTACCTTTCCACTCGTCATGAGGACTAAATAAAATGATGCATATATATGCGTATGCCGTATGCCAAATACAGAGTAGATCTTTGATAAACGTTAAGGCAAATTTGGCAGAACTGAATGAGGTGCAATCTGGAAACTTCCTCTGCAGAGAGCAGGTGGAGATGGGCATGCAATGAGGCTTCAAATAACTTCCCTTCAGCTCAAAACCTGAAGTGAGAAGAACTAGGACTGATGCAAAGGATTTGTTGATGACACCGTGTGGACATGAGCTGCGGGGGCCATTGTGAGGAACTGTGGTCACATAATGGTGAAACATATTAGAAGGAGAGAAGAAAAGCAATCTAGCTTTTGCTTAGGAATGATCTGGGAGAGCCCAGAAGGAACCTGTTACTGGACTGTCTAGGAAGCTGCAGAGTGATGGATTTTCAGATCTTTGTGAATGGACTTCAGCTTTGCACCCATAGAAGGAAATAGCCTTTTGTCAGACTATGTCACTTGCATCTTAAATATCCAACACAACTTGAGTGTAAGCAGAGCCTCCTCAGGCCCCTTGTACTTGGGACCTGAGTCACAGACTCTGTGGTGCAGGGTTTTAACTCTCTTGGCTCCTATTAGTCTTGGTCACCAGGGACAGGCTGTGGCTTAACCAAGGGCATGTCTGTCTCATGCTTTCTCTCTCTCTCTTTTTTTTTTTTTAAACAGTTTTATTTATTTATTTATTTTGTGAGGAAGATCAGCCCTGAGCTAACATCCATGCTAATCCTCCTCTTTTTGCTGAGGAAGACCGGCTCTGAGCTAACAGCTATTGCCAATCCTCCTCCTTTTTTTTTTCCCCCAAAGCCCCAGTAGATAGTTGTATGTCATAGCTGCACATCCTTCTAGTTGCTGTACGTGGGACGTGGCCTCAGCATGGCCGGAGAAGCAGTGCGTTGGTGCGCGCCCAGGATCCGAACGCGGGCCGCCAGTAGCGGAGCGCGCGCACTTAACCGCTAAGGCACTGGGCCGGCCCCTCATGCTTTCTCTTGATCTGCTGATTCTGTCCTCTCTATTTTGTGATGTAAGGATAAGAGAATTGATGGCTTTTGAAATTACGCTTCTTCACGAGATGGGCACATGTTTGATAATAGGAATAAAGGATCTGATGGTAAACAAATTAAATCAGCCACAGATATCTATTTCTCGGTCCTTTTGCTATTTTCTTCCTTCATTATCTTTTGTGTATAAAGCTCCAACTTTGTTAATGATTAAAAATATTTTCCTGAAGTGGAATTTTTTATCTCAGTTCAACAAACTTTTATAAGTGCCTTCTATGTGCCAACCATGGGATTATTCATCAGTTGGACTGATTCTCTCTCCCCAAATAAATTGCAAGGAATGAAGGAAGTTGACATATTAACTATGATACAATGTAAGTGTTGTCACAGAGGTATGTACCAGGTACAATTTTAGTTCAGGAGAGGGAGGGATTGGTTCTATGTTCATAAGTCAGGGAAGGTGCACAGAGAGGAGAATCCTGAGTTAAGTGTTAAATGATGAGCAGAAGTTGCCTCTTCGCAAATAAACATATATGCATCTGTGGAAAAACACCTTGACCCACGAAATGCAAGTAGTTCAGCATGACCTGTATACAGTACCTGAGAGGAGGCACAGAGAGAAATGAGGCTGAGAAGATACCAGATGCCAGCCCACGGAGGATCTTGAATACCAGCTGAAATGATGTTGGCATCATCTTGTAGGTAATGGAGAGCCAGTTACAGATTTTAGTGGGGCAGGATTATGGTCACATTGTTGAAGAAAAAAAAAGGAAACATGTCATATGAACACCAGACGTGTCTTAAATTCAAACTCATTTTTTTAACTAACATCCGCTTACCATTTCAGTATCTCTGAGTTAAGCTGAGAAGTATAGAAAAAAGCACTCAAAAATGGAGCCCTTACTTTCCAAATCGTGGAGCATCCAAGAAGGAAAGAGGGACGGGTTTCCCATTAACTTTTTTAATTGGCATAAAGCCCTGTGGCTGACCTATGCCAAAAGCCATGAGGAAAATAACTTTGTTTCTTCTTGAGAACACCCTACTTCCTGTCACAGCACAGGTACCATGAGTCATGGCCTCCCACCTGCATGTGTGGTGCCTCCAACCCTCAGAGGCTGCAGCCAGCTCCCTAGTTCTCTGCGCTATTTCCCGAAACCTGGTTGTGTCACCTTCGCTTTGAATTTGTTCCAGGTCCCAGAGACAGAAGAAGCTATGCAGCCTGTGGTTGGTGATATCAGAGCCACAACCAGACTTCCTCTGGGAACAGGTCAAAAGTCTGGGATTCTAGGTCCTTGACATTTCCCTAGCATCACACTGCAGACGTTCTCAGGATGTTAAATCTCTGAGGAATTAATGATTGTTTGAACAATCGCAGTTACTGAGCCTGTGGCTGCCCAGCTCTCTCGTCTCACAGCTCTGCCCTAGTCCAGGAGAGCCACGACCTCCACATGCTTGCCATTATGCCTCATATCTAGTTAACTTCTAACCTAAATATCATAAATGTACATTTTTAAGCTGGTTGTAAACTATGAAAAACATTACAGAATGATAATGTCATCCCATTTACATTGTCCCTCCACGTCACCTCCTCAATTCTAGAACTCAGACAAATAATGAAAAGTTTGAATGGAGAGGACATTCTTCTTTGTTTTGATCTGTGAAGAGCCCAGGTTTCAAAAATCCCTCTTGTTTTTGTACAATTCATTTTCCTCTTTGTCTGTCTGTTTAGAGAAACTATGGTTTGCTTAAAGGACGATATCAGAACTGGGTGACCTCGAGTACTCTTACTAGGCGCTAACCAAAATGACAATAGTGAAAGCTTAGAAATGCTCTCCCAGTGGCAATGAAAACAATGCAGCTTCAAACCACGGCATGAAAATACCCGGGCTGGCTATGCTGAGGATTGCTGTGGAATTGGGGCTGAGAGTTCCTCGTTTCTGGCTGCAGCATCAGGCCCTTATCAGGGATCCAAAATGTACTGAGCATGTACCACGCATAGAACACTCTGCAGGGGGCTTCAAACATGTGGTCTGATTTAATTGTCATAAAAACTACAGTGAGGGCATTACTCTTCTTCTTTTAAAGGAGGAGGAGCAGAGTTAAGGAACTTGCCCAAGATTGTATTTGCGTGAGCTAGGATTTGGACCTACATCCATCTGGCCTCAAAAGTCATAATTTTCCGCTTGACTGTTTTTCCTGCTGCCTCAGAGACAGCAATAGACATTTCTAGGCAAAGACATTTAGTTCTGTGGACTCGGGGAAGCCAATCAGACAAATGGAGTTAATTAAAACAACAACAATGACAGCTAAAACAAAAAACCAAGAAAGGACGATTTAGTTTAATACCTAAACTCCCCAAACTTTGTCACTTTTCTTATTTAGTAGGGATGTTGAGAGACATGCAAGATAGTTGTAGCTCGCTGAAACTCGCAATCAGGTGGAGAAGACAGATATAATTATAAATAACTCGATCCAATTCATCCAGTCATTCATTCATTCATTCATTCTTTCATGCCTGCATCAATTATTTTTATGCCTGGGGCTGTAGTAGGCACTGAAATAAAGATGTTGAACAAGTAGACCCGGTCCCTGCATTCAAGGAGCTTGCAGAACAGTAGAGGAGATATATATTAAATAAATGTAAGCCAGATATCAGCTGGGGTCACCAGGGCCCTTCAGATGCAGAGATTCTGCCCAAGCTCCCATCTCATATCCTGTGAAAATTCCTTTGTTCTTCCCAAGATCTCTGTAAATCCCTGGGAACTTGCAGTTCATCTAATTACCTTTGGCTTCCATTTTTCGTTTGAGGGTTTATTCTTTTATACGTGCTGAAAAGCAAACAGCAACTTATAACAGAGGCTTGACCCTTTGTGGAAGAACAACACCTCTCACAGAGCTCCTTGGGGCTGCCCTATCCAGCGGGCCTACGCTTTCCAACGATAACTGAAAGACTTAGCCTCTGCATCAGATTTCCGCCATCTCCAGCTTGGCTCTATAAATTACTCAGAACCTTTGCTCAGCTCTCTTCTTTCTTTGTCCTCCCAATGAGCCCCAAATTCCAGTTGATGGTTTACAAACCCCATTTTATCTCTCTTTTTCTTGTCCCTCCAACTCATGTGCTTAGGGCCCTATGTGCTCTTTCTAGACATTTGATCAAAGTTCCTAAACTAAAAGTATCCCTCGTTAAGCATATCTAGCCAAAGAAGTAATATTATTTCTCACCCCAACGTGGAAAAAGTTACAAAACTAATGATAAACCTCATGGTGACAGAAAAAGAGCAGAATTTTATGAGAGTTGTAACAGGAGGACTTGAAATAGGTAGGGTTCTGCAGGGGAAACACACAAATGAACTAACTGAACTGGCTAAAAACAGCAAAGTTGTTTTCTCATCCACCTCACAAGTCTATTGCTGGTCTACAAGGAGGCCACTCTTAGTAGTCACTCAGGCATCCAGGCTGATGAAGACTCTGTCTCAACCCATGACCATAAGAGCTGGAATGAAAAAGAGAGCCTGGCTGGGGCCGGCCCAGTGGCGCAAGTGGTTAAGTGCACGCACTCAGCTGCAGTAGCCCGGGGTTCGCCAGTTCAGATCCCAGGCGCGCACTGACGCACCACTTGTCAAGCCATGCTGTGGCAGCATCCCATAGAGGAAGATGGGCATGGATGTTAGCCCAGGGCCAGTCTTCCTCAGCAAAAAAAAAAAAGAGTAGGATTGGCAGGTGTTAGCTCAGGGCCGATCTTCCTCACAAAAATAAATAAATAAAGAGAGCCTGGCTGACCACACACCATTTCTTAAAGTCATTTTTCATAACTACCATTGACCAATACAGTGCTCACTTTCACATGGCCAAGCCTTTTGTCATTGGGAAGGGAGGTGTCCTCTACTCAAGAGGAACAGCAGATAGCTATAAATGACAATACGGCCTCCCACAGTCTGCCATTCTGGTCACAAATATTAATTTCACTCCCCATTTTGCTTGCAAATACTCTAATTCCTTCCCTCAAAGGAAATAGCTCCTCTTGCTGTGGAGATCTATACTGTATACTAAAAAAAAGAAAAACAAAAATGAAACTTCCTTCCCTACAACCAATACCACAATGATGGAAGAGGGACTGCATAGTTCCAATCAACACTCTAAAACCCCATTGACAGATATTGCTTTATTAAGACCCTGTTCTGCTCCTCGGTCCATTGATCAAATTGTTCCTTGGTCCCATTCCCCTTTAAATTACCCTACTTGGACACGTTTGAAGAGATCAGTAGATAATGCCTCTCTTTAGGACTCAGCAGATGTCTCACCACGCTTCCACTCTGCATAATGTTGGATGCCTAAGCCTCAATTTAGTCTTAAGCTTCACTTTCTTTTAGTTCAGACTACTGTCCTTTAAGCAATACAATTCTCTAAAAAATGATATCAGTCTCTTATCTACTTTATTTCAATAACCACATCCAAAATTATTTTTCAGACTTGCATGTTTTTTTTTTTCTCCAGACTTAACTGCCTGGACCTTGAGTCTACTAGACATGTGAGGAAGAGAGAAGGCAATTCTCTCTCTCTCTAAACCATTTTTTCCAACTGGAAGTAATTCAGTAAAATTTTACAAAGTTTAATAAAGAGTGCAATGATCCTTTGGATTTGATCCTTGTCACAGGCTGAGTTTTAATCAACCTATGAAGCTCAAAGTTGGGAGACTAAGAATCAGTTGCATCTTCCAACTTTTCAAGTTGTTGATTTATGGGCTTTTCATTTCTTTTTATTCCTGCTTATAAACTGGACAATTCTTTCCTGATCTCCTCTCTTTCTCATAGACCTTCCTCAAATGCAAGCATTACCAACAAACTCATGCCACCAGAAGCCTGAATTCCCATGTACTTGACTAAAGCTATGTATGATCTTATTAGAACATATTTACCTTCCCATTTCCCATGGATGGCAGATTTCTAAGCGTTTCATTGTGACCTAACATGGATCACTGTCCTTACAAACCCTGCTAAGAGTTTCCTTACTGTTCACTGTCCAGCTCTGAAGCCAGTGCCACATGTTCTGCTCATCATAGTCAATCAGGGTCCAAGAAGGACAGGTATTCCATCTTTGGCACATGTGTGCAAGATCTCAGAGTGGGAAAGAAAGAGAGTGTGCTGAATAAAGTGCCAGCTCTTAAAACTTCTACCTGAAAGTGACAATTGTCTCTTCCACTCAGATTTCATTAGTCAAAGCAAATCACACATGTAACCCATGAGATGTCTATAGGGTGAAGAGGATAGTGCTCTCCTAGGGAGAAGTGGTAGATATTTTTGAACACAGAGCAGAAAAAGTCTAGTAGGAAGAGTTAGGGAAGACCTTTCTCTGGATACGATATTTAACCAGAAAAACAATTTGGTGTTAGCATTGTGAGTAAAGGTTTCAACATGTGCTGTTTCCTTGAGACGAGAAAGATGGCCCCGTCTCTAAGAGAAAGCCCACCTGGAATGAGATGATGGGGGGATTGTTGGGAGGGGCCATATAATGATGAAATGTCATAAATGCTTTAATAGAAACACACAAAACTACTATTGTGAGAGGGAGAAAATATTCAGGTTTCAGGAATTTTGAATGTTTCTTAGAGAAGTAGGACAATAGATATTGATTAAGATTTTTCAGATGAAAGTTTATTTGGGAAATTTGGGAGTAAGGATTGGCATTCTCTCAAAAGCAGCAACCAAGTAGCCAAACTCAACTTTCACAGGACATGAAAAGAGGGCCAGCAAAGTAATACCTAACTCAAGAGTCTTGGCAGTGGGTGTGGCGACCAAACCAAGCCTCAAGTCTACATATGGTAAGGATTACTAATTGTTGGGTTTACTTTCCTCATCACAATTATTTAGTATGTTTTTTAATCCATACCAGCAGGATTCAAACAACAGGAGTATATTCACTTTAAATTCATAATCTCAAACCTCAATTGATACTAAGTCCTGGCAATAAAATTATATTTTTCAGTATTATATTTCCATATCTTCTTGTTACTGAAATGTCTACCATCCTCTCACATGCACTCTCAAACTCATTGAAAATGGAAACCATCAGGTTCATAAACCCTTGTATTCCTACCACTGAACCAATGACCTGTCTATACATGCACAAATGTTTTCTTTCCACCCAACAATTAAAAAAGAATTCATGTTCATTCTCTTATCAAAGGCCAATCCTATCTATCTTTGAATTCCATCCACATTCACCTTCCCAAGGACTTCACCCTTCAGTTGTTTCCTTCTCTCTCCTATCTCAATAATCTCTCTTTCTAATGTATCGTTCTAATCAGTAGACAGACATTGTCCTAGAATTTCCCATCTTCAAAAAGAATCACCCTTTGACCTCATAGCACTTGTTAGCTAATGGATTGTTTCTCTACTCCCTTTATGTGTTTCTTGAGAATTGTCTCAGATGCAGTCTCCATTTCCTCTACTCTCATCAATTCTAACCCAATATTGGGAATTCTTGCCCCAATTACTCCTTTAGATCTGCTCTTGTCAGTCACCAGTGAACTCCATGCCTTCCTGGCCATTCTTTTACATCTCTTTTGCTAAATACTTTCATTTTATCAAACCCTGGGGCTTGGATTTTCTCCAATCTCAGAACTCTTTTCTCTTCTTATACCTTCCTCTTAGGTGACTACATCAACTCTGATGCTTTCTTAATTGATAGAAATATATGTTCATAAATTGTGTGTCCAAAACGTATTCTGAATCTGTTCTCTATTCTGCATCCCAGTTTCTGCCGTCTTAATTCAAGTTACCCTTAGCTCTCACTTGGATTATTGTAGTAGCCTCCCAACAGTGTTCCTAATTTTCTCTTCTCTAATTCATTCTCCAGACAGCAGTAAAAGTAATGTTCTTAAATTATAAATAAGATCATGTTACTGTCCTGTTTAAACCCTTCTGATGCTTCCTATCCTTCTTCCCACCCCCTTCAGGACCACTTACCATGGCCTACAATGCTGGGCGTGACTGGCCCCTGCCTATCTCGCTGACCTCATCTCTTGCCACACTCCATCTCTTGACACTGGTCACAACTCTCCAGCTACACCAGTTATCTTTCTGACCCTCAAACATATTGAGTCGTTGTTTTGTTTTACCTTTCTCCGGGCCCTTATGAATTCTGTTAACTATGCCTTTAATGGTTTTTGTCTACCTTTCATTTAACTATTTATACTTCTCATAGTTTGGCTCTCAAGTTAAATATTACTTGCTTGAAGAGGACTTCCCTAAACACCCATCTGTTCGTTATTTTTTTTTAACTTAGTTCTTTTTTTATTCATTGAACTTAATGCAACTTGTCAATGCTTATATTCAATTGACTGTTCTTTACTAATATTGTTGCTGCATTGTTTTATTTTTTTAGTCTTTTCACTGAGATATATACCCTAAAAGAACAGAAGCCACATGTCTTTGTCTCCATTTTATCCTTAGTGATAGGTACATGGCCTGAAACACAATAGATATTTGTTGAATAAATGAAATCTAGGAGTATAGCCCAAGGCCAAGGGTTGCTCTAATTTTGCCATCTGTGCCAATCAAGTTAAACTGCTAGTGCAATTTTCGACTTTGAAATACATTGAATTTAGGTGCTACAAAGTGATAATGATTTCTTTTCTCTTCCTCCTTGCTCCCACATCCTAGCTTTAGAAATTATCTGCAAGGTTGACATAAATCGCATACTGACAATACATATGCTCAAGTCAATAGGAGTTTCTTCCAATTCTTCACATTACTCAAATTAAAGAAGACATCTATTTAGCATGGCAGATGATGTTTCTCCTATCTCATTAAAACATATTAAATAGGGGTCGGTACTCTGGCCTAATGGTTAAGTTCAGCGCACTCCGCTGTGGCGGCCCGGGTTCAGTTCCTGAGTGTGGACCTACACCACTTGTCAGCGGCCATGCTATGGTGGCGACCCACATGCAAAATAGAGGAAGATCGGCACACATGTTAGCTCAGGGCAAATCTTCCTCAAGCAAAAGGGGAAAGATTGGCAACAGATGTTAGCTCAAGGAGAATCCTCCTCAGGAAAAATAAATATGCGTGTTTATATTAAATAAAGATTTATTAAAGTAGAATCTATTAGCACAGTACATTAAAGATAAAGATGGACAATAAGCTCAAGAAGAGGCAGTATTTCTCCTAACTATACTTTCTACTGTGCGTGGGTACTGAGAAATAGATTCTGGACTAACTATCTAACTTTCTATGCTGCAAGTCAAAACAAGTCAGATGGCTCCAAAAATGATAGGAAAAGACTTTTGGACACGCTTATATTGCTCACCCCTTCTCAGGGATCCCAGGAATTCTGCTGACTGTAAAATGAGCCAAGATACAACCAAGAAAATAAAAATAAATAAATAATGATAAGCACAGACTCAAATCCTCTTACTCAGTAGACGTACAAGCTGAGCAACATAGAGTCCCATGCTCGCTGAACACGTACATGGCCTGGAACACAGTAAATATTTGAAGTTTTTCATTCCTCCTTATCTTTATTCAATTCATAGACTCCCAGCCTACAAAATGATGAAAAACAAAAGAGCACGTCTGGAGCAGCCTTGTATCTTGGGATGCTGGCCCTCTAAGAAGAATTTTTTTATAAGTAAAAAACTAGACAGTGTCAGGAAAAGCTCATGTAGCTTGTGTAGACTTTCTTATAAAACTCAGCCCAATAAGGAATTGCAGACTGCTTCTAAGTCTCTACTATGGCCAGAGAAGCTGACCAACTGGAAGATTCAAACTCAAGATAGCAAAAGAACACTAGATGACTACCTTGTACCTGATGTAAATTAAGGGAGTGCTGTGCATGTCAATCTGAACTTAGGATCAGATATGAAAGACAGAAGTTAGCAGCACCTGTGTACGTTAGCCCAAGGATATCTGCAAACCTGGAGGAGGTAGCTCATCCAGGATGAGAAACACATCACGTAGTCTATAAAACACCAAAGCAAAAGAAACAGGAACGAGTAAACTAATAAAAAAAAAAAGAGAGAGAGAGAAAGAAAAGAAGGAAAGAAGATATCTCTTATTACAACATATAGGATGCTGTTATGTCATTGCTGTTACATGCCATCAAGTTGGCTCTGACTCCTGGTGACCCTATGAACGAGTGATGTCCACAGCGTCCTGTCATTGGCAGCCCTACTCAGCTTCTGTAGACTCATGCCTCTGGCTTCCTTTAAGGAGTCAATCCATCACACATTTGGTCTTCCTCTTTTCCTGCTGCCTTCTACTTTTCCCAGTATTATTGTCTTTTCCAAAGAATCCTGCCTTCTCGTGATGTGCCCACAGCAGGACAGCCTCAGTTTTACCATTTTTGCCTCCAGCGATAGTTCAGGTTTAATTCGCTCTGGGAGCCACTTGTTCATCTTTCTGGCCATCCAGGGTCTCCGTAGAGCTCTCCTCCAGTACCATATTTCAATGATTCCATTTTTTTCCTGTCAGCCTTCTTCACCGTCCAGTTTTCACATCTGTACATGGTAATTGGGAATACGAGGGTGTGGATAATCTTGGCCTTGGTCTCGAAGACACCTCCTTACATTTGATGATCCTTCTTAGTTCTTTCATTGCTGCCCCTCCAAGTCTCAGTCTTCTTGTGATTTCTTGGCTGCAGTCTCCATTTAAATTGATGACCGAACCAAGGTAAACAAAATCTTTAACAATTTCAATGCCCTCATTGTCTATGTTAAAGTTGTGTAGTTCTTCTATTGTTGTGATTTTTGTCTTCTTGAAATTCAAATGCAGACCTGTTTTGGCACTTTCTTCTTTCATTTTCTTTCGAAGTCATTTCAAGTTACTCTGTATGACTTAGTGCTGCTTTCTGCCAATAAGTTTGTGTCATCTGCATATCTTAGATTGTTGAGATTTCTTTCACCAATTTTCACTCCTCATTCATTTGAGTTTAGCCCATTTTTTGTATGATATGTTCTGTGTACAGATTAAGCAAATAGGGAGATAAAATGCACACCTTTGTTTAAAGGAAACCATTCTCTCTCTCCATATTCGGTCCTGACAGTGGCTTCTTGTCCACAATCCAGAGTTCAATTCATCTCTTAAAATATTCTATTTATCAAAGAATAACAAATAGATATAAACTAGACGTTGATTTCAAGAAATGTGAAAAATAAAGAGAAAACTCCAAGGAATCTAAAAAGAATGAACTAAAAACAAATAAAACTAATAAAAATACAGAAAATAACAAAATGGATAAGAAATTTTAAGAATCAATCCTTTGAAATAATGAACAATGAAACAGCAAACTCTGACACATGAAAATAAAGGTGTTAGAAATCATAAAGGTGTTAGGACAGCAGATGTAACAGAGCAGAAAATCTGAGAGACTGTCAGATGCAGGGTTAAATGCCAATTACTTCTAAAATCTTGTTGAATGGATAATTTTCTGGAAAATTGTAAGTTGTCAAAATAGTGGTGAGAATGAGTAGACTAGTACTAGTAAGGACAACACTATGAATTTATTTATTTTTTATTTTTTGTGAGGAAGATCAGCCCTGAGTTAACATCCAAGCCAATCCTCCTCTTTTTGCTGAGGAAGATTGGCCCTGAGCTAATATCTGTGCCAGTCTTCCTCTACTTTATATGGGATGCCGCCACAGGATGGCCCGACAAGCGGTGCGTCGGTGCACGGCAGGGATCTGAACCCTGGGCCGCCAGCAGCAGAGCACGAGCACTTAACCGCTACGCCACGGGGCTGGCCCTTGAATTTATTTATATTTTTCAAAATTTTAAGAACGGATTAATTCCAAAATATTTAATACAATCCAGAGCATAGACAGAAACACGGACTGCTATACAATTTGTTTAAAATTTTTAAAACACTGCTTTCAGGATTTGAAAAAGTATAACAATAACAACTGAACACTGGGATTAAAAATATGTTATTAAGTTTAACATTTTATTTTACTTTTAAAACACGCAGATTACATTCGTTCACTACCATTTCAATATAGGTCTAATGTCTTTTCTTTGATATGTCTATTGATCAGAATTCTGTATTACGTTTTTGAACAAACATACCATCTGAATTTCAAGTTTTGGTTTCTTAAAAGTGAAAAATGAATCTGAAGACATTTAGAAAGCAATCTAAGTCCAGAAATTTCATGATGCAGGATTGGAGAGACTGTGGGAGGAAGTGTGTAGATATCATTGATATTACAGGCTTTGGAGCAGGTGCTGTTAAGCAATAAACATACACGTGATTTTAGCCATTATCGATGCTCTCCGTGTGGGAAATCTCTAAACACCTGGTAGTGTGAAAGTGGAGAGGGAAATGAAAGATTAACCAGCACTCTCGAAGGCCAGCCCTCAGATGTCTGTCCCCACTGCAGGCGGTGGCTCTTACTGTATGCAGCCAGCACTCCAACCCCTCAGTACAAGGCAGAAGATGTGCACACTGAGGATGCTGAGGACCCGGGTGCAGTTCCAGGCTGGCCATGCTTCTCCTCACATAGACTGTCCTCACTAGAGACAGCCTGGAGAGGACCACGATGGAAAGGAAAGGGTGACATGGAGAGAAGTCACCGAGGAGCGCAGTCCCCGCCATGCTGTAACTCAGAGCCTGGAAAGCCCTCACTCAGGAAATGGCTGAGAGACACAGCAGCTGGTCTCCCAGCAGACTCACCTGTGTTCCCAAGGCTGAGCAGGATGCAGCTGAGTAATGCTGGTTTACCAACTCTTCCTATATAGTCATACAACAAGAAGAAAAAAATGAAAATCTGGCAATATAATTTTTTTTTAAATGGTGCTTTTTGCTTTTTGCCCTTTTACCGGATAACTAAGAATATCTGCATTTCCTATGAAGTATGGATTTACTTTGTTTTTCATTGTTTGTTTCCCTCCTAAAGAAACTCTTTTTGATAATCAAAAACACTCTTAAAAATACTGTTTATTTCAACACCTTAACTATTTTTAAATTGTCTCATATGCAACCAGAGATTCTAAAAATGCAATTAAAATTTACATTAAATTTTTTAACATGATTTTTTTCAAAGTAAAATACTGTAAGAACTATTAATAAGAGTTTTACATCAAAATTTTTTAAACGGTTTGGAATATTCCAGTAAATGAAAAACGGCAAGAACAAATGCAATTGAAACTATTTGAAATAAAAAAGAAAAACAATCCATTTATAATTCAAAGATTATACCTACATATGCCAAACATAGTTAGGTTTACCAAATTATATTAAAATATAATTCAAAGATTATGCTTAGATTATACCTTACATATCCTAAGAAAATCAACTGAAAAAACTATTAGACTCAATAAATTAGTCAGCAAAATAACCAGATAAAATATAGATACAGAAAATTACAAAATTCTCTTAGAAATTAGCAATAAGCTTTTAGAAGATAAAATGAAAAAATGACCACATTGAGAACAGGAGTAGAAATAAGAAGTATCTAGGTACAAATTTTGTAGGATTTATGTGTAAAATTTCTATGAAAACCAAAAAGCAGACAAAAATATTTCAATGATCTATAAAATAAGCGTGAACACATGGAGTGTTACTACATTCTGGATGGGAAAATTGAATACCATAAACATCTTTTTAAACCTTTTAAAATTGTTCTATAGTTAATTTATGTTATTAAATAAGGCAAACCAAATCTCTAATGGGACAAGTAACTACGAGGACACGGTAAACCACAAGCTGTCATTTTTGCCACCAAATGGAGAGCATGGTGGAGAATGAGGAAAAGAGCTAAGATAAAAGAAGTCACCGGTGTGTTTAAAGCAGAGAGAGAGAGAGAATATCATTTAAAATCATATTTTAAAGCATTTGAATTTATTTTTATTTTTTAAGCAACTTTGAGTGATGTGTCTGTGTGTATTATTCACTTGCAAATGAAAGTGAATAATAATAACCAACGTGAAAATAAAGTCCAGCTTCTCTAACAGCAGAAGTGTTTGCAGTGTTTTGCACTGTCCGGTATGATGTCAGCCAGCTACAAGTGGCTATTGAAGGCTTGAACTGTGCCTAGTGCAGCTGAGGAACTGAATTTTCAATTTTATTTAATTTGAGTTAATTTAAATTAGTTATGTGGCTAGTGGCTACTCTTTTGGACAGTACAGCTATAAAATGATAAAATCTGTGTGAATTAAAACAACAGAAGACTTCTTGCATTACAAATTAGAAATATCTTTGGAAACGTTAATGTTGGGGAGCATATGCTGTGAAAAGAATTTGCTCACTATACCTATTAGAGCACAAATTGGTACCAACTTACAAACTTTCTTTAAAATAACTTGTCAATTTGTATCAAGTTTCATAACTTCAGAAGCTACTAGGAATCTATCCTACCAAAACAGTCAGAGATATTGATAATGATTTGTGTATGAAAATTATTAATATTATGGCATTTATAATTTTTAAAATTTGAAATACATTTACATAAGCAACCAGTGGCAATGTGGGTACTGGGGGAAGATTAACTGTTACACATGCATTTATAGTCAAGTTTGGGGGAATTCTTCACTAAATTGCAAAATATTTACAATATAGTATATTTTATAGAAAGATACAATTCCCTCTCCTTGTCTCTCTCTCTCTCTGGAATAAATTAAACAAATATTAGTACCTACCAGTTTTTCAAGATAACTTAGTCAATATATATGGAATAATAAAACTTGCTTAACATTTGTTTTAGCTTTTTTTATTGTCCATTTAAAAAGTCTTCAATAAAAAGAAATAAACTACCATAATATTACGAATGAAAATAAGTCCTCAAATGTTAACAGCAATTTATAGTTTACAAAGCACCTTATTATCTCTTTTTATCCTTCAGCAGCCTATAAAATAAAGCTTAGTAGAACTAAATTATTTGACCAAAATTGTACGTTTTTCAAGTAGTGTAGCCCAAAAAGGAACTTAGCTATTATATTTGTTATTTAAACTGATGTTAAGTTTAGTAAGGTCTCAGAGGTGGAGTTACTCTTTCTGTTTCCGAGTTTGAGTCTTCTGTCTGGGTGAGCTGCAATTATCTGGTAAGTAATTAATCTACTCAAAAAGAAATTGCGCTGTCAATTTGGAGAGTTGAATTCATTTTGCAGCAGAAACGATTCTTTCTACTTTCATGCCTTTGGAGAGATTTTCAATTAATCCCTGCAGACTCTCTTCTCATGTGTGTTTTCTAGCATGTCTGTACATAACATCTCTGTGAATAAAATAAAATTATTAAATAAATATAGGTCCAGACATACAGATTGTCTTGTGCAAGCTGTGCCCATGCTTATTAGGTGAACAGTTTCTCCGGCACTCACCCAGCAAGTTTAACAGTCTCTCTTTCATGCAATTAAATAGAAGCTGGATTAATTACCTAAATCACATTAATCACTGAGGGGTGATCAACATATTTTAAGGAAGTGATTTACCCCTATTAGTTTATGTTAGGATCAAGCTTATTAGTAAATAAAAGCTTGGAATTGTTATAGTACTTTACCTAAAATAACATAAGATATTTTATAAAAATTGTCTCAAGAGTTTTCCCAAATACTAACACTGACTTCTTTTGATGGTAAGTCCAATTTCCAGATGGAGAATATTTGTTTAAAGGCTCATATTTTTCTGTCATTGACTGTTAAGGTTGGCGGAGATGATGGAGAGCAGATGGCCTCACCTTGCCACGTCACAAATGACAGCACAGACTAGAGCTACGAGGTGGCTTGCCCAAGGTCACACACTTGGTGTCAGAGATGACACTGGGAACCAGCTCTTCTAAATCCCTGCTTGATACTTGTTACCGAAATCCACCTCAGTGGCAAAGGCAAACCAACCCGCATTTCCTAGGTTCCAGGTAAATGCATTTTCAATCAGCTGCATAAATAAAAACACAACTTAAAATATCTTTTTCTCAGTTCTGTTGTAGTATGCCTCTTGTTTGGGAGGAAAGACATTGAAGGCTCTAATTGGACTTTCTGGTATCAGATTTCCTAAAATTAGTGAACAATGTTAACAGTGCAGTGTTCACTATCTTTTCTACCATTCTCACAGAATAGAGCAGTTTTTATACCCTCTGATTGAATGTCTTCTGAAATAATAATGAAAAGATTATTTCTAAGATCTGCATAGTGCTTTGCATCATTACATACATTATCCTATTTTAGAGGGCTTTGTTCTGCAGCAGTAGATACCTAAAACAGAAAAGTGGTCTGGATATAGGCACTGCTGTAACAAAGACCTGAAACATAGAGAGTTGGCTGTGTCACAGGGCACTGGGGGAGGCTGGAAGATAGTGAGGAGATTTTAGTGGAGGCTGGAAGTGCAGTGAGAAGACTGACACTAGAGGCTTAAAAGATGATGACCCATGTTTTGTAGTAAAAACAAAAAAGTGGTAAACTACGGTTTGCATTAACCTGGAAAATAGAAACTGTACCAAATTAACATATGCATGCAGATAAAATTTCTAGGCAGAATATCGAAAGAGCCAATTGGCTTCTGTTAGCTGCATATGATAAGATATGGGAAGATGAAGATGAGCTAAAGAGAGAACTACTCAGTATGCAAGCAGAATTTCCAATCCAGATTTACTAGGTCGAAAAATAAAACTGTTTCACATTTCCAGGCTCTCCAGCTGGCACAAGACTCTCAAAATGAGAAATGGCCTCAGGGTAACGAGTAAATCAAGAACATGTCATAAGACCCTTTGTTAAGACCCTGGAAAGACCTCAGCCTAGTAGCTTCTCACAACTAGGAACAAGCACTTCTAAGAATCTTAAGTGTTGTTTCACTGCAGCAGTACCTTCGGCCCAAAGTAGAGAGAGTTCACTCAAAAAGACTTATGGGGGTAGCTTTTGGGACATAGAGTGAATCACAATCAGATTTGTAGAAAGCCCACAAAGTTCTTAAAGGATTGTACAAGTTTGGATTAAAAGAGGCAGAAATCATTCAAAAGGAAAAGATACCTCTGGGGCTCTCAACTTCCTACAAACCAGAAGGAGACTGAGAAAACTGCTCAGGTGAAAAATGGACTATTTCTTAAGGGAAAGAAAAGATGTTTCAGGGGGAAGAATCTCAGAGTATGGAACCAAAAACCGTGGAAAATCATGAATTAGAGAACTACTTCTTTGGGACAGGATTGGCCCTAATCAAGGAAGATTCCATTACCCCAGACACAGACTCTGACATGGATCAGCTGGATTTCACAATTGCCATGGACCAATGACCCCTATGTGCCTCCTGTCCCTACTTCTCAATCGGAGTATCTGTTGCAGTTGTCTGGTCCTCACCCCACCATTGAGTGTAAGTGTGTGGAAGGTAGATTGCATGCCTTTTTAATTCACAATTCTCTGGATCAAAGAGAGAAGCATCCACAGAGACTACTCTGCATTTGGCCTGAGGTAGATCATGAGATTATGGACTTCAAGCTCACTGTTGTGACTTGATGTGTTTGGGGTGGAGGTCTTGTTAGGGTGTGAGTATGTTTTGTGTATGGAGAGGTATGAATCACTGGGGCCACAGGGTGGACTGTTGTAGGGTGTTACACCAATTGTGCCCAGGAAATCGAACCTCCAAGTACCCATGCCCTTCTTTAATCATCCTCAAACACTCTGGGGTTGGCCAATGGACATCAGCAAATATGTTGCAAGCAAATGCTTAATAAGCTGCTATTGTGTTAGGGTCTTCTTCTGGAACACTGCTGCCACTGTATGAGGAAGTCCACTCCAGATCAGCTCTCTTAAGGATGAAGCACCAGAAGGAGAGAAAGCTCCAGTTGAACGCAGTCCCCAGCTATGCCCCAGCTGGATGCCCTCACATGAGACAGGCCATATGAATCCAGCAAGAGAACCACCAGCCAAACCAGAGAATCATGACAAATAATAAATCATTGTTTTAAGCACTAAGATCTGGGACAGTTTCCTACTCAGCAAGAGGTAACTGAAACAAGACTTTTTAACAGCAACAGAAAAAGCTAGAAGAAAACCAGCAACATCTTCACAATTATTGTAGGAAAAATTATTTTTCACCTGGAATCCGATTTGTATTCAAACCATCAATTAAGCAAAAGTGTAAAATAATGCCTTCAGATAAACAAGTGGTCAAAATTTTACTTCCTGTGTACTGTTTGTTGAAAGACGAACTCCAATAAATGAAGAATTAAACAATAAAAGAGGAAGAGATGGATTCAAAGAAAGAAATATTTAATCCAGAATAAATAAAAAGTGAATAGGCAAATTCCTAGGGTGAGTGTAAAGGGACTTCCCATGGGAACAACTATGCACAGGCCTAGCTCATTAGAAGAGGAAAACAGAAGACTCCTAATAGATGTCTTCCAGAAAAAAGAAAAAAATCAATATGTTAAGAGGAGATTTACCCTTTGGTGAGAGAAGTGAAGGATGCATTAATTATGACTACTTAGAAATCTAAAGGGATAAAAGAGATAAAGTATTAAAACAAAACAAAACAAAAAATGTACAAGAAGGAAAATGATTATCATTACACACAGAAATCATCACCAGTTTGGAAAGGGGGTTGTGGACGTGTCCATGTAGTGTGCACACGTGCACACCCACGTCTGCATCAGGAGTGGGGATCATCAGAGAGCTGACTGCTCATCTTACACATTAGCGAGTCGATAGATGGAATCTAAAATGGAAAAATCAAAACATAGAACACAGGAAAGCTTTATAGAAATAGGTGGGTCATCACCACAGGAAAAATCAACTGCAAGCGAAAGCGGTCACCTCGTAGGTGGGAACAGAAGTGAGAGAGGTGTCACGTTTTTATTATGAACTTTACAGAACTACTTGACTCTAAAAGTGATGTGCTTGAACATCTTTGACTACATCCAAACAAAATTTTATTATCTGAACATCAGTGTTTGTGATTGAAATTCACAATCACTACAGAAGTTAACAGTTCTTATTTTTCTGGAGTAGCTGATAGTCCAGGGATGCTTTGGGGAGAGGAATAAGAAATAACAGGAGGGGAACACATGGCCTGGAAAGCAGAAATTCTGGAAAGAGTGGAGAGCATTATCTTTAACTTGATCAATTCACTTACTGCACGTCCAGGCTGAGGAGAATGTATTACCGGGTATGTACACTTCAGTACAAGTTTCATGACCTTATAGAGCTGAAGAATGTAGGCAAGCAATGGAATAGAGATTCTGAGGCCTGGGCTCAGGCTGTCCCTATACACTGACTTTCGCAGGACAACTGAAATCAGAACCCCGCGTGGAATTTATGTAAATAGAACAAATGGAATACCATGAGATCGTGAAGCAAGGGATAATTAAATTTTAACTGCTGGAGGAGGAAGACAAGTAGTCTTGAAGGCACAGGGGACAAATGAAGAGGGAAAAGGCAAAGAAGCAGGAGAGATTAACAGAGAATGATCCGTGGAGCCCAGAGTCCAGGTGAAGAGTCCGTGGCAGCAGCAGCTGCCACGCAGGGCTCTCTCCCCGTTTGCAATCTCTATTACAAATGAGATCACTTCAATTAAATAAGTGTATGTGGCGTAATCATGTGCTGCCACCCCTTCATTTTCTAAATTGCTGTCGCCAGGACAGAGGTCAGGGAACAGAAAGAACATCTGCTGTCAAATAAATCAGAGAAGCTCTGCTTCATTGCTTCTGCATCTGTCAAAACGTGCGTCGGTTTCTGCAATCTCCATTCAGGGAAAACAGCCTAGCTGGTTTCCGGGGAAGGTCGGCCAACCTTTCAGGTGTTTCCAGGTCATGCAATGGTTTATTCCCACATTTGACAAGTATTATTGACCACCTGCTATGATAACAGTCACAGTTTCTGCACTCGTGAGATGTTATTAAAGGGTGGACAAAGACAATAAAAAAGTAAACAAGCAACACATCTGACAGTGAGAAATGTTATGCGAGGAATTAAGATAGCAGAGAGCTATTGTCATTTCAGAGATGACAACAAGCGTTGTTAGGCAGCCTTCCAATATTGCCTCCAATGATCCCCATCTCCTGGTATTCACACCCTTGTGCAGTCCTCAATCCTTGAGTTTGGACTATTATCCACTGCTAGAAATAAAATATAGCAAAAGTGACAGACTATCACTTCTATTATTAGTTATAAAAGAATATGATGTTTGCCTTGCTCAAACTCTCTCTCTGGCTCTTTTCACACGTTCACTCTGAGGAAGCAAGTTGCCATGTTGAGAGCTTCCTTATGGAGAGGCAAGAAATTGAGTGTAATCATCAAGAAACAGAAGCCTGCAGTTCAATATCACTGAAGGAGCTGAGTATCACCAATAACCACATAACCGAGCTTGGTGTCAGATCCTTCCTCAGTCGAGCCTTCAGTGAGACAGTCTGCAGCGGCTGTCAATATCTTCTCTGCAGCCCTGTGAGAGATCCTGAAGCAAAGAACCCAGCTAAATCATGCCTGGATCCAGAAACTGTTAGATAATAAATGTGTGTAGTTTTAAGTCACTAAGTTTTGCGGTAATTTTTTACACAGCAATAAATAACTAATGCAATTATATACATACATATATCTTATATAATCATATGAGATATGCCCCCCCTTTCTCTTTCTTTTAAAAATCTATTCAGACAATGTTTGGCTTTTTGTTAAAGCATTTAGTATCTTTTGCTTTAATGTTAACTACTTTTATATTTTGGGTTAAATTAACCATTTTATTTTGTTCTTTCTTTATGACGTAATTGTTCTCTGCTTCTTTTATCTCATTTCTTGTCTTGTTTGGTTTGATGGAAAATTTTTATGATTCTGTTTTTTGCCTCTTTAACAATTTGGATATTTGGGAATTATAAGATGCTCTCTAATTTATCAAAGTATAATGTTAATATTTCCTTTCTCTTAGACAAGGAAGGACCTTTAAGCACAGTATAACAGTTCTTAATTACTTTAGAGTTTGTGTATCTCCTATATCTGTGTAATTGTTTTTATGTTGTCTATTGTTTTTTCTCATACTCATTCACTATACCTTGTTTTATTGTGTGGCTGTTTACTTTTGTGTGCTGATCATAATATTTAAGATTATTTCTAGGAATAACTTGAGGTAGATGAAAATGGAATGTTTCTTATGAGAAGATTTTCCTTTTCTGTGACTATGGGAGAAACATTCTAGGGTCACTTTAATTCCAAATTTAAGGCTTGAGGTTCTCTGGGAGGCTCAGGAGATGAAAACCCAGAATAGAACCCACACGAGGACCGATTAACTTCAGATTTATATTTAAATTGTTGTTGAAGCCACTTCAAATACCATATTGAAGTGTGGGTGGCCATCAGACAGACACTTGACTTTAATTTCTCCATCCCATAATCTGAGTTTTGGAGATGGTTCCTCTTGATTAGCAAATATCTTCAAGAAAAGCATATTTGAGTATAAGATTTACTTCTTCAAGGTATCATCTTCTCTTAGATTTTAGCCCAGTTATTTCTTATTGTGACTAATTCTTTGATGTTTTCAGAATTTTCTCACTTTTAATCCAGTATTTTTTCTATTATTGTCCTCCATGTGAGGGTTTGTTTTAATTACCTAGCCTGCCATTTCTAGAACTGAAAGTCTCTAAATAAATAATTTTTATAAAAATATTTTTCCATAAGAAAAATAATTAGAGTGATTCTCATGTATCTTAGGGTTTTGTCATTATTATGATTAACGGGTTTTTTTTACCTCTTAATATTTGATTTTGCTGGCAAAAAAATTATATATATTTTTATATGATGCTAGCATCTAGTAACTTTGCTGAACTATCACTAATTCTTATAGCTTGTTTATAGATTTTCGTGAAATTTGTATGTAGACAACTGTGTCTGCAAATAAGAATTTCATTACTATATTGCCAAATCTTATATATTTTATTTCTTTTGGTTGTTATCATAGTACATTTTCTGGTACCTGAAGAAAATGTTGAAGAATAAAAGTTGGTGATAAGAATTATCTTTTCCTAAATTTAGTGTAAATTATTCAATAATTTACCATTAAATATGATGTTTACTGTACATTTTGGATAGATGCCTTTTTGTGGTAAAGGAATTTGCATTTTACTTGCAAAATCTTAAGAATGTTAAAAATCAAGAATGCTTACTGAATTTCTTGAGTCATTTCTGCATCTATTAAAATGATATGTTCTTCCTTCGAATCATGACTATGTTATACCATGCTAGTAGATATCTGGGTACTGAGCCATCGATGCGTTACTCAGCTACACCCTATTTGATCACTTTAATGCACTGCCAGATTGAATTTAATGAAGTTTTATTTAGAATTTCTATATCACTCTTCATAGATGAATTAGTTACTTTCTTTTCTCATGAAAACAGTTTAAAAAAATAAATACCCTAATCTAATCACAGACAGAGCTAAGACCTCTGTTCTCCTATTTTGCTTGTCAAGTCGAGAGTCCTGATGGAAAGCAGGACTTGTCTCTGTTGGGAAAGCCCCATATCACCAGACAGCCCCAAAGGAAAGCCTCAAACAGGAGTCCCTTCTCAAACTAGAATCACATCCCTACAAAAAACGGGATTTGTACTACACATACAATTTAGCCTGGGGAATTTTAATATCTTTATAGTGATGAGCCTTCTTATTTCAAAATATAATATACATTTCCATTGGCCTTACTCTTGTATATTTCTGTCCCTCAGGAGTATTTTTGAATTTTCTTGTTGTAGGGCCCATATATCCTACATTTATTCTTAAATATTTTGTTTTTTTGTTTTGTTCATGTGTTTTGTTTCTTCTGCTATATATATATATATAATGTTATATATAATATATATTATATATATTAAAATATGGAAGTTACAGATTTCATTATTTTAATAAGTGCCTTTTTATTATATATTCTATATATTTATTAGATATTTTATCTACTCCCTTTATTAACTGAATTTTCTTAACCGTTTACAGTATTTTCCATATAGGAATATAACCATATCAGCCACAAATAGTCAGTTTTCTTGCCTGCTTTCCAAGATTTTGTCTTTGGTTTCTTTCTCTTACCTAAGTGCATTGTCCAGACCTTCAGGAAGTGATCACGAGAGAATGCCACCCAAGGTGCACAAATACATTAGATGTTCTAGGTCCCTGTCCCGTGGGAGTGACCGCGAGACTGGAGCTTAAAGAGAAAGAGCCTGAGTAAATGTCACCACTGATGCTTACTGGCTTTCCTTTTCTTTATCACGCATTTCACCACCTGTCATCTATTACAGGACTATTCTGGAGTTTTGGTCTCCCTCTGCCATAAAATATAAACCTGACTGGGGCAATGATTCTGTCTTTGAGGTCATCAGTGTATCTTCAGGACCTAGAACACGTGAGCCTTCACTCAGTTATTTGGTGACTAATTGCAGCAGAGGTGGGCAAATTTCCGCTGCAGGCCAAACCCAGCCGGGGGAGGGGGAACGGTTCTTGTAAAGGCAGTCTTGTTGTTCTGTTGGAACACACGCCTCTCCCATAGGTCTGCATGTTTTCCGTGGTTGCCTTTGCGCTGCTCGGCAGCGTTGAGTGATTGCAACAGAGACCCTATGGCTCACAAACCTAAAATAGTTACTATCTCACCACTTATAGAAAAAGTCTGGCAACCTCCAAATTAAAGGAGGAGTACCTGACACCAAGATCTTCCTCCATAACAGCGCTGGAATCAAAGGTAGCTTTAATCCGGTAGAACTGTGTGTTTAACTCCTGGCCTAAGCACAGGTGATGGAACCTACTCTCTCTCCACCACAGGATCCCGCCACTTCCCTGCTCAACTCGAGGGCCAGTTGGCTTTTGTCAGACAAAGTGTTGCCTCTCACACACCACAACGTCTCGGTGTGCATGCTGAGTGGTGTCCAGGAAGGTGGGACGGCAGGATTGGGGCGTCCCCATGACGAGGAGCAGTAGTGGAGCAGAGAAATCCCGGACACCCCAAGACGGACAGACGGCCAGGGCCAGGGCACGGCCCCGGCTTCCCCGGGGAAGCGGGCCTAGCTCCGTCTCTCTGCGAACTGCAGCCAGCCCCCCTGCCCGGTCCCCACGGCGTGTGCTCTGTGTTAGCTCCACCAGGAGGCCCAGTGCATGTCACTCTGCGCCGCTCCCGTGACCAAATTAGTCCTCGCCTGTGTCAGCCGCTGTCTGGCAGGCGTCACTTGCCGAGCAGCGGCTGCACTGCCGGGGAGCTTGTTTACTGGGAAGGAGCACAGGCCCCGTGCTGTTGAGGAACCCCAGACCCCGGAGGCAGAACTCAGGGGAGGACCGCCAAGCGCGGCACGGCCGGCTTTGCTACCAAATAAGGCCGCTCTGGCCCGTGCGCCTTCGGGGCCGGCACCTGCTCACACGCCAGGGGCGCGTCTCCCGCCCTCGGAGCCGGGGTCCTGAGGGCACGGCCCCGGAGCTCCGGGTGTCTCAGCCTGCGGAGAAGACCTGGATGATCAGTCAAAGGCCTGCTCTCTGAAAGAGCATGTCTCTGACGTGCACAGGGGCCACTCAGTCTGCTGTCCGATGAAGGTGCCACCCTGTGAGGGAGCTGCTCCAGGTGAGACCTCGGATGCCTCTGCTAACCCGACATTTCTCTGGGCCAATATGGAGCAAGTCCTCCTCAGCCACCCCACCGCGGCCCCTGATCTGGGGCTGATTGTCCCTTGGCTGCCCTGAGTGGGAGCGTCCCTTATTCTGAGAGCATTTACTGAACAAACGAATTCCGCTCAGAGTGGTGACAAAAATTGGCAAAAGTAACAAAACCTATTATATGAGCACTTCTCCCACCACACACACATACACACACCCCCCACATACGTACACCACACACCATAACAGATACACACACCACACCTCACACCATACCAGACGCACACCACACCACACACACGACTATACACACAGCACCACATATCACATCACACACACACCACATGCCACATACATACCACATACACCACAAACACCCCACACACCACACACACACACCACACACACCACAGCACACACCACACACACACCACACATCATAGACATACCACACACACACACACACATACACACACCATACCACACAAATGCACACACACTCCCCCACACACAGAGCAAAATAAGCACATCTTTGCCTATCATTCACCCCACATAGGCCTGGAGGACAAGGGCTGAGAACCATGGACCAGGAAAAGTGCTGAGTTCAAAGCCAGAAGAGTTCACTGGTATTACGTTCCAGTCAAGTGGGGCTCAACCCGTCCAGGGGCGGTGAGGCACCAAAAGTGGTCAGAGTTAGTTCTAAGACATTTGCTCTTAGTGCCATCTTGTTGATTCCAACTCCTAGTGACTCTGTGTAGAGCAGAGCAGAACCCTGCCCGGGCTTTTTGCACCATCCTCTCACCTTCCAAAGCTCTATCAGACAATGCTCCGCTGTTATCAGCGTTTTCATGGCCAATTTTTTGGAAGTGGGTGGCCAGGTTCTTCTTCCTAGTCTGTCTAGTCTGGATGTTCCGCGGAAACCTGTCCACCATGGGTGACCCTGCTGGTTTTGGAAATCCCAGGGGCATAGCTGTCAGCGTCACAGCAACACACAGGTGCCACAGTATGACACAGACAAACGGGTGGTGTGGTTCCCTGACCGGGAAACAAACCTGGGCCTCAGCAGTGAGAGCACGGGGTCTTAACCACTAGAGCACGGAGCTGGCTCATTCTAAGACAGAGGGCCTGCATTTCATAGCACCTTGCACACAGCCCCAGGATAGCATTTATTGTCCCCTCTGCATCCAACACAGGGCTCGGCCATGCGCCTTGGATACAGCAGGCGGTCAGTGTCTATGTTAAACGGAAGAACGAATGGACGACTGGATGAGCAAATGACGGAATGGATACTTTGCAGGGGGAAGACTAAGCTTTGCTCAGTTTGCATGTCACTGTTTTAACTGGCTCAGGTAGAGAGCTACATAACCCAGCAAAATATCCTATGCAAGAAACATCAAGATTTCAAATGAATTCCTCAAAAAGCAAAACATCAATGACGTATGAACATTCAAGGGCAAAGCTAAGACACTGGTGCAGGAAGAGAGGAAAAGTGAGCTTGGCGGTGGCCCAGCGAGGTGTCGTCTCACATCTCTAACTGTTTTTATTTGCTCAGACATAGAGAAATAGACAGAAGGCCCACTGTGACGTTGCGAAAAAAATTAACTAGATGACAAAAAGTTGAAACCTCAGATTATGTAACTTGGCCTAATCTGCAGCTGCCAATAAACGGGACTGCATGCAAACATTTTGCAGTGAGATACTACTTGAATTTAGCTTGCAGGGGAAAATTAAACTATGTCAGTAACATTTTTAAAATGAAAAAACAGGAGAACTGTGGAATAGGCTGCGGAAAACTATGGTTACTGCCCTAAGGACTTGTGATTTGTCTCCCAAATGCTATATTGAAAATAGTAGAATGAAATACATACCTTGAAATGTAGGGGAACACATATATTCCACGTGAAATATTCTGGCAGAGGGCATGAACATCACTCCAGAGCGCTCACAGTAACCTGCTCACCTGCCATCTGAGGAAAGGTGAATGAGCCCCAGCGAGGAGCCAACCTTCCTCAGAGACATTTCCTGATGTCAGGAAAGCTGTGCAAGGCCGCAGTTAACAAGTGGTGGAGCCAGGGTTCCAGCCCTCCTCTCCACACCCGGGTTCTGTGCCCTCCCCAGTCCCCGCCACGCTCCCTGGAAAGAGGGGAAGGGAGTCGGCACAGCCAGCCTCTATGAGGGGCAGGTAAAGCCCTGTCCTCGCCATCCAACCCTCCACAGCCTCCTCACTATAACTCTTCTTGAGTTACTCCAAAGTTCACTTTGTCTTATAATTTATTTTGACATTTAACTAAGTAAAGTAAAAACTTAGAGAGAAAATCATAAAATTGTCAACTCTGCTTGAAGCCCAGTGTTGTACTGGAACCAGGAGTCAGCGCCTTCACCATGCACATCTGTTCTGCTGGCTCGCTCTTCCGTGTCCCCACTTCACTGATGGTGAAGGTGGGGTGCAGAGAATGGTGAAATAAGGCTTAAAATTCCAAAGCCCAGGCTTTCTCTAACCTACCCTACGAGTTCCCTTTTGAAATATATTTATTAGATGTGATTTTGTCATATCCTAGTCTTCCTTTGTTGTCTAAAGTATTTTGAGTTTTTAAATTGTCCCTATGTAAGCTTTCTGGCAATTGGCAAGAGGAGGTGAGGTTTGGACAGAGGGAAGACAATATGGCAGGTGCTCGCCTCCCAAGGCAAGGGCTTCTGGAGATAAGTAATGTGCCTAGGAAACCGCGGAGGCTGCCTATAAAGATTCCTGTGGCCAGCACATACAAAAGCAAAGGGAGTGAGAGCAACACAGCTCACAGCGGACACTTAGGGCTTCATCACAACCCTTCAGAACGTCAGTGTCAATTTTAACAAATCTGGAGCTAGAAGGGGCCTCAGGCTCGGTATTTCACAGACAGAACACCTGAGCTTCAGAAAGGGAAAGTGACTTGCCTGAGTTTATAATCAGTTAATACAGAGATGGCCAAGGGCTCAGGGCTCTTTGCGGTTTCTCACGATCTTTCTGTCTGCACCTGATTTCATAGAACAAGAGTGAAACGCGCTATCAGGCAGCCCGGCAGGTGCCAGCACCTGGTGGGGGAGTGAGGCAGAGCAGTCCTAGCCAGGTACCTGCCAGTCCTTCGCCTGTACCCGGTCACACTTCAGTCTCATCAGAGTGTACGGCTGTGCCGTGCTCTCCCTGCCGCACACACTTACAGGAGCCCCCAGCTACCAAGGGCATAGTGAGCATTTCAACTTTCATGAGGTGCTTTAAATAAATCCTGGACGTTTATTTCACAGAGGAAGAAACTAAAGTTCAGAGAGATTGACGATCTTGCCCAAGGTCATCCAATTGGGACTGACGCAGTCAGAATTTGGACCTAAACCTGTTGGACTCACGTTTTCTCCACTTCTGAGAGGTCTTTTTCTAAGACTTGAACTGCCAGCACATCTCATTTGCCCACCAATACCAGAAAATGAGGAGTTTCCTTACAATAGAAATTCTCTCCATAACAGAATATTATAGTTACAAGCGCAATATATCTAAAATTTTATTTTAATGATTTATTTAATAAACAATACACAGTTCTTAATTAACTACTAGAGTGTTTATTTAATAAACAATATATTACACTATGTGCCATTCTAAGTACTTTGCATACATTAAAACCTTTTGTCTTCTTAACAACAACATAATATACATATTATCGTTATTCTCATTTTACTGATGAGGACACTGAAGCCCAGAGACAGTCAGTAAATTATCTAAAATTGCACAGCTAGTAAGTGGTAGAGCCAGTACTCAAATCCAGCCCAGAGTCTAGACTTTTAACCCCTAGTCCATACTCCCTCTATCATTCTTAGAAATCTTAGTAACATAGAGTATGCATATCTTTGTCTACCTAAATTGAGAAAAGTGAACCTAGTTGAGTCTTCTCTATAATTCCAGGTCATCTAGGTGAATTCAGAACACTACTTCCACTAGAGCATGCCCTGTGGTGCCCTCAGAGATAGTAAATAGAAGAGAAGAAATTTCCCCCAGATTGGCTCCAGATTGCTGTTCTCATGGGGTTCTTTCTAATCTGTACAGCTCTTCTATTTATTTATTTTCCTATCTTCTGCCACTTCCTATGGCTATTCACATATTAGCATATGTTGTTCCTGACCTTGTTTTATAAACAATTATTTGGCTATGTATCCCTGCAAGATTCTCTTACACTTGGGACAGTAAAATGCCTGGGCTTTGTGACAGCGATATATCTCCCATAGGATTTTTTTTGGCAGATTCAGTGGCATGTCTCAGCTAGATGTGGCTGTCCGAGGGCATAATGTTGTTTAACAGCCCCTCTAAGGGACGCCCTGAGTTAGAGCCTGGGGAGGGAGGAAGGTCAGCGTCCTGCAGAGGGACGTTCCACGGAGATGTTCCGATGGAGGAAGTCACCACAGACACAGATGCACATTGTCGGGGCCTCTAGGACAGTCATCTCATTATTGTGGAATGTCCCTCCCTGCCAAGTACTATACCAGCTGAAACTTTCACTTACAGAGGAGGGGAGACTCCCACAGAGGAGAGGAGCCAAACCAGGGCTTGATTCAGGCTTCTGACGCTTCAAGTTGGGCAAAGTTTTTGGTTTCAGCAAGGCTGCAAAAAACCACATTTCCCACGGGCAGCTTGAACTTTGACTCAGAGCCTAAGGAGCTGGTAGAGGCATCGCTGGTTCTGGGGTTTCACTTGGCAGCTGTTCCCTTCTCACACTGGGTCTGCAGCCTGCAGTCCTTCCGGGGGCAGGTTTCGGGCCTGGGGTCAAGAATCAACCGGGGGCCCTTCCCTTCCCTCTGGGTGACAGCGGCGTGGCGGCCCTCGAAGCGGGGTCCTGTGTAGCATCACCCAGGAATCTGTTAGAAATGCAAATTCCCGGGCCGCACTGTAGCACCACAAAACCAGAGACTCCCGGGGTGGGCCCGGCGAGCTGTGCTTCCACAAGCACAGCAGGGCATTATGAGGCACCCGTGGGCTTGAGGACCACTGCAGTAGAAACAAGGAAATCGGGCAACGGAGCCAAATAAAATGAACTTAGGAATAAACAGAAGATAAGATCCCAGGGCTTGAGTCCTGTAATCAGAGTGGTGCGGCAGTGACCCTAAGAGAGCTTCACCGTGCACGTTAACCTGCTCGATGACCTCCCATGAGCCAGGCCAGCGCCACAGCAGTGGATGTCCAGACACCACGTCAAAAAAATTTTGAGGCTGTGCCTCAGAAAGAAACGCTGGGTGGACGAGGTGAGGTGAGGCAGCCTGCCATTTCCCACATAAGCAAGTTTACTACAGTGTTTTTAGAAAGCAGCATGTGAAAGCTGAAAGGCACTTAAGAGATCAGATCATGAGGTGCATCCCGCTTTCCAACAAAGAAATTGAAACCCAAATCAGACAAGGACCTGGGCGAAAGCTGTATAGTAGTTACTAGAGTCTTCTCGGGATGGTAAAACCTGGTCAGAGAGTTCTACAATCCCTCCGTTAGAAAAGGATGTAAGCGTTTCTGCCACCGCACTTCCATTCTGTGCATAAGCTGCTTGGAAAACTCGCCCTCCTCCAACGCCGTGCAGTGTCTTTGGAGATCTATGGACCTGAAACATTTCCTCAGAGATACTGACCCTTCTGAGAAGTTTTACCCTGTGGGGGACATCACAGAGATGTTCTAAGATCAGGAACAACTCATGCACAGAGTCATTTTAAATACTATGGCTTTCCTTATGACGTGTCCTTCCTACAGAGAGAGTGGAATGCCTTCGTTTATCTATCCCATAGGAATCTGTGCTCGGCTGGCCCAGCACGAGGGGCTGGAAAGACAGCTGGGCGAGAAAAACAATCACTGGCCTCCACTCCGTGGAAAGTTCTTTCTAGTGGGAGTTTGATATTAAACAACTAGAAAAATAAATACTAAAATTTCAGTGTAACAAGTGATATGAGAGAGAAATCCAGAAGACATTCAGTCAGTTCCCTTCCATGAAGTGACAGAGGATTGTCACAATCTCTCTTGGAGTTTAGTCTTTTGACCTGTTCGTAGTTTACCCAATTTCCCTCACCCAGCCCGAGTACCCACACTTTATCCCTCCCCCGTAGGGAAAGCCTCGTGCCAGGTCCCAAAAAAGGGTACAAGAAAGGTGACACAGAACTCTAGCTTCATGGCATTTACGGTCCAGTTTACGAGACAAAAGGGGAATAATTGTAAGGGAGACCATGAGCCATTTCTTCAATAAAAGTTTAAGAGTGGAACAGGCAGAACTGAGAAAAAAAATTAACAGCAGGATGACCGGAAGCTTCAGAGGGATGGTGGGTTGTGAGTGGAGTCTTTTATATGAGGCAAGTTTGAAGGGTAAGCTGTTCTCTGCTGTGCGTGTGTGTGCACATGTGTGTGCGTGCCTGTGTGTGCATTCGAGCGTCTGTGTGTGCAAGCGTGTGAAGTTTATTTTATTTACTGAGGGAGACATGAGAGGGAAATGCACAAGAAAGAATGGCACCGAAAAGCTTGTGGTGGTTGTCTTCAGGCCCTTGAACTGTGGGATGATTTTTTCTTTCTATTTTTATGAATTAAATTTTTCCTCCTTTTATATTTAGGAAAAGAAAATACGATGTAAAATTTAAAATAAAAATTCATCTGAAAAGGCTTGCCTTATGCCAGGCAGGTGACACCAGGACCCGGGTGTCTACCAGCACAAAATGCACTTGACACCTGGATGAATGCCCCCTTATTAGGCACGGAGTTCTTTTTTTACGATGTTTTTTGTGTGTGTGTGAGGAAGATCAGCCCTGAGCTAACATCCATGCTAATCTTCGTCTTTTTTCTGAGGAAGACCGGCTCTGAGCTAACGTCTATTGCCAATCCTCCTCCTTTTTTTCCCCAAAGCCCCAGTAGATAGTTCTATGTCATAGTTGCACATCCTTCTAGTTGCTGTATGTGGGATGCAGCCTCAGCATGGCCAGAGAAGCGGTGCATCGGTGCGCGCCCAGGATCCGAACCCGGGCCTCCAGTAGCGGAGTGCGTGCACTTAACAGCCAAGCCACGGGGCCAGCCTAGGCACGGAGTTCTTTGTTCGTGGTACTCACACCCTGCGGAAGGTTAGACGTCTCTCTTTTATCCCAGACAGTTTTTTGAAAATGCTACAACCACTGCATCCAACTGTGGCAAACTTGGATGTTCAAGAGCAATATCAAAGTCAGAAGTCATAGGGTCCAAGCTGGACCCAGTGCACAGACTCTTCTGGACTTTTCTAGAGTCTGGAACTGGACAGGTCAGAGTGTAGAATTTCCTCACATTTTCTGGCCCCTTCTGAGATGTTAGGTTCTATGTTAGGAGTTTTATATACTATTCTCATTTAATTGTCACCACAAACTTGGGATAAATAACATGATCTTCTTCCACACGCAAGAAAATGGAGAGGCTCAGAAACAGGGGGTCACCTAGTGGACATCACACAACGACCTGAACCCAGGTCTGTCCTGGCCTGGAAGACCTCCCTCCACTCTATCAACCTTCCCCACAGGGTGCTTGTCCTGGCAGCCTTCGTCACATCATTTCCATGGCCCGATGCTCTGAAGAGCTTTCCAACAGTGAGCACATTTATTTTAGAGCAAGACAAGAATCCTTCTCTAAGCACCGCCCAAGAGTGTGGGCCGAGAGACTTAACAGACGGCTGATACTGTCTGTGTGCTTATAAGTTCTGTCAGAGCCTGGCTGAAAAAGAGGCTGAGGTTTTGCAGGTTTCATTTTTATTAAAGACAAAAAGGTTGGCTCTTGCTTGGCCAATTTCTAAAAGGAGTTTTAAACTAATAATAATTGATAACCCTCCAAACTTGCTTTCATCTGTCTTTAAGACCCTGCCTGCACATAAGCTTCCTTGACTTAGGGGTGAAATGCCTCACTCACCCTTCCTCCAGCTTGACGGTGCTCACATATCCCTCCCTGATGATTGGGCATCTACACAAGGCAGAGACTGTCCTGCTTGAGCCTGGGCTATGTCCACTGCTTGATTCTGACCAGATCAGGAGGGCTGTGCACCAGACGAGTTGGACGCCTGAAGGGTATTTCCATGAGGGAGCTGGAGATTGCCCAGAAAGGGCTAAGCTGAAGAGTGAGGGGCAGGCATAGAAGAGCCCCAACTAGAGGTTCTTTCTGGCCATAAGTAGGGAAAATGACAGAAGTACCTGTTGTCTAATATTGTCCCAGACCTCACCTTGACTACACATTGCAGCAGCACTCAACAGGTATAAGATGGCAGACCCACTGGATCCAGAGCCCACACAGCATACTCCCGGGTGGGAGGGGCAGGACAGGCTTTGCAGAAGACTTTGCCTTCCCCAACTTCTGTACTCACAGGCTGAGAATGTGTAAAGCAATGTGACATGGCTAGAAACAGAGCATCTGGGTGAACAGCATAGACAATGAATATCACCCCTCCAAGAGAGACCTTTCCTGCTGCCTCTTCATTTGCCCGTAGATTAGTGCGCAAAAAATGCTTCTTGCTGCTACTAGAGAAAAACAATCAGATCAACTCAGCCAGGCCAAGGGGTGAGTGACTGAAGGCCTGTGGAGGGTGTGCTTCAGTCCTGGGCTGCAGGGGAGAGGTCAGGGGTCCATTTGGCTTACACCAAAGATATATCCCTCTGCATGGGCTGCCATTGCAAAATGCCACAGACTGGGGGGCTTAACAACAGTAGTTTATTGCTCACAGTTCTGGAGGCTAGAAGTCCAAGATCAAGGTGTCAGTAGTGTTGGATTCTCCTGAGGCCTCTCTGGCTTGCAGATGGTCATCTTCTCCTTATGTCCTCACGTGGTCTTTACTCTATGCATGCATCCCTGGTGTCTCTCCCTCTTCTAACAAGGGCACCAGCCATATTGGACTGAGGCCCCACCTTTTGACCTCATTTAACCTTAATTACCTCCTGACAGGCTTTGTCTCCAAATTCAGTCACACTAGAGGTTAGGGCTTCTACATATGGATTTTGAGAGGGTACAATTCAGTCCAAACAGAAGGGATGCTAATGAGAAAATGGCAGGCATCCTGAAATAGAACTAGATAACAAAGCATGAGCTCGGGGTGGGAGGGAGGAGGGAGAGAATTCCTTGTCCACAGTCAGCCACCATAACTAAATTCCCCCTCCAGGGCTAGCCCGTGTGCCACAGGTACACCTCAAAAACCTCGACCACAGCGGGTATATTTCAAATACTCTTATTTCAGTCATCTGCGCCACACTGTCTTAGAAATAATTTAAGCAGATAACAAAAACACATATACAGAACAACCAAAAATAAATATGAAAACTCAGAGTGAAGGGAAAAGAAAGAAAAATAGTAAGATAAAGCTGTGGAGAAGACGATCACAGTATAGAAACATTAGTGTTGAGGGGTTTTACATAATTACACACAGTTCTTGCCAACATTCTAAGTCCCTAATAACCAAAGCAATGGGAAAACATATCAGCTGTAAGGTCTGGATCATTCACAGGATCCACTGTGGATGCTGTGAGGATTTCTCATGTTTGTCATTGACCCCTCTTCCCCACCCCCCAGCACTTTTCCTAGTCCCTGACACAAAGCTGCTGCTCAAGAAATAGACACTGAATCAAGTATACACTAAATATACACTGAATTAAGTATGCACTAAATACACACTGAATTAAGTATGCACTAAATATACACTGAATTAAATAATTGGTAAGTGTGATGGTTAATTTTGTGTGTCAACTTGACTGGGCCACGAGGTGACCAGACATATGATCAAAGACTATTCTGGATGTTTCTGTGAAGACGCTTTTGGATGAGACTGAGTAAAGCAGATTGCCCTCCCTAGTGGGCAGGGCTCATCCAATCAGTTGAAGGCCTAATAGAACAAAAAGGTTGACCCACTAGAGTAAGAGAGATTTCCTCCTGCCTGAAAGCCTTTGAACTGGGACATTGCTTTCTCCATGCCTTTGGACTCAAATTGAAACGTCAGCTCTTCCTGGGTCTGGAGCTTGTGGTTCTTCAGACTAAAATGACACTGTCAGCTCTCCTGGCTCTCAGGCCTTTGGACTTGGACTGGAACCACACATCAGCCCTCCTGGGTCTCCAGCTTGTCACCCTGCAGATCTGATGACTTGCCAGCCTTTATAATCGCATGAGCAAATTCCTTATAAGAAATCTCTTTCCACATGTATACATGTATATACATCTTATTGGTTCTGTGTCTCTGGAGAACCCTGACTAATGCAGTGAGTTAATTCATTTTTTGCAGGGAAATTTCTCTTGCAAATCTAAAAGAACACATAGTAATGTAGTGAAATGTATGTCAATACTGTTGTTAGAGTAGATTAGAATGTATTAGTAAATGCGTTTCTCCGTGTTTTATGTGCGTATAAATTGCCCCAGGCTCTTGTTAAAATGAAGACTCTGACTGGGTAGGTCCAGGTGGAGCCTGAGAGCCTGTATTTCCAACATGTCTCCAGGTGGTGCTGCTGCTCCTTAGCGCACAATTTGGGTAGTGAGCGCTCAGAGGGTCTCTCAATGCCAATTGTGGGGATGAGGACAAAGAATTTGTAGTGTTGTTCTACCTGCCAGAGCTGGCCTCCCTCCTACTCTCTCAGTACCTGGTGCTCTACTGTGCTTTGACTTGCCCAGCTGTTCCAGATGCAGTTCTCCATCCTTTTGTGCATCACCCAAAGGCTGCCCATGGACCACTCAGCCCTCTGTACTATATGGGTGTCAATTTGAGGCTCCTCTGGGTGCTCTTTGGATTGCATCCACACCTTACCTCTCAGTCTCTGCATTTTCAATCTTTTCCATCCATCCAATCCAATTTGTGTTCTATTTCCCAAGATACCTCAAAATATCTGTCCCACTGCTGACTCCCTTCCTTATTTTTAAGCAAAGTTATATGTTTTCTGCCAATTTAATGGATGCTGGGGGAAAGAGAAATAGCTACAATGTTCAGTCCACTTTCTTGATCCAGAAACCTGGGCCATTTTCAAAGGCTCTGCACGTGGTTCTTAAATATTATGCTGAATCAACAAAGAACATGTTGCCAAACTGAAAATCTTGTGCAGTTGGCTGCTTCTCCACCAGAGCTCAGAACTAGGGTACACAATAAAAATGATAAGAGTGTTTTAAAGTCTTTTTTATTGGAGTATAACATGCATTTAGAAAAGCTGTACAAAACCAGGAGGGCTCAGCTCAATGAATTTCACATACTGAACACACCCGTGTAACGAGCCCCCAGAAATTGAATCTTACCAGAAGGTCAGAGGTGTGCCCTGCCCTGTGCCCTCTCCCACTTGCTCTCTACTCCCAAAGGTAACCCTTACCTCCATTTCTGTTACACAGATTAGTGTATTTATGTAAATGGAATCAAATAGTATGTATTCTTTTGTGGATGGCTTCTTTTCTCAACATTATCTTTGCAAGATACAGCCATGTTCCATGTGTAAATTTGTTCATTCTCATTCCTGTATAGTATTTAATGTACAAATGAAACAATTTATCTGTTCTAGTCTTTTTTTAATGGCTTTATTAAGATATAATTCACATATTGAATGATTCATCCACTTAAAGTGTATAATTCAATATTTTTTAGTATATTCACAGGACTGTGCAACCATCATTATGATCCAATTTTAGAAGATTTTTGTGCTCACTAAAGGAAACCCTGAAACCATCAGTAGTCAATCTCCATTTCCCCCCACTCAGCCCTCAGAAATCACTAATCTGCTATCTCCACAGATTTGCCTCTTCTGGATTACATATAAACGGAATCACACAGTATGTGGTGTTTTGTGACTGGCTTTTTTCACGTCACATAATGATTTCAAGATTCATTGTTGAATCCATCAGTACTTCATTTCCTTTCATCACTGGATAGTTTTCCGTTGTATGGATATACCACCCTACTTATTCATTCATCGGTTGATGGACATTTGAGTAGTTTTTACATGTTAGCTATTATAAATAATACCATGATGAACATATGCATACAAGTTTTTGTGTGGTCATATGTTTTCTTTTTTTTAATTAATTTTTTATTGAGCTCAGATTGTTTTATAACATTATGTAAATTTCAAGTGTATGTCATTATATTTTGACTTCTGTATAGACTGCATCGTGTTCACCACCATGGACGTATGTTTTAATTTCTCTTAGGTATATACCTAGAAGCGGAGTTAATGAGACCTATGGTTACTCTATGATAAACTGTGTGGAATTGTCAAACTGTTTTCCAAAGTGGCTGAACGTTCCCAAAAGCAATGTATTCCCAAAAGAGTTTTTGACTTCTCCACATCCTCAGCAACGCTTGTTACTGTCTGTCTTTTTGATTACAGCCATTCTAGGGGGTGCAAAGTGGTCTCTCACTGTGTATTTGATAAGAACATTAAGCATCTTTTCACGTGTTTTTTGGTCATTTGTATATCCTTTATGGAGAAATGTCTATTCAAATCCTTTGCCCAATTTTTAACTGAGTCATTTGTCTTTTTAATATTGAGTTGTAAGACTTCTTTGCATATTCTGGATACAAGTCCCTTAGCAGTTATATGCTTTTCAAATATTTTCTTCCATTCTGTGGGTTGTTTTCTCACTTTCTTGGTGATATTATTTGCATCACAAAAGTTTTTAATTTTTATGTAGTCCAATTTATCTATTTTCTCTTTTGTCACTCACGCTTTTGGAGTTATACAGTATTTAAGAAACCATTGTGCCATCAAAGGTCACTAAGATTTAGTCCTATGTTTTTGGTAAGAGTTTTATAATTTTAATTCTTAGATTTATGATCTATTTTGAGTTAATCTTTTTTTTTGTATGGTGTGAGGTAAGGGTTCAAATTTATTCTCTTGCATGTAGATATCCACTTTCCTAATGCTATTTGCTGAAAAGACTATTTTTCCCAAACAAATGGTCTTGGCACTCTTGTGTAAAATCAACTGACCATAGGTGTAAGGGTTTATTTCTTGCTTCTCAATTCTATTCCATTTCTTTTATGTCTACCTTTATGTCAATACCACACTGTCTTGATTACTGTATCTTTGTTGTAAGTTTTGAAATCAGTAATCATGAATCTTCCAACTTTGTTCTTTCTTTTCAAGATTGTTTTAATTATTCTGGGTCCTGTGCATTTCCATATGAATTTTAAGAAAAGCTCGTCAATTTTTGCAGAACTGACACCTGGGATTTTGAAAGGTTGAGTTGAATCTGTAGATTAATTTTGGGAATCTTGCCATATTAACAATACTAAGTTTTCTGATGCATAAACATGGATATTTTCCATTTATTAGATGTTTATTTGATTAATGTTTTGTAGTGCTAGTATACAAGGTTTGCACTTATTTTTGTTAAATTTGTACCTAGATACTTTATTCCTCTTGACGCTATCATAAATGGTATTGTTTTCTTAATTTCATTTTCAGAACGTTGATGGCTAGTACATAGAAATGCAGTTGAGTTTTGCATGTTGGTCTTATATCTTGCAGCAATGGTGATTGTATTAGCTTATTAATAGATTTTTGGTGGATCGCTTAGGATTTTCTGTTTACAACATCATGTCAACTGAGAAAAGATATAGTTTGACTTCTTTTCCAATCTGGATGTCTTTTTTTTAATTGTGTAATTGCTCTATCTAGAACCTAGAGTACAAAGTAAAATAGACATGGCAGAATGAGCATCCCTGTGTTACTCCTGATCTTTACTGAAATTTTTACTTAGGTTATTATACTCTTCAACTCTTGGTCTTTTTATAATTTCTATCTCTTAATTGATATTCTCTGTATGGGACACTGTCATCCTACTTTCCTCTATTTTTTAAAGCATAGATTCTTTTAGTTCTTTGAAGACATGTATAGTAGCTGCTTTGAATTCTTTCTTGGCCAAGTTCACCTTCAAGGGCAGTTTCTAAAGCCTGCTGTTTTATCCCCCTGTATATAGGTCATACATTCCTGTTTATTTGCATGTCTTATAATTTTTTGTTGGAAACTGGTTATTTTAGGTAACATATTGTAGTAACTGTGGATACTACTCCCCCTTCTCAGAAGTGGTGGTTGTTTGCTTGGTCATTTGTTTATTTCTTTAGTGACTTGGCTGAAACTAACTCTATTACACCAATAGCCTTTGCAGTGGACAGTTTCTCTTGCTCCCGCTCAGATTTTTCCCCATGTTTTTCAACTTTTAGCCTTGCTATCTAGGGGGTCACCTAGATAGCAGCATAAGCTACTTATTGGTCAAAGGTTGAGCTCAAGTCCCCTTAGCCAGTCCATTTTTCCCCTTCATCCTGGGGTGAGTGCATGCTTGGTGGTTGTGATCACAGATAAGGGAGTTGACGGATTTTTTGCCCCATGTTTGGCCAAGGACTGCTGGCTTGGAGCTTCCCTCTGTGATCACCCCCGAGAGAGTGCAGCCTTGAGCTTACACACAGTCTTCCAGGCTGCCACGGCTGAGAGTGATTTTAATCTGAAGCCTGGCTTTCTAGGAGTTGCCATGGGTCAGAGTCTCTGGTTCTGTCAGGTTTGGGCAAAGCGGTGTTTAAGCCTCTTGTGCCCTGTGCTGACAGCTCTGTGTGCAATCTGGGGAATGCTGGCCAGTCTATGCCACATCTTGCTCTGACTGCGCCTGAGTGGGTGCAGCCTGGCACACACTCCCAGCTTTCCTGACCCCCAGAGTTGACTGTGATTGCAGGAGGGCCCTTCTTGGCCATCTCTTTTCCTGGTTCTTTTTATTAAACTTCTGGCTGCTCCACTGTTTTACATGCATTTTGGAAACTACCAGCCCACTCTTTATTACTCACCACCAAGATCTCCATTCTTTCGGACAACACCCTCAGGCACGGATTTCTCCCATTCTATTCCAAATAGTCAGTCTCCTCAGGCAGAGCTGTGAGGCTCTTTATCCTTATGGCCTGCTTTTCCATTAGGCAGAGCCCCTGAACAACTTTTGTGGGTGGGGATCCACTTCCCCAGAGTGACACCTCTCTCTACAATGGGCACTAGGGAAAGAGCAACCCCTGGCTTTCTTGGCTTGCTATACCAGGTGTGGAACCCCGCCCTACAAGCAAGCTGGGGCAGGGGCCATAGAAACCCCAGAGTCTCAACTGCCTCAGCCAGGGTAGAGCTCCTGCCCCCACAGTGGGGGCTGGGTGAGGGAAGAGAGGTCCTCTCTGCCCCGCCTGCCTGGATCAGAGCTTCTGCAACACAGGGCTGGTGGTGATGAGAATCACTGTCACCTGCCCCTCCTGGGGTGAAGCCATAGCCCCAGAATGGGAGCCGGGGAGAAGGAGCCCCCTTCTTGCTGAACTCACCCAAAGGATAGCCTCTATGGTGCGGAGCTAGGGCAGGCGTGGTTAATGGAGCAGGTCGTGGCTCAAATGCCACAGACTCTCACTTATTATCTGAGGCTTTAGTAGATTTTCTTGAATTAATGCTTTCCCATTTGCTGTGTATGCTTATGAAAATTCCAGAGACTTTAAAGAATTATTCTCTTATACGGTTTTCACTAGTTGGTTGTTCCTTTACTGGGAAGAAGTTCTGCCGAGCTCTTTGACGCGTTCTGGAAGTTGCATCTCCTCTCTGTTCTAGTCTTGATGGCCATTTGGGTTGCTTCCCGTTTGGCCCTATTATAAGACGTTGCTTCTATGACCAGCCTTGCACATGCCATCTGATGAACAGATGCACTTTTCTGTTGCGTGTACACCTGGGGGTGACTTATTTGGTGACAAGACTGCTTTTCAGCTTTAGTCGTCGGTATTATCAAAATGCTTTCCAAAGTAACTGTACCCATCACACTTCCAGTGTCGCCTAATGTGTCTGTCTTTCCATAGACAGTATCTTAGTGGATTAAAAAAGTTTCAAAATTTTAAATACTCCATTGTGAACCAAAATCGTAAAAGTGAATAAAAGAAGTGAATCAAAAAATATATTTCTTTCTATTTTTTAGCCTATTCTATTTTTAAAGTGAAAAAAAATGGCATTTGTAGTATCTATGTCCAAATACCCATGTGCCGTATACCCAACACAGTGAGTCTAGCAAAAACTTCCCCTCTCCCCTCCAAATTCAATTGATAATAAAAACTGGGTATTTATTGAACAACTACCTCGAGCCGTCTGCCTCGTCTCACTGTTTTGCACCACTCAAAAGTTTATTAAAAAGAGCTGCAGTGTCTCTGCCCCAGTGTTCACATGAATAGTCCTGGGCTTGCAGGCTTCTCTCAGGTCCTCACTCGTCAATTACTTCCACATCGTTTCCTCTTTCCAGATTCTTAAAAGTTGGCTTTTTTTCTCATGTCTGGGCTACTGTTCTTTCAGATATGAGAAGATCCACTTCCTCAGTGTTAAGCCTCAGTGCCCCTGAGACACATATTAACATTCTGGTTCTTCCTGCTCCTTGCTGTTGTCTACAGTGGATACTGTGGTTGACTCTCCAACATCTATTCTAGTATCTTCCGAATGCAATGTAAGTTGGAGAATTGAACTCAGATCACGTTGTGGGAATAACTGGTCTAAGAGTAATTTCATCTCCTTTTCCAATGAATTGATTCATAATGGGTAGATGGCAAAATTTGGTCTAATGAATTATGAGAAAAAGGTTGCTAGAGGCTTCTTAAGAAAGACTACAGTATCTCCATCTCCCTCTCTCAGTGGATGCCAACAAGGCAGCAGAGCTCTGATTGTTACTGTGGCCATTTTTAAAACAGGATGGGGTAGGAGGTGAAGACAGTAACATGGACAGCGGAGCAGAGAGTTGGAAAGAACTTGAGCCTCATTTATACTTTCTGAAAACACCAACAACTCACCCTGAAGTTTCCCTGATCACTGAAATTAGTTATTTGATATTAAAAAAATTGCCTTGTTGTTTCATAGTTTGAGCTATGAGTTGTTAATCTAGTTTGAGCCAGTTTTTTTATTGCCTGCAACCAAAAGAATCCTAGTAGAATAGTTAAGTTCTTTGTGTCTCAGTTTTTCCATAAGGGGAAAAGAAACATTGGCTACCTCATAGAATTTTTGTAAAAGTTGTTGTAAAAATTTCGTTAAATTGTGCACGGAAATCCCTAATTAAGACACTTGACACATGGTAAAGACATGCTAATTTTTGTTATATGAATGAAAGAATGAGGGAATACATGACAAAGTGGCTCTGTTTCGACAGAAAGAAAAGTGGAAGGAGTTGAATTAGAATTCTGTGGAACGTAAGCTCCAAAGTCCAGGACTCCCTCCCTGTGCTGCTCACTCGCACGTCCTGGAGTTTAGAACAGCGCGTGGCACATAGCAAGCACCAAACACGTATATTGCCAGTTCTAAGCTCCTGAGGTCAAGACTGAAGCTAAGTTGATTGATTCAAGAAGTACTAATGAGTACAACTGTGTGTCATGCTCTGTATGAGGATGTGGGGGTGCGGTGATAAATGAGCCAGTCCCCACAAATTTATTCCCAGGAAGAAGGATGTGTCAGACAATGATTCAATAAAAGAGGGGGTACAGCAGGAGTCATACAAGTATCATGACACATAAGGAGGAAAAACCAAAGCATGCCTGAGAGACTGAGGAAAACGCCGCAGAAATGAGATCTGAAGAAGGAAGAGGGGTTTTTCTGGAGAAGGAGGTGAAGCAAAGGGAGACTTTTGTGTCTTTCAGGCAGAGAAGCAGTATGTGCAAAATATCTGCTGAGTGATTGTTGAATGAATGAGTGGCAAAGATGATTCAAGCGTGTTTGAGGAGTGGCAGGAGGTGAGATAGATAAGGAAGTAAGGAGAGGTTAGATCATGAATCCCAAGCCAGTGACTTAATTTTCCTTCTCTAAGAAAAGTGGGAGCTTTTGAACAATTTCATAGATTCTGTGAGGCTCAGATCTGCAGAGGAACACCCTTCTGGCTTTAGCAGGCTCTGCTTGGGTGTGTAGGATATGTGGGATCTTGGAGAGGTGACTAGGATACAACCTGAATTGGCAACAAAAATCAAAGCAAGCTTGAACCTTCAACTTTGTTCTCAAAAAGAGAGGAAGACCTGGGTCTTTATCAGACGAAGAAAGAGCCAGAGCTGCCCATTCCCTTTGGCTTCTCTTGAAGGAAAGCAATATAGCTCGGTAGTCGTGTCTTCACAACCCCCTCCGTAGCCCACTGCAAGCACACTTCAGGTACTAGTGACCAGGGACCTCATGTATGGTGATCTGCTTTTGCTCACTATGTACAAAGTCCCCTATCGGCTTACCAACGATGGATGGTCAGTTCAACATTCACAGATGCAAATGAGGTGCAGGAGTCCCCTCTGCAATAGAAATGAGTTAGAGATTTTTAAACTTAAAAAAGCTACTGTTGTTTGTTGTTTATTTTGTGGGGAAGATCAGCCCTGAGCTAACATCCATGGCAATTCTCCTCTTTTTGCTGAGGAAGACCGGCCCTGAGCTAACATCTATTGCCAATCCTCCTCCTTTTTTTCCCTTTTTCTCCCCAAAGCCCCAGTAGATAGCTGTATGTCATAGTTGCACATCCTTCTAGTTGCTGTATGTGGGACGCCGCCTCAGCATGGCCGGACAAGCAGTGTGTCGGTGTGCGCCCAGGATCCGAACCTGTGCCGCCAGTAGCGGAGCACGCACACTTAACCGCTAAGCCATGGGGGCAGCCCCCAATAAAGCTACTTTTGTGTGACAAGGAAGAGAAGATTCTTTTAAATTGTGAAAGGAAAGAGGGATGATATGAATATCTTAAGAAATAAGTAGGATTAATTCACTAGTTATGTTTCAGGTGCTGTGTTAAGTACTTTAGACAGTTTAGCCTCTTCAGTTCTACAATAGTTCCTCAGGCAGTCATTATTATCCCATCTTACAGATGAGAGCATGGTCCAGAGGTCATAACTTGGCCAACGTCACACTGGCCATGTCTAACCCAAAACGGGTTCCTGATACTGAACCTGCCTTCCTCAGGGTTCAGTGGATAGAATCCTTTGTTTGTGGTCAAAACTTACCAATGTCATTTGACAGCCATCAGACTGTATGGAATTAGTATATCCCACCTCCTTTTCTTCATCTGTAAAATAGGGTCTAGGATAACATCGTCAGCCTATTTCCCAAGTTTTCTTTAAGGACTGTGTGAGAGGTGATGCACATCAGAGGCTTTGAAAATAACCAAACACAGCATACTATCTGGTGCTTTATCCCAGCTGGTCCACAAACACTCCCTGACACTCGTCATCTGGTTTGGTGCCGATGTGTCGAAGGTGTCTTTTGGTAAGCGGACACCTTCAGGAAATAATTATCCTTCCCCTGTAACATAAGAATAAGGAAGGCTCAGCGTGTGCCCAGAGGCAGAGCATTAGGCCCGGAAATTTTTATCGGCCCAGGAATGACAAAGGAAGATATCGTTTATCATATTTTAAATCTTCTTTTTAATCAACATGCATGCAGTGCTTTTGCGTAGTTAGGTTTATCTTCAGTGTTGTTGGCAATACTTAACATTTCTAACCTAGAATATAAATAATCGCCATAAACCACCCAACCTCAGTTATGTTGCTGAGGCGCATACTCCGCATATATTGTGCATCGGTTGGTCTCATACTTTCTATAGAACAATTTAATGGGGTCTGGGCATAACATTTTAACGTACAATTGTAATATAAAAAATTAGCCTTCAATATCAGTAGAACAGAGTTGAACTACCTAAGCTTTGAGACTTTTCTTTTTTCCTAAATTTAGAAAATGCAAAGAAAGAAGCTGCTTCAGGGGAGCTGCCCTGGGGCCTTAAAGGGAAGGCCAGCAGTACTGTCAGCCCACCCGGTTCTGCCAAAACTCTGCGAAAGCCCCTGGCCTGACCCAGGCTGAGAGAGCACACGCGTGCCTCTGAAGGCAGTTGAGGGAGAAGCAGCCAGGCTGATTCGCCATTTTGAGCCCCGGCACAGACTTTCGTGTTCAATTCCTGTGTCATTCTGGGAGATTGTCAGCCTTAACTGCCTTGGCTCTTTCATGATGCCATCTTGGGAAAATCATTTTACTTCTCAGAGATTCAAATAACACACTCCCAATAAAATGTTTTAGTGGTTCCCAGGCCTACGGGGCAGAAGCCAATCAGAAGCCCCATCAAAGCGTGACCTCCGCATATCTTCCAGGCCCTGCCCTATGCCTAGTTGGAGCCACACCAAGGTTTCTCATAGTTCTCCTCACCAGACTGTTTCTTGTCACATCCTTGCCCAACCAGCTTCGATTCACCATGAAGACTTGGTTCAGGTGTGACCCGCCCTACACCAGCAGGCTAGCTTAGGTAGACCAACTCTATTCTGATAAGTTATGATAATTTTAACTATTACAGTTTTTCATTAGAGCCACATGCCTGTCTCTCCTATGAAACTTTGAAGTCATCTGAAAAAGGGAACGTTCTTTAATGATCTTAATACCCCTCTCTCTTAGCAAAGAGCCACACCTCCATTGAACGTTGGTGCTTGTTAAATTACTGAAAAATTAACAAATGAGAAATTGTAAAGATGGAGCAATATCTTTCTAATGATCATCACCGTATTTGGTGTAGCCATTCATATTCATTCAGCATCAAAATTTAGTAGCAAGTGCGAAGGAATAGTGTCAACCATATGAAATGCTGGTGATAGATATTTATGCTGAAACTAGGTATTATTATACACTAATAAAAGAAATTAAAATATGCCATGTGCTCCTTTAAGTACTTTGCAAATGTCAATTCGTATAATTCTTACACAGCCCAGTGTGGTATGTGCTAATATTGACCTCAATTTTCAGATAAGAAAACAGATATAGAGAGGTTAAGTAACTAGTTCATGGTTAAAGAGCTAATAAGAGTCTGGATTCAAGTCCAAGTGATCTGTGCTCAGGACCCACGCTCTCCATAGCCAGGTGAGGGATTCATAGAGGGCTCTTCTCCTCTGCCTCTTTGACCTTAATCATATCCCCTTTGGAGCAATTGCCTGGTTTTATCAAAATTGTCCATTTTAATTTTATTAAGTTTTGCTTAATAGGTTGTGAGTTCTTTAAGAGTAAAGATCATATTTCCCATCACCTTTCAGAGTGCTTGGCACACAATAGGTGCTGATTTTTTGTTTGTTTGTTCTTGTTTAGTGAGTAGATGATTGGAGATTCATTAAGTTGTGGCATCGCCATATACACCAAGAAGAACCTCAGGGTAAATGTTGAGAGGTGTAAATGCCTAAGTGTTCAAACCAGTGTTTCCCAGCTCTGTCTCAGTGTCTGGTGAGATAGTAAAAGTTGTCTAACACAAAATGGCCATCTTGTTGAATGTTTAAGAAATAGTAAATGTGATATTTATGGTTCCCTATCACATTGGATAAATAAATGAAGTTATGCTGTGGTCCACCCACCAGTGGCCATTTATATCTTGGTTCTCTGACTACAAATTAATTCTTAGCAGCATCCTTACTCAAAACTCTTTATGGAATAATATTATGGAATATTAAGAAGATTTGATTTTGCCTCTGAGACTGTACTGTAACAGTCATTCTAGGAGTAAGAGAAAGAGAGAGAATGGAAGAAGAGAGAAGAAAGCCAAATAGCTGTTTGAGTAAAGGAAGATTTCCTGGATCTGGAGAGGGTAAACAAAGGAAAAATCCTGCAACATGAATACGTATACAAACCATAACCATAGATTCAGTCTCTAGGTGAAGAGGATGAGAGCATGGGAGGCTGTACTGGCAATTCAGGGTAAGCTTTCTAAAGCCTACTATGAAGAGAGTAGATTCCAGAACCTACAATATGTTAAGAGTCTTCCAAGCCTTGATTCAGCTGAGGTTTTGATTTTCTTATGAATTCTGAATTCAGTGAATTTAAATGCACGTGGACATTAGAAGTCTTTTAGTTGGGGCCAAACGTAAGTTAGCATCTTTTGCAGATTCATTAATTTATCCCAAAGTACAGAGGTATAAACTTTCAAGAGACCTAAATAGTCCTATCTCATCCAGTTAGAAGCCAAAGGACTCAAAGAATCCATGAAACTCAGTCTCTCAGCTCTATGTAGATTGGCTCCCAGACCATCCACGGTTGAATATCTTCAAAGGTCAGTTGGCATTGAAAGATCGGACTAAATCCTGCATCCTGGAGCCTTTTCCCTTTTCTCAAAACATCAAGATTGTGCTGCAATCACCTTCTCAAGCCCTGGGAGGTGAGTGAATTTCCTCAAGACTGAACCTTCTCTGACACTGCCTTCCAGCATCCTTGTTTTCCCATCTTTCCACATCTTCTGGCTTTATTTACCCTCCAATCCTTCCCCAAAATTTACTTTTTACCTGCTATAAGGGGTAAAAAAACAAAAATAATATTTACCAAATATTTTCTTTTTCATTAAAAAGATAGTAGTAAGTTCAGTTCAATAAATACTTGTAGAGTCTCTACTAAGTGTCTGACACTAGAAGAATAGAAAATCTGACAAGGCACAGCCCCTGCATGAAGCCTAAAGAGGCAAGAACAGACATACAGAAACAACTAACATATGAATCATAAGAACTATAAAGGTTCCAATGGGAGAGAATCCGTAAATTTAGGCTTTTGTTCCTTAAGGTGCGGCCTATGTATCTTCTGCATTGGAATCATCTACACGTTTATTCAAATAGACATTTGGGGTCCACCCTGGACCTAGTGAGTCAGAATCTCTAGAGGCAGGACTCAGGAAACTGCATTTTCACCAGCAAAACTGAATGTGTTGTTCTCTGGATGACCGAGGAGAGTCAGAGATCTGTCTGGAAGGCAGGAGAATTAAGGATGGTTAAGATTTCAAAAATCAGAGATCTAAAAGGCATTCTTTGCAGAAGGAAGAGCAAGGCAATGGCAACGAGAAAAGGCTTGGGGAGCACACTGGAAAATAATCCACCTTTGTGAGAGCACAGTGTTACGTGAAGAAGAGCCATTGGCACTGAGCTGAAACCTGAACTTTTGTCTTCTGCCCTAGTCAGGGCTATTATCATTTGTTTGCAGACTGCTAACGGAGAAATCCACACTCCTGTTAATTTCTGTTCAGCTTCGTATCTTAGGGGATATTTAATTTCTTTTTCACTTACCTTGGTTTCCTAGAAGGATATGGTGAAAACATCTCCGGCTTTTTAAAATTTAAATTAAATCAATCTTGATTTAAATTTTAGCTCCATCACGGGACTGCTGTGTGACCTTGTGCTAAGTCACCTGTCACCTGTGTGCCTCAGTTTATGAACCAACAAAAGAGGAATAATAACAACGAATTGTCATCCGGGCTTAGCAGGAGGGCACAGCAGGAATGCGGCACAGAGCAGGCGCTCTAGGAAGGGAAGCTGTTCTGAGTGCTAATGGGCTTTCAGGACGCTGGGAAACTAGTTTGCTTTTTCTTGACTTCTTTTTGGATTTAATAACTCACACTTTGATTCTAATCCTCAGATTCAACTGTCTACCTGGCATATTTATGATCCCACTGAATTTCAACTTGTGAAGCTCTTTTAAGGCACGTCAGCCGGGACGGCACCGAGTCCTTGTGTTAGGATGGCCTGGTGCCAAGGCAAATGTTTAGACTTGGCTGAGGGCTTGGCGCTCAGTGAGTGCTGGATGCTTTAAAGAAAATGCAAACCTGGGAGCTTTTTTGGGAACTGAGGGGCTGGCTTCTCAGCCAGCGCATTATAGCCACACAGGTGCACTGCCTCCCGGTGACAAGGGGCGAACATTTGACCTGAGAAGCTGATGCAGCCATCCCTGGGAGCGCCTGGAGCAAGTGGAGCCCTGAGTGTGGGTAGCCCTGTTTGACTTGGCTGCGGGCCCCATAAACCTGGCGGTAGATACAGCCCAGAGGAAAACAGCCTTGACATTGACTCTGGTCACTGCCGCGCTCAGGGCCACCTGTGGGTTTCACAACCTACCTTCCCTTTCCCACAGCGTCCTAGCCAGTTAATTCGTGTTCCCAGAAAAAAGAGATCCCGTCGCTCTTTGCTCCAATGCTCAGTATCTGCTCAGGGTCGGCGCCTAAAGGCACTCACCTGTGCACACCTCTGAGCACAGGCATTGGGCCAGCTGCTCCCTCAGAAGCCTTTGTTAATTCTGGATCTCTCTCCTGTTTCCAAGCATCTATAAATATACAAGTTCTATTGCAATAGAGAAGAAACTCACAATCATTAAGCACCTGCTTCAAGCCAGGTGCTTTCACACACAGAACCTTGTTTAATCCTCAAAGCAACTCTGTGAGAAAGGAGTTAATTTCCTTATTTATGTGACAAAGATGGTCAGGTGACACGTCCAAGGAGCCAAGATTTGGACCTGGCCTCCCGACTCGAAGTTCATGATCTTTCCGTTCACTCTGCTGCCTCTTATCGTGTTCTAGAAAAAGCAGCAGGCGGAGATGAGAGACCTGGATTCCAGCCCAACTTCTGACATTAGCTGACCAGAGAGAAATCCTTCCTTCTGTCTCCACGTCTCTGACTCGCTCTATAAAATGAGAGATGTGGACAAGCTGCCCCTAAGTGCCCTTCCAGTTCGAACATGTGTCTTGGGCTTTCGTACCAACACCAGAGATGAAAGGCGGGGAGCAGGCATCCTCTGCTTTCCTTGGTCAGTCTCTGCTGGAGGACGCTCCACATGTGCCCTGAGGGACGCATAGCAGTGGTCTTGATGAAATTCCATTGCGGTCCCCTGGTTGGGTGAAGAGAAAGGTATCGGTTGGCCTCTTTCTATCCCAAGACAGACAGATCTTTAATGAAGGCAATTTGTACAACAGGAAGAGGCAACACACAGATGCCCCCAATAATACGAACAATAGAGGATAGCGTGTGCCGAGCACCATTGTGTGCTCTTTACGTGTACTGACCCATTTCACCCTCACTACAACACGAGGAGAGAAATGCAGCTGTTTTCCTCATTTTGCACATCCTGAGGAAACGGAAACTCAGAAAGTTGCCACACACAGCTAGTGAGGGAGGAGCTGGACTTGGAACCCCATCGGTCACTCGTAGCCGTTACATTCAGTGGTGCTTGACAAAGGCGGGTGGATGGGACCTGCTCATTAAGAAATTTGCATGTATTTTCAAAGAGGAATGAAATTAATCATTCTTGAGCTGCCAGACTTGGCTGGCCACTTTGCCTGTGTCATTTCACTTAATTCTTAGATAGGTGACATCTTGAGGGAACCACGGCCGAGAAGTTAGAAAGGATCTGTGAGGAGGGGAGAAGATTTCTGACTCCCTGGCATCCTTCTGAGCGCACGTCCTGTGCTCTTCCTGCCACCAGGTTGCTTGAAGAGTGACAGAGCCTCTGGTTGGCCCTGTCTCCCGCCCTGTGCCTGCCTCCCTGTTCCTAGTAGGACTTAGAATGTGGAATGGACTGATCACTAGTACAGTCTTTACTACTCGTTCTTGTTTGGGGAGCATACTTCAATTACATAATGGAAATGAATGTTAAAAATAAGCCTACATAGCATAGCACAGCATTTATAACCACGTATTTAGTTATTTCTTTACCTATCTGTTTCTCCATTAATCCATGAGGTGCTTGATTGCAGGAAACACACCTTTCATCTCTGCTCTCCAGATCCTAGCACAGGTCACTGCACCAGGCAAGTGGTCACATTTCCCTTTCTTCTGCATTGTGACCAGGTGCTTATGACGCCCCAGGTTAAATATGAGAAGGCAAAACAGAAAGTATGTTCCCACCGCCAGGTGGGAGCCACAGGATCCGATTCTTATCTCTGAGACCCATCGGAACAGAGCTGATTGTGTTTGCCCCAAGGCCCTTGCGAAAGCTTTAGAGCTGAAGGACCAATATAATTGGCCGTTTTAAAATGTATTAAGGTTTCAGAAAAGTGGATTAAGTAAGTTTCTGAACATACATTCAGACAGCATTGTGGCATGGATTTTATTTATGGAATTATCTTACAATTAGTAATTAAAACAAAATTGTAGCTTACACAATTGTAGCTTAAATTTTCAAGGTAACCGCTTCAGAGATAGAGGGAGAGAGAAGCTGTTGCAAAATAAGGACGCATTTCTCAGTATTCCTGACTTACCTCCCCAGGTGCAGCAGAGATGGCACACGTCTGGTGTTTAGACCTCTTTTTATACATGCTTCTTAACTTGTCTCCTCATTCCATGTAATCACATGTGTCTCTAACCCCTACTTACTTACTAAAATGCATGACAATCTGTTCAAAGAAACACAAGTTAATCCCATTTGAAAACTAGGCAATTGCCAAACTGTTTCAACCTGGTAGAGAGGGACAAATTAATCTTCTGAGCTGTTCGAACTCCTTGAAATAATATACCAAATTTGATCAGAAGTTATTCTCTTTCTCCTTAAATCATCAAGAGGTAAACAAAGAGAACTCTGGAAAATGCTGAGCACTGGAGTTGAAACTGAGACCACACGTTGCTCATTGATTTTAGAAAGCACAATATGCTTCTGGAAATTGTTTCAACACAGGTGCACAGGAAACCCGGCAGCTCTCACTCACCTTTTGGCTCCATCCCAGGTCCTGTGTCAGCAGGGACTGTGGCCACCCCACAAGTGAGGAGGCTTCTCATTTTAGTTGAAACATGTGGTGGAGATGAGTTTGGGGTGGGTGTCTCCTGGAATACCAAGTACCCTCAGGGAAGGGCAGTTTAATTAAAAATGCACCATTTTTTTTCCCCATAAATATGGAAACCCAGAATATCAGGAAAGAGGAAGCTTAATGATTTGTGCGTGTGTGTGTGTGTGTGTGTGTGTGTGTGTGTTCTCCAGAAAGAGCCACAAGATAGTAGGAATCAGATTTGGCAGTGGTGAGTGTGAATGAAGGCTGGACCGATTATCGAGTTATCAGGACTTACTAATTAAAGAGTCCCTGAGTTGGAAGGACTGTTGCAGACTCTAATTCAGGGTGCCCAGGTGTCAGCTCATGGACGCCTAACAGACAGGCTGACTCACAATAGTCTGGCTTGCTTATTACAAAGCCCTATTCCTGGGTCCCACTTCAGACTTGTGGAATTAGGATCTCCAAGGAGATATTTGATGATCAGTGTTTCTAATGAGGTCCCCAGGTTATTCTAAGGCATGTCTTGGTTTAGCAACTCTTTATTTAAATCTTTTATTTTATAAATGAGAAAAATAAGACCCAGAGACACTGGTAAAGTTGCCCAGGGCCACCCATCTGGTGAGCGGCAGAGTCCTTGTTCTGATCCAGGCCTCCAAGTTCCTGCTGAAGCTGCCTCCCCGGCGGTCCTAGGAGGACACAAGCTCATCGCCTGCCTGACTAAGGTTTCACTTTGAAACCTTTTTGTTTAGAAAAGAGGAATCTCTTCTCCCTTGGCAGGCTGCCTTCTCTTCCACCACAAATAAATCTTTCTTTCAAACAAAGCTAAGCTTTTCTAAAGCTTGGAAAATCCATCCTAATCACAGTGTCGTTTCCCTCTTGTAAGTTCTATGAAGAGCTTAAGCCATCTTGTTGCTGGGCTGTGGGGAAGGGAAGTCGTCTCCCACCTCCTCTCCCTTGTAAAGTAGTCAATGGGGTGATTTTATGAGTATTAATCCACTCAGTTTATTTTATTTGTCTAAAAATGTAAAGAATGTTTTCTATGACCTAGGGCAGGTCCTGGCAATTTTTTCTGTAAAGGTCAGGGAGTAAATGTTTTGTTGGCCGCATAGCCTTTGTTGAGACTACTAATTTCTGCTGTTGGCAAGAAGCCATGGACAACAGGTGAACAAATGGGTGTGACTGAGTGCCAATAAAACTTTATTTACAAAATCAGGGGTGGACTGGATTTGGCCTGCAGGCCATAGTTTGCTGACCTTTGGTCCAGGAAATCCAAAGATCAAAAACACAAAATCATTTGTCTCTAAGCAGCTCATAATCCAGTTTAGGTGGAAGACTTGAATCTGAAGTTAGCGAGATGCAGGGGTTCAAGAGACAGCCTAGCTTCCATGTCAAAGGGCCATGGATAGGTCACTGCAGACCAAGGCCAGAGGCTGCAGAGTGACCAAAGGAAGGGCTGGGGGCCGGGCCATGCTCTCCTGGCTGTCCTCACACCCACATGTCCAGGGCCCCCCACACACGGGAAATTGCGGGAAGCCTCTTCTCTCAGCAGTGCCCCTCCGGCACCTTCTACTGAGAAAGCTTAACATTGTGCTCACTTTCAAAGAGCAACACTTTAATTTTCTCCATAGCTATTGTCTTGTTTAAATTTCCTTTCTCTTCTTGAAGCAGTTTTGCAGTAACTTGGAAAATGATTAATTTCATATGATCTTTAGGTTTCTTAAGTCTATAATTATTGTTTTAGTAATGTAATTTTGATTGAATAAGTTCTATTAATATAATTATTAGTGTCTTGCATAGTATCATTTCATTATTCAATTAATTTTTCCACATGCTCCCTTCTCATAAACTACCTTTTCACCAGGAGCCACCGCCTTACCGGTCTCCCCTCATTGGTTCTCCAGCCATACCGGCCTCCTGAGTTTTCTTCAAATCTGCCTGACAGGTTCCATTCTCAGGGTCTCCTCTGCCCGGAATCCACTCCCTGCAAATAACTGCATGGCTCTCTACTCTGTTTCCTGCAGGTCTCTTCTCCACGGTCCCCTAAACAGAGAGAATGTGCCTGCTAACCTAACCAAAAGAGTATCACATCACTTTCTCTCCCTTTATCCTGCTTTATTTTAACCTTCAGCACTTATCAAGCTCTGCCACGTTATATATCTATACATGCAATATATATTCTTTGTTATTTGTTTATCTCAACTGCCTCTAGTTCCTAGGACATATGCTAGAAAAAGCAGGGACTTAGTTCCTGTTTCCTGCTGTATCCTCAGTGCCTAGAACAATGACTGGCACATAGTAGACATGCAAACCATTTTTGTGGTTGAGTAAACTTTACCTATTCTTTGACATGTTGGGAGAATGGGGTGGGTAGAAGCCACTTAGCAGCACTTGATGCAGTTAATTGCATGGGGAAATTTCTGAAAAATCACGGGCCTAAAGGTTTTAAATGAGAAATGGTCCTAATAGTGTTGGTAGTTGGAGAGGAGCTCAGGGGAAGACTTGGTCTTGCGGGATGTCAATCCCCTTATAAGTTGTTAAAACTTGGGTGTACAGCTGTGCATTTTGTTCCAGCCTCTTACAATCTTCTTTCTGTGTTTGAGCATACAGCAAAATACTCAGGGAATCCCTGGTCAACCCACCAGCCGCTGAGATCCTGAGCTTCTCACCATCATTTCTCTGCTGCTGGCTCTCAAGCCATCAGAACACCATCTCAGCTGTGCAGATTCTTCCCTGCGTCCCCATCCCTTTTTTACCCATATCAGTCACAACTTAGCTCTTCTTTCAAAATACTCCTGGGACCACAGGAGAAAATAATGAGTATTCTTGAGTGTCCTTTGTATTAGGAAAATCTTTAAAACCAGTGCTGGTGTAGTCTCTTCTCTTGGTTCAACCCTGATCTTTCCAGCCTATGATGTGTAGGAACATGAGTGCACCAAGACCTCTTGGTGAGTTAGGAATGTAGAACATGAGTCAGATGGGCTGTGAGTAATTCAACAGCTTCAGGAAAGCAAAATTCACTGGAACATTTCTCCTGGCCTTCACTCCCCAACCACCCAAGGCTCCAACTAATGTGATTTTGGAAGATGGTCTTGTTTCACAGTCCAAAATACTTGGAAAAAAAGGCATAAAAATGACTTGGTGGCTTGGTTTATTTCCTAGGAGATTCCTCTTTAAAAACTTACATATGTTCCATTTTATTGTTTTACTTGCAAAAAAGGGAATTTGAACCTACAGAATTATTTTAATTGTGTGTCGAGAAAACCCAACTCAGAGAACTATTTCTACACACATGTTAAACTCATTTACTCCCTGAAAGATCCTGACCATTGGGCTTTCAAAGTGGGCCAGAGAAATATTGATTGTTCCCACTTCATTTCCCTCTGATTGGAATATTCTGTTTTCTTCTAAGCAGAATAATTCTGATGAAAATATCAACATTATTTCCCAAAACTTGTTAATCAAGCATACCTAGTTTTGCTATATTCATTTCCATCTTTTTAGTAGCATTGTACACATGTGAAATTTGTCAGTATCGCAAAATTGACCACTGAATACAATTGGATCTCTATCAGGCAGTCACAAGTGTACCCCTAAGTAAACTCTAGTACTGGTATTACAGTGTTACAGAATTTTAGAACTCAAAGATGACTTCCAAGAAGGACTGTAGAAATTATCTAACACAAACCCTTCATTTTCTTTAAACAAAATCCAATAATCCTTGTGGAGAAATAAAGATCACACATCCCCCAGATTTCTCTCCCAACGGACATGAATTTGTTCTCCAGATCTAGAGTGGGGTGCCAGGGATCTGACTTGGGGAGCAGGGAATGATGCATGGAAGGCAGGGAAGGTTGGTGCATAGCTAGGAGCTGAGGGTCGTCCAGGATGAAACTTGACCACCAAGAGGCTGGATCCTGGTCCACATTTGTTGACGAACTCCAGGAGAGGCTCTGCCTGTGGGACTTGTAGTGAAGTCTGACCAGCAATTGTTTAGCTGTGAATGTATCAGCCCAGCTCAGGTCTCCACATTAGCCTGCACGGAATACATACACCCATATATGCTCCCAGTCTGCAGTCTGTTCTCCCCACTGCTCCCCATCCCCTCTCCAGAGGACACTCTCCGGCCCTCAGGAAGTTGCTGGGAAGGAAAGGTGGTGAGCAGCGTCAGTGCAGACTTGTCAGCCCAGAGGTCAGTGGACAGACAACACATGTTGTTGTTGTCTGTGGTCAACAGACCCAGAGTGAGCAGGCAAGAGGCAGAGTCAGGGGTAGAGGTGGACTGCAGAGGGGTACGAGGAGACGAAAACAGCAGCAAAGACGACAGGTCATCAGGTCCATCCACACAGCCTAATAGCCAAAGAGGGTGCCACCAGCCCACCAGGCTGCTGGTCCTCCCTTCTCTGCAGGATGGCAGCACCAAGGTCCTGAGGTTCAAGACTCTCAAATGACCGTCTCAGCTCCCTGGGTCCTCTGCGAAATGGCAAGGAGCTGGAAGGGGCTGGGAAGAGGCACCTGCAGAAAAGGCGTCCTGAGGCTGGATCTGTGGGAAATGCCAGACAAGTCCTGGTCATTGCCCTTGAGGCAACTAGAGTCTGCTCTGGCAGCAGGGCCAGCAAATCTAAGTCAAAATACACTCTGGCATGCAGAGCACTTTCTAAAAAGCAGACTCTGGGGAAGGCAAGGCTGGTGGGATCGGCTTGATGCTCAGAGAGGTTAAGCCACCAGCCCAGGGACATACAGCTGATGATTGAGGGCCTGGGTTCCACAAATGTTGGAGGTGGTGGGCAGCAAGTGGGGAGACCCATCCCTAAATTTGCAGGGCTCAGGGCAAGAATACATAGAGAGGCCTGTTTGATGAAATATTTGAAAGTTATATAGCAAACCAAGAAACTGTTAAATAAAATAGATTTTGTCTGTCCACTTTAACAAATAAAACTTCATAATATAGATTGAAAACTATGTGGATTTTATGTAACTAAAATTCATCAAAGTATCAAAGATGACTGAATTTATTACTACATATGTCTGGGTGTTTTGCTGATGGGATGATGATGGACTTATTTCTGGATAAAAAATAAGATAAAGATGGACAATCCATATATTATTGTTAAAAAAAAATTCCCTTTGTAATGGTTGCCTCAGTTTCCCTCCCATGAACAGATGATAACAATACTCATTTACCCATACCCCGAGCAATGCTGAACATGGAGGGAGGTTGGACATCATTTAATCTGGCTGTTGGAATTATTTAAATATTTGGTCAATACAATGATTTTCTTTGCTCTTAGTTTATAGTACTTTTAGTCTGGTAAAAAAATTAATTTTGAAAGGATGAACAACGCTAAATATCAAAACATAGCACAAAAATATAGAATCTGACTTAGCACTGACAGGTGGAGAACTTGACAAGTACATCAACGGAACAAAATGGAGGTGTAAACAGACTATGCATGTAAGATGACCTTTTAGGCAGTGGGCAAAGCAAGAGTGTACTTGAAAATAATGTTGAGACAAAAGGCCGTCAAGTCGGGGAAAATGTCACACTCCTGCCTTACGTCTTACTATTTAAGACAATGAGAGAGATTATAGGGTTAATGTCTGCAAATAAAGATAATTTTGCTCATTCCTTTGAATATTTTAAATCTTTTTACTACTTCTCAAATTGAAGCAGCTACTGACTCTGTATTAGACGACAGTGATAGAACGTCTCTTAACTGGGTTTTAGATGATTTTAACCAGAATGCTTCTAGACTCTCCTCATTATGAATAATGCTGGCCTTTGGCTTGAGATACCTGCCATCATTTAAGAAAATATCTTTCTATTCCAATTCATTAGTGTATTGATAAGGAATTATAAGATTTATAACATTTCTTCTTAGCATCTGTAGACATTCCCTATAAATGGGGTTGTGGGGCCCTTAGGTTACATTTATTTTTAAGGCTTTTGAAATTTATTTCCAAATTATCCTCCAGAATCCTTACACCAATTTAGATTGATGTCAAGGTTTAGATGCCTAAATGAAGCTTATGAGAAAGAATATATATTTCGATGTACATATCCTTCCACCTGCTGGCCCATACAAGATCAAGTAAACACTAAGTCTCCTGGGTGTCCTTCCACAGTTTCTTTAAACACACAAAAAAATGGAAATATATACTTATTTCTCTCCTTCTGTCCAGAAGAGTTAAATGCATTTGAGGTTTTTTTTATGTACCAATAGAGTACCATCATTATGTTTTTTAACAGCTAGATAGAATTTCATGAATAGAGGCAATGCCAATTATTCACATACTACCCTATGGATGGGCATCTAGCTCCTTCTCAGTACTCTGCTATTGCCACAGTGCTGTGGTGGATGACGCTGTAAAGACATCATTTCACATACGTGCAAATACACCCATAGAAACCTCAAAAGTGGGATAACGCTATCCAAGAGTACATGCACCTGTAACTGAGATCTATTGCTGAGTTGTCCTCCAAAAGGGATTTAAGGACTTACAATCCTGTCATCAATGTCTGACTGTGGCCACCGAAATGCAGACCATCAACAGTGCTATGAAATTCTTGATTTTTACTCATCCCAGAGGTGACAAATGGTACCTCAGTGTAGTTCTTTATGTTACTCTTTTCATATCATGAAAGAAGTTGAGCATCTTTTCATTTGCTTAAGAGCCATTTGTAGTTCCTTTCTTGTAAACTATTCACTCGCCTACTCATTTTATTGAAAATTTCTTAGAGTTCTTTATGTATGACAGATATCAGTCTTTTTGTAATAGAAACTATAGATATTTTCTAATTTTCTCACTTATCTTTTGATTTTGCATATAAGGTTATTTTTATGTAGAAGGGTTTTTTTTGTTTTTTTTTTTTACTTAGTCGTATTATCATTACTTTCCTATATGGCTTTTTAATTTTGAGCCATATTAAAATAGTTTTCTTCAATACAAAACTATAAATTCATGTCTCTATGTTTCTTTTAGTATGTTTATGGTTTCATTTTATACATTTTGATTTATACAAGTATTTGGTTTAAGGTATGGATTCATCTTTAATTTTTCCCATGAGAAATATGTTGGAAAGGTTTTTCAAATTTTCAGATATTTTTCCTAGTTATTATTTTTAATAACTTTATTGCATTGTGATTAGAAAACGTTGTCTGTACTATTATTTGCTTTGAAAAGCATTGAGTTTTATTTATTTGTTTTTGCTGAGGAAGATTCACCCTGAGCTGACATCCATGCCAATCTTCCTCTATTTTTCAGTATGTGGGCTGCCAGCACACCATGGCCGCTAACAGAGCCACGTAGGTCCATGCCCAGGAACTGAACCCAGGCTGCCGAAGCAGAGCACGCCAAACTTAACCACTAGGTCACTGGGGCTGGCCCGAGTTTTATTTTTGACCTAATATATTACTACTTGTCACAAATACTGAAAAACCTCAATATGAGAGCAGGATTAATCTGTATATCAGATCTACTCTGTCCATTAAGCCGTCTGTAGCTGTGTTGGGCACAAACATTGTGGGTCTTCTCAATTCCATTGGCTGTCTCCTTCTTCCCTCTCTTGTCCATGGCCCCACTTAGATCACTTCTCTCCTCACAAAGGTATACGGAAATGCAGCACCCAGGATGAAATGCAGTGCGCATGATGAAATGCAGTAAATATGATGAAATGTAGCACTCATGATGAAATGCAGTGAATATGACGAAATGCAGCCCCCATGATGAAATGCAGTCAATGTGATGAAATGCAGTCAATGTGATGAAATGCAGTGAATGTGATGCAATGCAGTGCACGTGATGAAATGCAGTCAACGTGATGAAATACAGTCAATATGATGAAATGCAGTGCACATGATGAAATGCAGTGCTCGTGATGAAATGCAGTGCGCGTGATGACATGTAGTGTGCGTGATGAAAGGCAGCATGCGTGATGAAATGCAGTGTGCATGATGAAATGCAGTGTGCGTAATGAAATGCAGTGCACATGATGAAATGCAGTGTGCGTGATGAAATGCAGTGCACGCGGGCTCTGCCTTCCTAAGCGGCCCCTGACACGCTGGAAGCTGTAACCTGGGGGTGTGAGGTGGCTGATCTCCTGTGGGTGAACTTGGACCGTTTGAAGGGAGACAGATACATTCCCTCTCTCTTCTCTCCTCTCAGGAATGTTCTGAGGTGTGATTTCTCCTTGAAAATCTACTTGGGAAGTATCCTCTGCTGAGTGAACACAACTGCCACAGGCCCTGAGGGGCCAGCACCGCCACCTTACCCTAAATCTCCCTTTGCCTGGCTTGTTCTTTTCTCCTTGTTTTCACAGCCTTGGGCTTGAAACCATGTCAGCACTCTCATCCTTGCTTTGGGCTTTTCTTTCTAGAAGACCCAGGCAAAGGACATAGTCCTACTTATTTTTTATCCACTTGATATATCCTGGCTGGAGAGAAAATGGAGAGAGAGGAATTAATATCTCTTAATCCTACTATGTTTCTATTTCATCTCGTATCTCTTGTAATTTCTACTTTATAAACGTTGTTGATGCATTATTTGTGCATGGATTTCCCAGCCATTCGTGTATTTATTCAACAAGTATTTGAGCAACTAGAACATGTCAGGCATTAGTCTAGGTCCCAGCATGTAGCAATAGACAAAAGGGATTAAAGCTCCTGCCTTCAGGTGTTTAGATTCCAGTATTACTTCATTGTGGAGTTTGGAATATAGAATGGTCTTTTTTGGGTCATTTTCTGTTTATGGAGTGAATTCCGTCTTGTCTGACATTAAGACCATTACCACTACTTATACAGCTCTTGCATTTGCCATGATGCTCTCCCCGTTCATTTAATTTCAAGCTTCCTCTATTACCTTATTTTAGATGTCTTTTTAGACATCAGAGAGTTGGATTTTGTTATTTTGTTTTGTGATTGTTTCTGAAAATCTTTTCTTGTAATAGATAAGATAATCTATTCATTTACTAATAAGACAGACGTGTTTGAACTTGGCTCTCATATAAGTCAAAGTTCAACTTGAGAAACAAACTATTGGAGATGCATATTAAGAGATTTATTCCAAAGAATTGACTTATGTAGTTGCAGGGGCTGGCTAGGTGAGTCCAAGGTCTGTAGGGTAGGCCATCAGAAAAGGCAGGCTGGAACCTCAGGCAGGAGCTGAAGCTGCTGTCCACAGGCTGAAAGTTTTCTTCTTCAGGGGAGCCTCAGCTTTGCAATGAAGGCCTTTCAACTGACTGAATCAGACCCACCCCGACTGGCAAGGATAATCTTCCTCACTTAAAGCCGACTGATTATGGACTTTACTCACAGCTACAAAACGCTTCACAGCAACACTTACATCAGCATGCGATCGGTAACTGGGGATTGCAGCCTAGACCAGTTGACATCTAAAAGGGATCCTCACATTTTATGTTATCTTTGTTGATTTCTTGCTTAAAACATCTGTGTGGTCCATTTTTGTGGTTTTTATTATTAATTTTTTGTGATTTTTCTCTTGTTTAGGAAAGTTTGTATTTTTCTTCAAATTGTTGCTTTTAACATCAAACTTTAATACAATAGCTTTAGTCTCTATTTATTTAGACGGAATTTACTACTTCCCTAGAGTGAACACTGTTGAAAATAACAGGTGTGCCATCCCTTCTCATCCCTTCCTGTCACCTTCCTCTGCCGAATCCTCTAATTTTAGTCCACAATCTTTGTTAATGTGGACTTGGTGCTGTTAAATTGGTTTATACTTCACTTACTTGATTTTTCAGGTTTAAATGATATACTTGGAACTCAGCTCTTACAGCTGAGATATCAGAAAACTCACTTTGCCTCACCTTTCTTTCCCCTTTCCTCCCAATTTTTGTTAGTTGTGTCATTTCTTAATTGCTGGGGCGTATGACCTTTATATTTTGTATATCCTTGTCATACTCATAGGAGTTTCCATTTTATATCTACAGCTAAGTATATTCCAGATTCACCACCAGTCCAACGGTTTCTCTAGTCACCTCTTGGTTGAAGTTTATCTTCTAGTAATTTCATTGTGAGGATTTTTGGCAGTACCGCAACGATATTCCCAATGCTCTTATTTTTCACAGAGCTTGTCTCTACTTTTATATTTGATAACTTGGTTAGATATAAAATCATCGGTCCACACATTTCCCTCAGGAGTCTTAGAGGTGCTGCTTCACTTTTCTCTGGCATTGAAGGTTTTGGGGGGGAACCTGAGACTAACTATTCTTTTCACCTTTATTAGTGACATTTTGCCCTGCTGCCCTAAAAGTTCTTTATATTTAAAACCATTAACTTCATTAGTGTATGTATCAAAGTTGACCTCTCATGTCAATTTCCCTTAGCACATGGTGGAGCCTTTTAATACGTAGATTCCAGTCTTCTTTCATTTTAGGAAAGGAATTGTTTTCCCTTTATAACATTAAATATTTGTTCTAATGCTTCTTTGGGGACTCCAATTACGTGTGCGTTAGCACTACTTTTCTCACCTTTCCTGGCTTTCATTTTCTTTTTTATCCTTTATAATCCTTTGTTTTCATTTCATTTTTTTTTTAACATCTCTCCTTTCCAGCCTTTCTCTTGGCAGATTTTGTGAAGTGTCTACTCTGTCACACTTCATTTTTATGATGGTTTTGTTTCTTTTCTCCACTTTTGTTCTTGAGTTTGCCAGTACATGTTTCATCTTCTCCTGTCAGCTTACAATTTCTTCCCTCAAGTTTTGCATTTCTGAATTGTGATCTTTCCTCTCAGAGTTAACTGTTCCAATGCTTCTTGTGTTTGTTATTGTTGTTGTTGCTGTTTTTAATAGGGAAACAATTGGGAAAAATTTTCATTGCTACAAGGTAGCACTTTTTCTGGCAAGCGGTCATGTGTTGTCAAGATTTTTGCATTTATTTCTTACGTATTTTTGTATCACCACTAAGTCTTCTTTTTTAATATTTATCATTTTAATGATAATATTTATCATTTTAACACTCATCATGTAATGTATTGGATTTTCTTAGATCGTATTTATAGATCTGAGAGTGGTGAGCGTTGGGGGAGAAACTAGTACAGCAGGATAGCAATCCAAGGTTCCAAGCTGAAAGGCTCTGCAGTTTTCTGCTGCTACAAAAACAAACTTCTAATTTATTTCCTTCCAATAATATATGTGAGCCATTCTATAACCTATCTTATCATTTCCCTTACTCAAACTAGATTGAGAAACAATATTGCCACCATTCCTGCTCTTCCCAGAGACCAAACCTCTTGTTGCCACACAGGCAGCAAATTGTTTACATTTCCGGGTTACTCTCTTGCCTCCAAGAAGCATATTTTGCTGGTCTATTCTCAGGTCACCTGCTATGTCTCTCTCTTCCTCTGCCTTTCCTCACACAGGAGTTTCCACATGACCTTGGGTTTTTTGACAGGCTTTACATGTATTCTAGAAATCTGTGGATTATATGTGTGACCAAATTCCACTAAAAATAGAGATTGTGTATTTTTTTACATTCTTTCTCTGCTTTTGTATACTTTCCAAGAGGAGAAAAGGAAGCATGCTGACTTGATAGTTACATTCACCCTGGAAGATTCTTTACTCTATCATCCATTGTGTAATGCTCCATAGATTTAAAAATCGGAATTCTTCTTGTCTAGAGAAAGTTTTTAAACTCTTTGACCACATCTCTGGATGCATTCTAGCCTAGGATTCACTCAAATGCAAGTTCGCATACACACCTATGAAAAACAAATAAAAACAACACAATAATTCGCAACTTTACTGGCTATACTGCACTAACAGTTTCTTTTTTCCTTTTGTTCTACTTTTTTTTTTTTTTTTTAAGGCTTGCCATGGCCCATTAAACTCAGTTTATGACCCACTAGTGGCTTACTATCCTCTCTTTGAAAACCTCTTATCTGGAAGATTTATGCATTCTGCACCTAGTATTTATTGAGTGTCTTCTCTGGGCCAGGCACTGTGCTGGGTGTTTTCACATGACTGTGTACAACACATGCATTTAAATATGATTTCCATCCTCACGAAAGTTTACAGAAAGGCAATTAAATGGCCAAGAGAATTAAAGGCAATCATAAAGAGGATGGTAATTATACCATAACTGCCTTACATTTATATTGTCTAACAGAGTTAACAAATAATTTGAAAATTTTTATCCAATTTGTTTTTTAAAACATCTGTACCATTTGGGCAGAGATTACACTGTCTTTCAATTAAGAATTTTTTGAGGGCCAGTGATTTCGTGACTTGATCAAGATCGCACAGTCAGTAACTGACAACGACTAGACAGGAATCTTTGTGCTTTAATTCTTAGTCATTGCCCTTTCTATTGCGTTAAATACAGAATCAATTAAAGTTATTAGCTGTCAAAGGAGATTAAACAGAGATAAAACTTTATTTCAAAGAGTGAAATATCAGCACTGCATAAAAAGGATGTTCATTAATAGTCAAACATTAGTCCTAGGGAACATATCTTAAAATGTTTGAGTAGTTAAAATAACAACACCACCAACACACACACACACACACACACACACACACGACTCAGAGGTGCTGTTCAGAATGGGAATCTTGTTAGTGACTGTGTTCTCTTGAGGACTGCTACCAGTTGATAATAAATGTGCTCAAGATCAGTTGAGAAAATTGACTGAATGACACACTATATGGACACGTTTGTATGGAAGGCAACTTGGGGGGATGGGCAGAGTCGTGGACCATTTCTAACGTTTGGAGTTTGATGTCAGCAAGAGGCACAGTTCTAAGCTCCACTTCCAGAAACCTCATCTCATCACTCAGGGAGTGTGAATCCCTGGATGAGCATCGTCCTAATGGAGGCCAACTCAAGACTCAGAGAAAGCTGATCTCAAGCCCGCCAAGGAAGACAGACCTATTCAGAAGACAACAAATGACCCACATATTCAAGCAGAAGGTCATTTGTGGAGGAGGGCATTTGATAAAAGGGAGCAAGGCTGGCAAAGCTAAGATCCTTCCTTGAAAAATTAAGGAGGAAGAGACAATGGAACAATTTTCATCAGAGTGATACACCTCCCACAGAAGCACTACATCTTCACGTGGGTATTTGCCTGACTTGCATGTGGGAAGCTCCTTTGGCCTCCAGATCCAACAGGTGTACTCCCCTGCTTGTGTGGTCAGACCAGCAGTATGTGCTGACCGTCCATGGCTTGGCATCCGTCCTGTCTTTGCCTGAGACCAGTATCAACCTCCACCAACCAGACACCCTTGAAAACTTGTGGCTGGCGTCCTTGGCTGCTACCGTACTGTCACTGTCAGTGACAGTCCAAGACAGAGCAGATTCCAGCCACATCTGCAGACCGAGCTGAGGGGCTGAAAATAAGGAGATTATGAAAGAAAACAATAAAGCAAAGATTGAAAGCCTCTGCAGAAAGCTAAAAGAGAAAAGAAAGGCTAGACCAGGTTGTGTTTTCCTTCCGAGAGCCTGAGTAATCACCACAGACGGCGGCAGGGCTCTCCAGATGCAGCCGTGTGAGAATACTTCCAAATGCAGTTCATCAACTTGCTCCTCTTCACCTCTGCCGCACACGTACCCGGAATTTAGTCCCAAACTATGGCAATGTGACTTTCCAGGGAAACGTTAACGGAGAGTTACTGGTCCACAGCTTTCTGCCAGGGACTCAGCAGCACCATGGCATGGTCCTATCCAAGTGGAATTCTTTTATGTAATTCATGCAATCTAAAACTCCATGTAGAATTCATTCATTTATTGACTCATTCATTCATAACTTAGCTTGTTCTTCTTCTAAAATGTAAGTTCACTGCTATATCTCCAGAGACAGGATCACAGGCATGCAATAAATATTTTATTGAATAAATGAGCAAACAAACTCAACAGGTTATTACAAAAACTTGCACGTGAGATATAGGCAGCTCAAAAACTCCTTCACGGCCTTCAGGACATTGGGTATGAAGACAGTCACAGACCATACAGCATGGAAGGTCAGTGCTCCTCCCCTAGCAGGTGCTGTTCCTGGTTGATCTCTCTCCTTTCCCCCTGAAGCTTTCAGTTCAAGTGGATTTGCTCTTGCCTCTAAAATCTATATTAGGGCACAGACCACTTCTGAACTCTCGACTCATGTATCAAACTTCCCAATGAGGTCCTCGTCTTGGGGTTCCACAGGCTCATCACACTGCAGTGGGTGAAATCTAACCGGTTTCTCTCCTCACTCAGTGGCCTCCTCACCTCGTCCAATTGTACACGAAGCTGAGTCAGTTCTACCCTCTCTTGGCACCATGGCTACCACCTCACTTCAGCCTCGATTAGGTCAATTGTACACGTATACCAACTGCCGGTCACAGGCTTCGGGGGTTTGCTCAGTTGTGTAGCTACAGATGGACCAAAATCAATGTTCTCTTCCCAGGACCTACAGACCTATTATCTGTGAGGGGTGAGAGAGTGTGACAAGCTGAGAATTTCTCAGGGGACTCAGTTCTGAGGACTGGGTGCTTAGTTAGGACTGGACCTCTGTAGGGAGAACAAACATGAGTCTGGTTCCATGTTTGTAGGGTATGGGATGAGGAAATGTCATATCTCCCCACGTGAGGCCAGCCAGCCGCAGCCTGCGGTGGGAGCGGGCTCCTGGTTGCATTTTCTATTTCTGTCTCTCTGTGAATCACTTTGTTTCATCCTTCCCGCTCTCTGGAGGGCTCTGCACATGTCATGAGAGAGTGAAACAGTGGCCGTGACAGATTTTCTCTTTCAGGGTCGGCCTGGGCCTGCAGAGCTCATGTCTCTGGTTTCATTATCCCCCCACCTCCATCTGCTTCAAAACCAAGAAAGAACACGGTGGCTCGGGCCTCCTCGGGATGCACTTGAGGTGCATGCAGAACCCATTCTGCCCTGAGGCCGCACCACTTTGAGGAGGCAGGTTCCCATCACTCAGCGCCATTTCTCTGAGAGTCGGCTGGCAGCTCAGGGACCAACAACCTGTGCAGAGAACACATCGTTTAACAGTCCAGTTCTGCAACCACGGCACTGTTTGCTGACAGGAACCTCAGCCGGTTTCCTGCACACAATACGGGAGTGAAATTTCAGGCACATCTGAGAACGCACTGTGTATTGGATTTAGCTAAACAGCAATAAACTTTCAGCGTGAGATCCTGCATCCCTTCCTGGATAGGGCAAGAAGACATCAACCTCTCTATCTAAAGTCACACCCAGCCCACATCCTCCCTGTCCTCCCACACAAACTCCTCTTATCCTATCTGCTCTGAATGTTTGCACCTGCTCCCACCCACACCTGCCCCTCCCGTCTCTAGTTCTCAGCAGCCATTTATCTTTCATATATAAATGAAGGATATATATGTATATATCCTTTATGTATATGTGTATATATATCTTTTATATATAATGTACACATTTTAAGGGAACACGAGTGGAAGAAGGGAGACCACTTTGAGGTAAGAGATGACAGCTGAATCAATGTTAAATTTTATGCACACATACACTCACATGTATGTGTAAGTATATGTGTATATATATTTTATTTTACTATTTACAAATTGTTTTCAAGATCTCATTTGGCAATTAGAATATCTTTTGAAGGAAGTGGTAGTATTATTCCCGTTTTGCAAATAAGTGAATCTATAATTTCATGGAGACTAGAACTTGCCCATGGACTATCAAATAGCTGGTCCATGACAAAATTGAAGTAAAAACGCAAAACCTCCGGCCTATGACCTCTTCACCTACCCAGCATTATGCTGCCAACGTTATGCTGCCAAATGCGTAATTTTCAGACTCTTTAAATCCTTAAGTTGTTTTCTAAAATTAATCAACTCTTGTGGTGTATTTTTCAAATCCATTTCTACAGAAGAAACAGGATGCAGTAAAACAGGATGAACCAGGAAGGAGCCAATGAGCTGCTCAGCGTCCAGTCTAGATGGAAGTGTCAGCCCACTGCTACAAGCGTGGTTGTAGCTTTTCATTTCCAATATTAAACATCCAAAAACTCATTTGTTGGGCATTAAAACTTGAGAAATTCCCACATTAACTATATCAGGGTTTTTCTCAGCAAACTATAACCACTGTTGATCACCCTAAGTTGATATATTTTTAGCCAAAAGGAAATGTAGTCGATCCTCATTATTCACACATTCTATATTTGTGAATTCGTCTGCTCACTAAAGTTTATTTGTAACCCTAAAAATCAATAGTTACAGGGCTTTTGTGGTCATCTATGGACGTGTGCAGAGGGTGAAACACCCGAGTCACTCCACACACACGCTCCCAGCTCGGCCTTCCTGTCTCAGCTCTCACGCTGTAAACAAGTGTCCCTTTCGTGGTCTACTTTGTGCCACATTTTTCATATTTTTTTGCCTTTTGTTGGTTTTTCTGCTGCTTAAAATGGCCCAATCACAGTGCCAAAGTGCTGTCTCATATTCCTAAGTTCAAGAGGCTGCGCTGTTTCTCATGGAGAAAATCCCTGTGAGGTGAGCTTCATTCAGGCGTAGGTTACAGTGCTGTTGAGTTCAATGCTAATGAATCAACAGTATGCACATATTATGTAAGGTGTCTTCAAACCAAATTGCACACCAAACAAAGTTATGTATTGATCACGAGACACAAACTCTGTGACTGGAGGCTTTCAGGACCCAGCCCTGTACTTCCCCTGGGAGCAGTAGCCCAGTATCCGCTGACTCAGTGTTGCTGGTGACTTTGTAGAATGTAACTATTGTGAATAATGAGAACTGACCATAACTAACTTTATTTGTTTTTCAGTCTATGTTGCTTTATCATGAGTTATTTCTGAGCCAGCAAAGCAAGTGTTTAATAAAATTCAGGTATTGTTATCTCTAATTGACATTTTTAAATACTCAAAATATTGGGCTCCCAATAACAACCTCAGTTTCCTCATAAGCAAAATTAATATGCCTTGAGCATATAGGTTCCAAACACCACCCGGGTGCCAGACACTCAATAGTGGAAACACTGGGCATCGTCACGAGTCCCTGTAGCGTACATGCCTATGAGGGCAGCAAACACTAACAAGTAATCACAGAAATAAATCAAAGAAGTAAAGTTGTGCTAAGTGCCAAAAAAGAAAGCACAAGGAGTAGGGATAGAAACGGATGGAACAAGAGCTACATTGGGCACGTGTGGTCAGAGACAGCCTCTGAAGGTGAGATTTAAGCTGATCAGGCAAGAAGAAAAAGGAATTAGCCATGTCTATGTGAGGCTGGGGAGACCACTTCAGGCGGAGGCAACTGGCAAGTGCAAATGTCCTGAGGCTAGAATGAAATGCAGCAGGTTCAAGGGAAGAAAAGCTGGTCTGGTGCCTGGGGAAGTGAAGGCAGAGATGGGTGTGTGAAGAGGTAAGACCTTTCTAGCCGTTTTAGGCAGAAACGTTATTGCATATTCAATAGACGTCACTGCCCTTCATCAAAAATATTTTCTTTCTCTTTATTTGCCTACATGCATGTTTCCCAGCACTGGGGCTTTTTCTTATTGATCTAATTTATCCTCAGTACCCAGCCTAGCACAGAGTAGCTAATAAATAAAAGTTTGACTAAATGAATGAATGAATGTCATCCACCTATAAAACATGATCAAAATAAAAATAACACTACTATTTCTAGCTCTACTACAAAGCTAGTTTCCCAGGATCTTTCTGTATTGTTATTGTAACTGTGTGTGTCTAGTTTTCACTGCAACCCTGAGGATCCCATTTCATAGATGAGGAGCCTCCACTGCAGAGTGGAGACGTGGCCTGCGCAAGGCCGCAGAGCAAGTGACAGAGCGGGAATTAGCAGCTAGGGCTTCCTGGCTCACAGGCCCCTGAGCTTTGCGTTCTCGCCTGACTGCACATGGCTCTTGCATCTACTAGAACTCCACAGCACTGCACCCGTCTCCTCTGGCCTGCTTGCTTACTGCGTGATATGTCGTGAAATCTTTACCACAAATTTAGTGACTTAAAACAATGTAAATTTACTATCTTTCAGTTCTGGAAGTCAAAAGTCAAAAATGGACTTCCCCAGACTAAAATCAACATTCTGGACACTCTGGGAGAGAATCCCCTTCCTTGCCTTTTCCAGCTTCTGGAGGCCTCCTGCATTCTTGGCTCTGACTCCTTTCTCCATCTTCCAAGCCAGCAGCATGGCATCTTCTAATATCTCTCGCTCTGACCTTTGCTTCCTCCGTCACATCTCCTACTCTGATTCTGATCCTCCTACCTCCCTCTTATAAGGACCCTCGTAATGACTTTGTTACCACTCAGATAATCCAGCAAAATCTCCCCATCTCAAGCTCCTTGACTCAATCATGTCTACAAAGCACCTTTTGCCATGTAAGGTAACATTTATAGGTTCCAGAGACTATGGTGTGGACATTTTTGAGGGGCCATTATTCAGCCAACAACACACCATTTATATGATTGTTTTACCAGAAGGGTATGGTTGTGGCCTTAAGAATGCACCTGGGAGAATGCACCTTCAGATCCCCCAACAACTAAGGGTGCAGCTGCTGGCATCTGAAATCATCACCGTTAGGCCGAGCTCCCGTGGGCTTCTCCTAGTAATGATTGACATGACAGGGATACCAAGGCTGGCCCATTCCCAGGGGTTGCAGAACTCCTCTGACAGACACCTTCGACTCCAGGACTCCCCATAGCTTGGCTGAACTTTCTCGAGAAGTGCATGGCCACCCAGGACACTTCCACCTAACCTTCTTTCCTTCTGTCCCTCTCCTCCACTTGGGTCTGATTGGCATTGTGTTCTGATGGCTCTCCCTACCCTTCCTTGCTCTCTCTCCAGTTTCTCTCAGAGACTTTCCCCCTAATAACTTTCTTGCATGTTTAAGCCATCTTTGCATCTGTTTCTTGGAAGACCAGGACAAACACGTCTGTTGTGGTGTTTCAGAAAAGGACTGGATTCTTTCCAACTGCATAGAGGCAGAGAGTGCTTCAGCCATGCAACAGGTGAGGAGGTCTTGGCCCAATTTCCCTGATTAGCAATAACTGTATCTTATTTTTATTTTTTATTTTTTTGTGAGGAAGATCAGGCCTGAGCTAACATCCATGCTAATCCTCCTCTTTTTGCTGAGGAAGACCGGCTCTGAGCTAACATCTATTGCCACTCCTCCTCCTTTTTTTCCCCAAAACCCCCGTAGATAGTTGTATGTCATAGTTGCACATCCTTCTAGTTGCTGTACGTGGGATGCGGCCTCAGCATGGCCGGAGAAGCGGTGTGTCAGTGTGGGCCCGGGATCCAAACCCGGGCCGCCAGTAGCGGAGTGTGCGCACTTAACCGCTAAGCCACGGGCCAGCCTGCAATAACGGTATCTTATCCCACAGGGTCCCACATGACTTGGGTCACGTTTGCTGAGCTGAGTTCTTTTGAGGTAACATGAAAAAGCCACCTTGCAAATTATAAGGAACAATCTTTTTTGAAAAGCATGTGTGTAAATACCCCCTAGAAATGTGATTAACTGGTTATTTAATAGTATCCTTCTCCATAGATAGATTTGAGGTAAAATTCAAAGCTTATTGAAGAATTATCAAACACAATCCCTAGAGTCTAAATTCATGAGCTTTGATGTGATATTGACAAATTCAGTGGGAAGGTTCAGGAAGGCTGGGTGGCAGCAGGAGATACGCTACATAAACGAAGGCGAGGTTTTGCTGACCTTGGCCCCTGAAGAGCTTATGGTCACTTCATTGTAAAGAAGTGGAGCATAAGGCCTGGCGGTGCCCACAGTCCATGGGCACTTCCCTCAACGCTGGGTGTTTGGGGACTTGCCTCAAAGCAGAGCAGGCACATTAATGTGCAAAGGCAGGCTTCCCTGGGGCAGAGACTTGGGACCCATTTTCACATCTGAAGCAGGGTCTGGATAATTTACCAAGACGTTACTTCTTTACAAAAGGGTAAAAAGGCAGAATGAGCAATTACAATTTGTCCTCACTTGGACCAAAGAAACCTAAGGTCAATGCCTTATCTCTTTGGGCAGTAATTATTTTTTAAGTGAATGGATTAGAACATAAACTCTGTGTTTAGTTCTGGCTTGGCTAAAGAAAGTGAACTCTATAAGCCTTAGTTATTTACACCAATGTAACATTTGTAAATTATACTCATTTTACAAGGTTTGGGGGACAATTAAATTATATAAGGCAAATGAAAATACCTTGCATATCCTAAAGTACTATGCAAATATAAACTGATGTTGTGTGTCTCTCACTTCTTTGACCTTTAAAACTGGATGCTGGCCAAATTACCATCCATTTATCAACAGTCCGTATGTTTGAAAATTTGACCTATTCCAGGTAGCAAGGCTGCCTGGAGAGTCTTACTCTTTGTTCTCTCCAAGCCCGTTTCCATCCTCCCTCCTGTCTCCTGAACAACTTTTGTGTATGCCTTTCCTGCTAAGGACCAGCGAGTCAGGGGCCACCAAGGCTCACAGTGGGTGTAGGGGCATGAGTATGTGGAGACTGAAGAATCTGTGCTCTTTTATGCTGAGAAACAGATTATACCCACAAAACCCAGGTTTGTTCTTTCCTTTCATTCTCTTTTTATAGTTGTAGTCCTTAGCCCCACTGTAGCCTATTTCAATTAAAATTAAGCTCTAATAAAGTGACTGCTGGAGTCATCTATATTTGTATTTTTCACTGTTGTCTTTACAGGAGTATACATTTCAAATTCTAAAGAAATGACCTACATGTTAACTGCTCAGATTCAATCCATTTCTAAATTAGAACTTTTTCATATATGCAAAATAAATATTTCCTAAGTAGGAAGAGTGTACAGGTAGAAGGGTGGAATAAACTAAATGATCTCATGCCATTAAATGTTAATTCAACAAAATAAGCACTTTCCGTGTATCAGTTGGCTTTGAAATCTAAATAAGCTAGTATGCTTGCAAATACAGACCTAAACATGACCAAAAAAGCCATGCTAGCTGGGACTACATGAATTCCCCCAATTAGAAAGTGTCAATGGAATTCATTGGGGGTTCTTTCTGTTTCACAACACATCAAATAACTTTTTTCTTAAATTTCTCAGACATTGACTCCTTTCTAAAAGCCCTTAAATCTACTACACAACGGCCAAGGACGCCCTTTCACTGAGGGCTGGGGAGGGCAAAAGGGTCCATCTGCATCCCTGCTCCTCAGCCTGAAGAAGGAGCTTCTCAGATTAGGAGGTCACATGTACTGGATTGTTCTCCCTCTGAGGTCTCTGCCTAAGCAGCCATCACTTCTGGGAAATCAGATATATTTTCACCAATCACTAAACCTATTTCTGACCTCGAGGCAGTTGTGGAAGTAAGTGGCAGGGAAAGTGGAAATGGACTCTTTTCCAGAAAGCTCTCACACAGGTGAAATGGGACATTTATTTAACTTTCTATGAGAGACCTTTTTGACTGAGAATGGGAGCAATGCTGGGACTTTCAGTTCCACTTCCGGGGCAGCATTCTGCTCCCACATGATGGAGAAGTGTTTTCACAGGTGCCAGGGCCGTGATCTGGGTGCCAGGACCCCAGGACTTTCACCTACTCAAACATGCACGTTCTGATTCATTCCTAGCAACTCTTTATGTGCAACACACAACGCTGAGGAAAGTACCTCTCCGATGCATGCACCAAAAATTCTAGAAATTTGTTTTCCTGTAGAACACCAAGTCACACATAGAGCATACCCAGCGAGAGCACTGGGGTGGGGGCACTGTCTCCGTGCTGTGGGTGTTCCCAGTTTTTAAAGACAGTATTTGGGAAAATATAGTTTTATTCACAGCTGATACAAAAGATCCTCAAGCTTTTTAGGAGTGTAGCAGTTTTGTAATCTTATTCTTTTTTCTTTGATATTATTTCTCTTTGAGTCACAGAAAGGAAAAAAATAAGCTTTGGTTTAACCTTTTCAACTGCCCAGTTAGCTCTATTTTTCTTGCAGTCCTGCCTGTCTTACCGAATATTTGATGAAATAAGAAGCTGCCAGACCCCAAGCCGCATGGCCCCAGGTCCCCTATCTCCACGTGTGCCTCTGCATGGGTGTGATGTTTATTACGTGTTGTTGTGTGTCAGGCACTGTAGTAATCATCTTTATATGTTATGTCTAATTATAATAATTACTCTGTACAGTAAGTTTTGTTACCACATTCTAGAGATGAAGAATCTGAAGTTTACTAGTAATGAACTTGTCTACTGTCATAGATGCGTAAGTGGCTGAGAAGATTTGACAACAAAACCCCATGCTCTGTCTGGTTATGATGCACTTATTTGCTGAACACTCATGGCATCAAGACTGACAGATAGATACTCTCCATCATAATAGACATATGTTAATATTCCATTAAGATATTTTGTATTCGTTTCCCGAAGTAAAAATGTACCATAAACTGGGTGGCTTAAAACAACAGTGTATTCTCTGACATTCTCAAGGCTAGAAGGAGTCGGCAGGACTGCACTTCCTCTGAAGGCTCTAGGGAAATTCTCTTCCTTTACCCCCACCAGCTTCTGATGGCTCCGGGCGTTCCTCGGCTTGTGGCTTCATCAGTCCAATCTCTGCCACTGTGGTCACATGGCCTCCTGTTCTTGTGCCTGTGTCTCCTCTGTGTGTCTTTTATAAGGACACTTGTCATTAGATTTAGGTGTCCCTCTGACCGTTGTGTCAGACCTTTGTGTTACACATTGGACGCTGTGTGCAATAGCCACCTGGGGAAAGCCTGGACTCCTTCAGGACCCAGATAATCCAGGACGACCTCATCTCAAGATCCTTAACTTTGTTACATCTGCAAAGACCCTTCTTCCCAATAAGGTCCCACTCACAGGTTCCAGGGATGAGGACAAGGATATAACTTTCTGGGGACCACCATTCAACCCACTAGAGTTTTTAACATTTTTCGACTTTTAAAAATTTCCTTCCAATTTATTGGTCTATTCAGATTATTTATCTTCTTAAATCAATTTTAATCTATATTTTCCCAGAAAAAAATCAATTTTTAGCTTTTCAGAAATGTTAACCAAGATACACACACACACACATATATTTCTTACAATTAGCTTATTGTCCTCTGAACACATCATTATAGTCTCTTCCTCTATCTGGTTCATTTTTTTCTTCTCTTGCTCAGTGTTACTGGCTGAATATATGGATTTCATATTAGAGGTTTCCCTTGGCTTCTCTGTTCTGGATTTTTTCTTTGTTGACATTTCCTAATGTTTCTCTTGTTAAAATAACCAAAATTTAATGTAATGATCTTATTTAGAGTCAGTAAATAAGCAGGAGCTGTCATTTCCCTATCATTCTGCCCAATTTCTCTCAGTTAAATTTGCTGTAAAACACTGATACCCTTTAAATAGGAATTTGCAAAAAATGAAATCTCTGCTTTCTTCCTTTGAAGTTGGAGCCCCTGGCCCAGCCCCTGCATAGTCTCAGAACATTTATCTCTGCCTTTACCTTCTCACCTCCCTCCTCCCACCAGAGACATCGCTAACATCTCCATTTAATAGTTTCCACTAACAACCGAGAACTCGATTAGCATAACACACATTTCCCATCTGCGCTGAGGGGGCTTCTCATCACCAGAGTGAAAACTAACTAATGTACAGGAAAAATCTGGGAATAATTAGGATGAAAGTGGGCATGCCCCTCACCACGAAGCTCTGACTACCACGGGTGTAATTAGCAGGTTATGTGAACATGGCTACTGTCATCACTGTACAAACCGGAACATCAGCCTGCAAGAAAACTTCTTTGCATTTTTGACACAAAGTCCTACTATGAAGACTTGCGTGGATGGGCTAAGGAAGACAATGGCCATCTGGGGGAAGGGTCAGGCTGGGTGCTAACCAGTTGAGTGACCTGCTCTGGTCCCTTTCCTGCTCAGAGCTTTAGGTCCCTCATCTAGAAAAGAAGCGAACACAAGGAGTCACATCTTTCCCCAGGTGGCTGTTGCTCACAGTGTTCAAGGTATAAACCCCTACCGTCAGAGTGACACAGGGACAGTGTCGGTCCCACAGTGCAGTGTGGTTCCTGTGCCCTGGCCTTTACTCCCTCCGACTCCGCCCAGGCTCTTCCCTTCTGTCCCGTGGAGCAACTGTTCTGTCTCCTCTGCCTCGTTAGGATTTCTGTCCACGTCGTGGACTTCCTCTGAGGACATTCTTCTCCTGCAGTCTCCTCTCAACCTGCATGCCTCCTCCTCCTCACTGCTGCTCCCCGACTCCACACCCAGATCCAGCTCACTCTTGGTGCACTCACCTGGATGTCTCAAAGGAATCAGAAATTCAACTTCAAAAACCAAAATTATCACTTTCCCTCAAATCTGATATCTTTAGTGTTTCCAAACTCTGAATGTTGCGAGGGGCAGATTTCCAGAGATCGTCTGTGACTCTTCCCTCTCCCCCATATGTAATTCCTCAGAAAGATCTGTCAATTTTACCTCCAAAACATTTCTCAATTCCATCTACTTCTTTCTGTGCCCTCTACAAATTCTAGTCCAAGATACATCCCCTTTCAGCTACAGCACCCCCCTGCTAACTAGTTTCCCTGAATCTACTCTGGTTCCCCCACTCAGTGCTCCTCACCAGGGCAAGGGAGATTGCTGTAGATGCCTATTTGATCATCAGATACATCAACGGCCCCCGCGGCTCCTGGAGTCAAGTCTAACATTGCTGCCGTGCAACCCCAGGAGACCCTCTGTTGTCTGGCTCCTGCCCACGTCACCCCTGCGTTTTCTCTTGCTGTTTGTGCATGGCCACACCACACTTCTTTCAGTTCTTGAAAATCTGGGTTCCTTTCTGCCCTAGTTGTTGGACCGGCTGCCCCTCCGCTTGGAGTGACACTCACGTGGTCCCAGTTCGCTTTCCTTAGCTATCATCGGAGACTCTTGGCTCAAGCATGACTGCCTCTGGCCCTCTTTCTCTGACAAGCTTGTCTTATCTGCTCACCCAGAATGACAGTCATCTAACTTGTCCGTATGGCGCATCCGTTAATGTGATTGTTAATATCTTTCGTTCTCCAGGAGTTCCATGAAGGTGGACGCCATGTCTTTTTTTAGTCCCTATTAAACTCAAACCTGGCCCATTATAAGAATTTAATAAATATTTGTTAAATTAATGAATTATGCTCCAATATCAACTTATGTTTAAAAGAAATGTCAAGAAATTTTTGTTACTTGGTGTCACTGAGCCATATCAAATACAACTCTGCACATATATGTTATAAAATATTTGAAAGTCAGATTACTGGGGGTAGGGGGAGGTGGGAGGGAGATAGCAGGCATTTGGGTGTGGTTTCTAAAATAGATTCTGGAAAAATACAGCTATAATGAAATTTAGAGACAACTAGGCTACTCAGCAAATCTCCATCATTGTGTAACGGTGTTCCTCTCTAAGCTTCAGTTACTTCTTCTATAAAATGCAGATCATACTGCAAGAATTAAATGAGAAATGACACTGTCTGGCACATAATAGGTGCTAAGTTAGTTGTAGACATCATGATTATTAAAATTATTATTGCTCCAAGTAGCCCTGCAAGTTCTGGGTAAGGCTGAGCCAGAAGTCATGTTACCTTACCTTCAGTACAGGGTACTTTCCTGTGCTCCATTGCTTCTGAATAAAAGACTCAGTTCTTTTCACTCTGGCATCCACAGCAGAAGCTGGCCCTTCTCCCCAGGTGTGTAAGTGGGACATCTTGTCTTTTATATGTATACCATGTAGATCTCTTAGAATTTCTTACTTAAAACTGAAACTCTGGCTTTTGATTGCTCCTGTCTCGGTAAGTGGTTGCTTTAAAAATGTCTACTCTTCCCTTTGAGGCCAACTCTTAGTTTTTTTATCAGCCCAAAAAGAGCTGTGACTCTTGCTCCCTTTGAAGAGTGCACTCAATAGAAAACTTTGTCTTATTTAGGAAAAGCAAGCAAAACTATACATTCACTATAAATTTTTGATTTGGATGCTTCAAAACAACTTCTCTAAACATTTGTGTAAATGCTTTTCATCTTCTGCCTATAGGTTTGATTTAGCATATAAGTGAAATAATGCCTAGGAGGTATCACTACCTGGAACTCACCATAGACTTCTCACATTTTTTTTTTCTTTTTTTGGCATGGAAAGTAGTAAACTACAATTTAAAGTAAAAAGTTATTTTCAGAAATATGTACCATCATTTTGAAACTCAAGTTGCCTACCATTAGCACTATTGAATGAACTAGTCTAAATTATTTAAGCTGAATGCAGAATAATCCATCATGTTTAATGATATACTTCACTGTGAGAAAAATTAACTAATCTCTTAGACATTCACACCTAAAATTTCCCAAATACTTCAAATGAAGAAATCCTGTATAACGACAACTTGTGAAATTGTTCAGAGCACTGTAGTCTTCTTCAAGATTTGAATGCATTGTATTACACATATGTAACTTGTTTTGCTACAAAAGAGTGGTGTCTCATGCTAGTATTCTGAGTTCAGGAAGCGGGAAACAAAGCACTAACACAAATGAAGTGGGGAGTTGATCAATTCTCTTGTCTGAAACTCTTGGGCCAGATTTGTTTTGGAATTATTTTTCAGACTTTAGAAAAGGAAGACTGTGCATCTAATACTGGCAGCACCCTCACATCTGGGGCTGCACCTTGTAATTAAACACATTGATGCTTCTGCTCAAACCTGGATATTTACACTAGGTGAGATACATGCATAGCTCATGGAAGATGAGGAGATATTTTGTCACCAAATGAGTTTTAAAGACAAACATTTTAAAAGCCATTTATCTTTGTTTCGATTTGATTTGGCTTTAGAACTATGTGGTTTTAGGCAGCGTAGACACAGGATTGTATCTTAAGACCCTACTATAAGAATCCATAAGATACAATTGAAGTGTATGTAGAAGGTTAGTTTTTAGAGCTTTTTAAAAATTATTCCTCCTCTTAGCAAGTTTTCCTTCAGGTCACTTTGAGACATGGTATGTTAGCGAGGGGTTTCATCAAATTCTCTGCATTCTGGGATGTAGAGGAATCAGCCCCTGCTATGGTGGTCTTGTGTGTGTGGTGATGGTGATTGGCCATAAGGGTCCAAACATGAGGCAGGAGTGGGGAAGGTGAAGGAGGAAAGGGAAAGCACATTATTTTAACCTGGAATAGGTCTTTGAGGAAAACTGCCAAGCCGCTATGCAGAAAGCATGTAAAATTACCTTATTATTTGTCATACAAAACACCGAAAGAATTAGAAAATCAATTTAAATGTGCAAAAAAATTCACGTAAATAAAGTCCTACACCTTAAATCTGGGGGGTTTTGTCTCCCAGAAAACACTTTTCTCCTCTAGTTATTCTACACAGCGATCACCTTTCCTTGAATATGCGTATCACATGTACCAGGGGCTCAGTGGTGAAGGAATGAATGTGATCCAGATTTCCCTTGGGTTTCTATTCCAGACAGCTCTCTGGGCCTACAGAATAGAATCAGGGCAACTTTTCTATCTCTCTCTGAGGATGCCTGGAGAATATCTAGTAGTGATGGTAGAAAGCAGGAGGAGGGAGAATCCCTCTGCTGGCTTCCCAAACCAGAGATTAAATTAATAGTCTCAGGGTTATAGGAAACCTCGAAATTGTCTCTTTTGAACCCCACTGAAAAGTAACTTTGATGTCCAGCAGTAAGAATAAGTGACGTCCAGCCAATCTGAGTCCCTAAGAGAGACAAGGTCAATACTTCTCGTGTACTTTCAGGCACCTCATAAAAGGGAAATCTCTTCTTTACATCCCTGCAATGCCGTCATTCCCATTAGAGGTTTTAGAAACTTTAGTACTTATAGCTAGAGAGAGAAACCACTAGATAGCACTCCGTGTTGTTTCAATGCTTTTCGGTGTTCAGAGAACTGGCATTGGTCTGTGCAGGTCACCATGTGTTGGTACATGCAGCTCTACTCCTACTCTCACTCCGCTGTGCAAATCCCCACAACTCACCTACCTATCCCCCTGCTGTGGGCATTTAGGTCGTTTCCGGGGCTCCCCTGCTACAAGCATTGAGGCGACAGGGTCTTGTGCATTTGTCTGAGTTTCTCTAGGATATGTCTTGGAGTAGGATTGCTGGGTTGTAGATGAAGACAAGCGACCCTCACTAGTCTGTATGCTTGTGTGACCTGTGTCTCCCACGAGGCCTGTGGTGTTCTGTCCTGTTACTCTTCCCCTTCCTCACCCCGCCCCAGGAGCTCGAGCTTCCTCGCTGTCCCTCAGACACCCTGCGCACTCTCCTGCCTCAGAGCCGCTGCACTGGGGGTACATCTTCCTTGCACGCTCTTCTGCCGGATATTTGCATTGCTCATTCTCTCCACCCCTTCACCTCATTGCTTACCCCTTTGAGAGCTGGTGTTATCTTTGGAGGAAGATTTTAAATTACTGATTCTTATTTTTAATGATTATAGGATAATCTGGTTTTGTACTTCTTATGAAATGAATGTTGGTATTTTACAGTGTTCTAAGAATTAAATAATTTTTCATTCCATAACCAAAATTGAAATTTTGTGATTCATTTCTCCCATAAATCTTCTTTTTTTTTCTTACCTTAGCTCACTGCCACAGAAAATTGGAGGGCTTCTATTACCTCATACATTGAAGTATTCAGGGTAAAAAACAAGTTGCTCTGTGGGGTACTACCTAGGTTTTTTTTTAAAACCACCAACTAACACTTAAAGTTGTCTTATACATCATTCTGTTTTATTTTGTTGTTTTCATCCTATGTGACAATTATGAAAGATAGTTTTGAGGAAAAAAAAGAACAATTATCCTTTCCAGCTTCAGATCTTACAGGAAATAGCTAACATTAGAGTCCTGTGAAATCTAAGAAAATACAAATAAAATATGGTGATGAAATTTAGGATGGCAGAGGGCCTGGCATTAAGATCCACTCTGGGTCACATGAAAAGCTTGCAGAATTTCAAAATGTATCAAAAAGTCATCATGAAAAGATCCACATGAACAAGACTAAAACAATACCAGGCACTGCATTACGACAACCCAATTGGGAAAAGAATTTGAGACAAGACATCTAACTGTAAAATGGGTTTGCACATTATAAATATAAATCCTGTACTTAGCAAAAAGAAAGGTGTGAAAAGTGTAAGAAAACTTAAAGGGATTGCCATGGTCAGTAATTTCCTCAATCAGAAAGATAGATTGTAAATAAGAACTAAACATTCTTTAGGAGAATTCAAATGTTTTCTAGTAAGGATACAGCAAAATTACAAATGGAAGATTCTACTAGATTATAGTTGAGGAGTGGTAATTTACAACCAATTAGAAATTATAGGCTTTATTAAAGTTCTATAATTTCAGGTGTTTCAGAGGAGAATATATTCAATATTCCCATCACACATATCCACCCTTTCAAAGACACATAATGGCCATGTTACTTGGAGGACAGTGGAATAATGAAACAGAATATTCTGTGCTGTGTTATTCCTAGAGGATGCTTCTGCAACTCCAGGCAATCTGTGCTGACATGCTGTCTTCAGCAGAATGGGAAATTGGCTTTTATTATTAAAGGGCACGGTTCAAGCAGAATACATAGAATGTGCCCTGGAAGGGACAACTGAATTGTCCCAGTCAGGAGAAATGAGTTTCCTCAGATGAGACAAGCCAAACTTTGGTTCCGGGTCCCCTCCAGCATGCTGCTCTTGGTCCTTTACGGATCTCCTCTGAGAGCACATTCTTATTGGATTCCTGCATGTGAATCCTCCTTTCAAGCCGACTTCCAGAGAAGCTAACTTGTAAAAGTGACCTAAAAGGCCTAGCTATAATACCAGTTAGTACTTGTATTTTAAGTCAAAGAAATCTCTCTCTCTAATACTGGGATTAAATCTATCCACAGAGGTGAGAGAAGGGGTCCCCAAGACCCGCAGTCCTTGACGTTTACTTCACATGCTTGCAGATTTGTCTGACTGGGAAGGCACAGGTTGGAAATATGGACTTCCGAAAATAATAAAATAATACATAAACAGCTAGTCCCGTACTCCAAATTTCAAAGAGTTAGAGTTCTATACGTATAAATAAAACATCACCTCGGCTGAGCTGAGTTTCACTGTGAGTGACTGGTGGTATTAACGTGTGTACAGCCGTGTTGACCAGTGGCCCTGGATGGGTCTCCTTGATTACTCTGTGTGACAACTACACAAAGCGGCTGTTAACATTTTGGCAGATTTGAGAAGAAACATCCAAGAAGATTAGTGACAACAACAACAGGCATTCATTAGTCAGGGAGCTTCCTGGGGGCAAGGTGTGCTGTAAAGGACACAGGAAGGGTCAAGTAGGTTTGTGACTTGGGAACAAGAACCAGGGCTGGGTCAGGTGTCTGTGTGACGTGTTGAATGAACCTGCTGTAGAGAGTCATCCTGCCGAAGGAGGCAAAGTGTGCCTGCTTTGTCTGAATAAAAAATGCTGTTGGCCAATTCAGGTCCCATTGATGTAATCACAGTGACCACTGAGGTCTCATGTGACAAAAATGGAAGAGCGTGTCAGAACAAATGAATGCATCTCAAGTAAGGGATGTAGTGTGTGTGGGCAAAAGCCCAGCGGCCAACGGTAAACATGTCTGCACTTCCCACGGGCCTCCAGAGAGTGAGAATGAAATGGGGGTCATCAAAGTGTTGAGGTAGATACTGCCCAAAACAAACGAAAGGCAAGAGGAAAACATCCCACGAAAGGCAGACATCAGGCCCATGTCCTTCCTGAGCAGAGAGCAGCCCCGGGCTATCAATGGCTGACAGAACCTTGACGTCCTGTTGGAGAATGAACAAACACAGAAAGACCAGGCGACAGCCCTGAGCAGCGCGCGAGGATGTGAATGTTCTCCACTGTAAGTTCAGGCAGAAAGTGGCGGCAGGGTCCCTTGTCAGAGGTTAGGGTGGATTTAGCATGGAAATATCGGGAATGTTAGAGTCAATAAGGAAACTGCAAACAAAACGTAGAAGCTTTAAATGATTGTGCAATAAAATCCTTAGAGAAATATGCATGTCACTGTCACACTGTTCTTAAATATGTTTTTTTAAAAAAGAGATTTTTGGATGCCACTCAAGGAGAAATAGTTTGTGTGAGAGGTGATTTGCCAGTTCCAACCCCTACCCACCCTCCTGACAGGAAATGGACAGCATAAGATCCCTATTAACCATTTGATAGGAAATTATTTTTCTCAGTTGAGTTGAAGTTCATAGTCTTAACCAATGTGTGTCCAGCACCAGTGACCAGTATTCAATTTTGTTGAAATAAGGAGATATATATTTTATCTCATTTTTTTTAATCTCCTTTATCTCCTTCCCCAGATAATACTAAATCTCTGCTATATTCCAGCCGTGTAGGTCCAGATCACGGTTTCTCCAATATTATCTGGGCGCCATCAGCCTCAGCCATCTGTGAGGCCGGAATTGGAAATTCCTGATTCTCATCCCAGACATAATGAATCAGAATCCGTCTAGGTGGGTCCAGAAATCTTCATTGTCAACTAGAATCTCCAGGTAATTTTATATATTGGGCTATGGGGATTTCATGTCTATCTGAGAAATATTATTTTATAAGGAAATTGGTATTTAGATTATAAACTGCTTTAATGGTAACATATGAGTATGGCCACTATTTATATAATTTTCTATATTTTATGAGTAAAAACTGTCAACTGCTAACTCCCTCCAAAAGACCACTGTTGACACAGTGAAGCCGGGTTTATTGCTCACCATAGCGGGGGAACCCATCACACGGTTCTACCAGTATCTTAGTAGCATCTGAGAGGAGGGTGAAGGGGTGGTCAGGGTGAGGTTTCTGTTTTAAGGTGGATCTTTAAGTGTTACTGGAAGTGGGCTAATTGGGATTGGGTCAAGTCTACGCATTATAGGTTAGGATTGGTGGACACAACAAGAGAAGAATTTGAAAGGAGTCCTAAAGAGAAAGCAGCTGAGGGGCCGGCTCCCTGGCTCAGCGGTTAAGTGCACGCTCCACTGCTGGCGGCCCGGGTTCATGTCCCGAGTGTGCACCGACGCACTGCTTCTCCGGCCACGCTGAGGCCGCGTCCCACATACAGCAACTAGAAGGATGTGCAACTATGACATACAACTATCTACTGGGGCTTTGGGAAGAAAAAGGGAAAAAAAAAAAGGAAGAGGATTGGCAATAGATGTTAGCTCAGGGCAGGAGGACAGGTCTTCTTCAGCAAAAAGAGGAGGATTAGCATGGATGTTAGCTCAGGGCTGATCTTCCTCACAAAAAAATAAAAAAAAAGAGTAAGCGGCTGTTTGGTGAGAATAGTTGTTTGATGAGACTAGTTAAGCAATCTGTTTCCCCAGAAAGGGATAACGAGGATTAGTTGAGTCGTCGATTCTTCAGAGAAATAGATTTTAGGGAAGCTTCTGATACAAACCATAAAGTTGTTGGCAATTTTGTCTTCCTAGGGAAGAGTTTCTTGAGATAGAAAGTTATGCTAATAGAGGCAAAGAATGAAGTCATGCTGATGCAGACAGGAGCTGTGCGGTGGCAGGTGTTCTACGTTCTCAAGATTGGGACTGTTTCCTGTCTTCCACTAACTCTATGGATTGTGCCTTGTGTCAGCGTCAGTGGAGGACAACCCAGACTGCAATTTCTAGAAGGAAACCAGACTCCAACCAGGTACTCAGAGATGCTCTTCCAACTGGGACTCAGCAGAAAGACACATAGGAGACGAGATACTTCAGTGTATCCCTTGAGTCTCATGTCAATGTGCCGGTGGGGAAAGGCAAATTGATCCATTTAGTCTCCATTTTCTCTGTGGGAATGGTGGGAGAATATTTCATTTTTGAGATGTTCTACTGATAAAGGACGTGCTTTGTTGCATTACACAGTATGGCATCAAATTTCAAGGGTGACATGTTTTTTTGAGTAACATTGTCACCCCGATCTGGTACATCTTAAGTATCACTACCTGTGAACTTATGTGGACAATGCAGCTGAGCGTAAATTGGAAGGAAATAGAAGCAACTACTCAGCTTAATTCACAGTGGGCTTTGTGGGCAAACTTAAGTAATGTTTGATCTTGACCTATTTCACAAATATGTGGCATCAATATCAAAGGGCCATTAATTCCCAAAGTCCTGGTCTGTACTGCCTGTGACTTTTTGATGAGTACAAAGTATATAAATAAAAGAAGAGTGTGATTGGAGAATGTTTGCATGGAGGTGACTACAGGATTTTTTTTTATTCCAGAGACCTTCTGACCTACATAAGAAGAACAGCATCCTGGCTGATACAGGGTCGGTCAGTTAAGATAAGCAGGATGACAAAGGAAAGAAGAAAAATGCTAGAGTTCGCTGGCACAGTGCTTCCCCAAGTTTTCATGTTATGACACATACAGAAAATAGTCATATTTGTAAAAGATACTGGTTAAAACCAGAGTCAGGCCCAGGAATTCCTTCCCTGAGGGCAGCGAGGGATCAATATCTGTATCCACCCCAGAACCAGGCTGGGAAGCTCTCATCTAGAAGAAAGAGCTTTCCCGTGGGTCTGTTCTCTGACTCCACCGTCAGGAAGGAGGAGAGGAGATAGACACTCGTCAAATTTGCAAACATTCACTGAGCCCCATTTTTAGAGGAAGTAGCGTGACAATGCCATTATGGGAGGGAAGACTCTTTTGCTTCCTGCCAGCTGTCTTCTTCTTCCTTAAATTGGCCTTCCTTCATCATGGAAAGTTGAGAAGTCAAGTCCAGTGTCAGGAGTGGGCATAGGGAAAGAACAAAGAGTCGGCCTTGAGCTGACATCTACTGAAGCAGAAGCAAAAAGAAATCTCTGTGTCACCGTAATTCGTAGGTGTTTGGGGTTGAAGCCTCAGTTGATCACAAAGTTTGCCCTATTTTTGTGCCAAGTCAAGTGTACAACTGGACAGTCTAGCAGAACTGAGGCTAGACTCCTGCATCCTCATCTCCTCATCAAGCTTGGGCTTTTTTGAGCACACTCATCATGTTTGGGGTAAGGTGGATGCAGAAGGAAGCCTGACACCTGTGTAACTGCAGCCTGACCCAGGGAGGCGACCTGATGTTATTACGAATAACAGGCTCCTTCAAACTGGGAGCCTGTAGGATGCCACTGTCACTGACAATTGCCCCTGGGTTCTCATAGCTTGGCGAAGATAATTGCTGTTCATTGTGCCCATTGAGCAGACATTTGCTGGCAGACAAGGAATGGCATACAGTCCCTGGACTTGATTTCACATATAATTCTTTTTTCTTTTTAATTACAATGGTCTTCTTTGAGCCACAAGTGGCATTTCTGTTATTATCCTGCAGGGGGCCCTCTGAATCACCCTCCAGGGCAGGCACTTACACCGTAGGCAGACTTCCCTGTGTGGGAGCGTTTTGTGCATCCAGCTCCCAGCTCTCTCCAGCCACCAAACAATGAGGTTCTGTGCAAGGCTTGTTGAATCTGTCAGACCAGGACAGTAGGGATTGAATCAGATGACAGCAAGTGTTTTCAGAAACAAAAAAATAAAGGTCAAACTTACGTGTTCCAACCCATTTTCTTCAAAGCAACTAGATATAGTAACAAAGATCTATCTCTCTCTACACACAGACACATATACACAGACCACACTTAATGAGAAGCAGCATTACAATTGTTAGAGAGCCTTACGCTAATTTCTGCAACACGTTTTGAAGCTTTAAGTCATTGTACTCATCCTCATCTCACAGATATTTCATTCCCTGTCCCTCACATATAATTCCAGCAAGTACATTTTGCGTATACCTACACACATTTCTATCTTTTAATTCCCATGACAATCCTGTGAGATTCTTCCCATTTAAGGAGGCTCAGAAAGGCTTCATGGCATTCCCTAAAGTCACATAGCTAGTAGGTGACAGATCTAGGATTCAACTTCAGGGCTTTTCCCATTTCACCGCAGCTGCCTGCCCCATCAAAGCCCCAAGCTCTCTGTCCTGAGGTGTCCACACCCTTGGCCTCTGCAAACCCCATGCAAACACAGGATTCCCTGAAGGTAAATGTCTACAATCCGACAATCTTACTCTTCCCAGGCATCTCCTTTAGAAACGCACATCCCTCCTCAGCAAGAATGATTGATTTGCGTCCTCAGCAGCTGCGTTTTCCCTGAGCACGTGTCCAGCTTCACGTATAAGTCCTCAAACACCTCTGAACGCAACAGCAAGGCCCTGCTCCCTCACCCAGAGAAGGCACAGGCCTGAGTGGGCACAGCCATGCTCACTAACCTCGTGCACGGGGAGGCCACATGATTTATTACCCAAAACAGGCCTCTGGCGAATGCAGGGGCACTATAAATCACCAAACTAGGCTATAGATAAAAATGGTAACTCTCCTGGGCAGGCTGGGAAATATGGTCATCTTACTTTATAAACTTAAACTCTTCTGTTTAACACCATTTTAGCATATGCCATGGCTCTAGAGCCTTTGAAGTAGAGAATTAGCACGTTCTGGTAATCATCTCTGATGTTTTCTCCTTGTCCACCAAAAAAGTAATGTACTGAACTTCAAGTGGTGTTGATCTAAGGATATAAGACATTTTTATTGATCCATGCATGCATGGATCGCATGCATGTGCGACACACACACACACACACACACACACACTTGACTCTTCCAATCCCCTTTAAGTTCTAGGAAAGTGCTATACCTAAGGCAGTTGGTTTAGAATGTTAGAAAATCATCACTTAAGCGGTCAGGGAGGAGATTTCAGGCTTTGTTCGTGGAGGAAATCACATGTAAGTTTGTGACTCCAAGACTTCCTGTGGAGTCGAAAATCTTGCTCATGCTCCCAGGACGCCTTTGAAGACTTCTGGTGCCCTGTGTCTGAGCCAGGTTGGGAAAGATCTCCAACATACCATTTGTTATCCTGTCCTTGAATACGGGAACAAATGGGCTGAGCTCAAACATCAATAATTTCTTTGGAAGATTCAATTTTCAAAAAATGGATTCACTTATTAAACCTAGTTTTGGCAGTGAAGTAACAAGAGTAAACTTTTTTAATACACTGTATGGAGAAAATAAAATGAATTATTGTTGTCAGTTCCAAAACATATTTCAACAAAATCAAGTTGAAATACTTTTTCCATGTTAATAGCACAGGAATGGAAAATAGGTCAATGCTAAGACAGAGTCCACATATATGCCACAGGTTTTAGTATGTGATAATCTGTGAGGAAAGCAGGAGCTAGTCTATAAGTGATGTTTAAAAAGGATAATCATCAATTTGGAAAAAAGTTGTTACATTCTTACCTCATGCCGTTCAGAAAAGAAAAAATATGAAGAAGCAAACAAATAAAAACTAAAAAGATATTTGACAAGTACAAAAATATGTTCAACATGTTAGTCTAGGAAATAAATTCATAATGGAAACAAAAGGACAATACCCATAGAGTAACAGATGATCAATTTGTCTACATATAAAGACAAAATTCTTATTTGACTAAAGATGTCATGAAATATTTAAGTACAGGGGAGAAAGTGGGAGGAGAAAACAAGAGATCCTAAAAATCAATAAGACATAAAAGATCCACAAAAATAATTGGTAACAGAGATGAACAGGCAATTATAAAAATTAACAAAAAGAAATGCCAATAGATAATATATGCAAAAAAGTATCAAGCATCCCAGAAGTAAATGGAAAATTTATATTAAAACAATGGAGACCATTTTAGATCCACAAGATTGACAATTTCAGAAAGGCTGGCAATGTTGAGTGTCAGCTAGAATGAAAAAAAGCTATTATTCTCATGTGGTACAGGTGGAGATGCAAATTGGTCCAGCCACTTTAGAGGATGATTCAGGCAGATTGTATTAACGTTTTAAATGTTCGTAACCCGTGGCCCAGCAATCCCAATTCTAAGTATCTACTCAGTGAGAACACAAGCTGTACATGGTATCTTTGCATCATTATCTGTTGGGTGAAGAGGGGTTACGAAGAACCTAAATATTGGCAATGGACACAATAGGCTCCCTGTTATAACGGATGAAACCAAGAGGGTAGTGTTTCAACACACAGTTCCTGTCCTGCTCAATGTCTCTCCTGACCGATAAATGGGGTAGCTCTCCTGCTTTTACCATTTGGATCTTTTTATTTTCGAACTCTGCCAATCTGAGAGATTTTTTCATAATCTGTATCCAGCTGAGGAAAAGATCAGGAGCAAGCTCAGGGTTTATGTGGCCCAGCCTGGAAGTAGCCCACATGAAGTCTCCTCCATCCCACTGGCCAGCACACAGCCACCTCCCTCGTCGAACCACAAAGGCTGCTGGGAAGTCTGCCCAGAACCGAGGGGAAGTGAACTTTGGTGAACTTTCAGGAGTCTGTGCCACCATGTCCAACAATGGAGAAATGTCTGAATAAATAATAGGTGTTTCCCTACAGGTAGATTGAGATGAGTGTACACACAGTATTATAAAAAGATCTCTGAGATGTATTTTTAAATCAAAAATAAATAGGCAGAAAGACATATAGAGAACAATGCTATTTATTGTAAAATATCATCATCATATTTATTCAGGGGCACACAAATGCATAGAAAATGGTGAGTGAGGATAGACACTAGACAGACAGCAGCGGCATCTCAGCAGAGGGTGTTGGGATTCAGATTGTGGTCGAAGGGGAGTGTAGACTTACAAGCAATGTTGAATATTTTTTAATAAAATGTATGTGTCCATTACTAATATAATTAAAAACAAGAAATGCCTTTCTCTCTTACAGTGGGTAATCAAGATGCTGTCCCACAGCTCTGGTTCCAGGGGGATGTGGGAGCCATCCGGAAGCGAGGTGTGGCTTGCTAGTTTTTTCCTGTCTCCCTTGAACAAGACTGTTGAAACAAGGGCTTTGAGGGTAAATATTCCTTTCTACCACATTGCACTGCCTCTCTAAATACTGTTCCTAGGACTCATATGCTCTTCTCAACCTTCAGCATGCCTCAGAATCAGATGGAGGGCTTAGTAAAACAGATTTAGGATCCCATGCCCACAGTTTTGGATTCAGCAGGTCTGAGCTGCGCCTGAGGATGTGCATTTCTAGAAGCACCCAGGTGATGCCGATGCTGCTGACCTGCGATCACATTTTAAAATCCATTTTTCTATAGACATCAGCACACTTTTCTGCTTCAGCTGTTTGCCTAACACTAATGTCTGTGCTTTTGAGGTTATCTGCTCCATTATGTCTGTACGGTGGAAATACTCTACTTATAATGGTGTGCTTCTGAGCATGTCTTCCCAGCTCTCTTTTCTATGACATCACGTTGGTAGCCTGTAGTCAGCCAAGGCAGGATATTTACAGCACAGAAATCAGCAAATGCTACAAAATGAGTGCCAGTCCCCACCTCCCATGAGAGCCAGTTGTTAAACATTTAGCAGCACACACTGATTAAAGATCACCATGATTGCTGCAGAATCATTCATATCTGAGTGGTGGGCATCCAAATATCAATGTGTCCAAAAGGGTTCTGGCTTTCTGGCTTAGACACCCCAAAATCTCCCTTCGTCCATCTAGAGAGGGGCTCCTGTCTGGCTGTCACTATGTTTTGGGTTTCATGATGCAAACTCACTTGGAAAGAGTAAGGAAAATAAAGACCAGAGGAGCTCAGGCTGGGTTGCTGGGAAATTCTTTTTCTGAGCAGTGTGGACAGGGGAGCTGTAGAAGCCATGACATCTCTTGCTACAGTCCACACATCTCTCTTCAGCGTGTTACAGAAATGCAACTAAAACTATCAGGGAGGCCCATGCCAGCCTTTAGAGCACTCATCTCAAAGCCCTCCTTAGCCTCAGTTTTTCCCGAGTAACCTGGCTCTCGGGGGGTTTCTTTCTCGCCTCATCCTACCTCTGTCTTTTAATAATGCCAAGCATAAACACACTGCTCAAACACCAGCACTGCTGTTTCTGGCTCACTGGTTTGAAGAAGTGAGAGTAGCAGAGGCTCTTTATGGTTCAGGAGAAAGAGCACGCCTGGGTCTGGGCATCAGAGAGACCTGAGACTAAATCCCAGTTCACACACTTTCTACACTAGGAAGTTGGCTATGTTACGGAGGCTCAGTTTCCTCACAGGTACCTACTTGGAGTGTGGTGATGATTAGGATAGCTAATAAATGTAACCTAGTAGAGAGTTGGCTACTTTAACACAAGCTTCTTGCCGTGGCTTAAAAAATATATCAGAGTATATTTTCTTGTGAGACTCAGTAGAAGAAATTCCTAAAGAATGAAATTAGAATAACCCCTAATCATTTCCCAAGTATGTATTTTAAATTCTAGCTTACTATTTAAGTAGCCCTGTACTGTTCCCATATTGTCATTAACTTTCCATGTGTGAGGTTATAAATACGAGCTCCCCGGTTAAGGCCTGGTTAGTAGCTCTTTCTGTCTGAATACTGACACATGTTAGCATCAGTAGACATTTTGTTTACTAGCATTATTAAAGGAGAGACTCGCTGATGAGAAATTCTAAACGATTTGATTGCACTTGATTTGGGAAGACAGAGAAGGCCTTCTAGTATCTTCAGATTTGATGGTGGTATTCCCAGCTTGTGAATTACCCAATAATAGACTATCATCCTATCAAACTTCTCCTTCACTCTTCTTATCTAGCTTCCACAAAAAAAATTCCTACTAAAAGTGATAAAATAGGTGTAGCAAACTGCTTGAGCGTTCCGTCCAAATCAGGTTGGAGCCATCCAGAGCACTTTTCCTTAGATGTCACCTATTCCTGTTGTGAATCCCGGAGTCACATGTGTGCGAGCGGGCAGAGACAACAGAAGCTTCTCAGCCCACCCAGAGGATTTGCATGAGGGAGAAGCTGAGGACCAGGCAGTGGAGTGCAGGGAAGAGCTCACCCCCAGTCACAACCAGTAAACAGCAGGGCCAGCATTTTATGCCAGAAACCTCAACAACAAGAAATTTCAAAATGTTGTCAGCCTTGTTGAAATTTCTAAAAATGAGTACTGAGCTATTTTACACTAAAGCAAGCAAAAACTTAGCAAGGCTGATAAATAAAAACTAAGACATCTCAAGAACCATAAAGGTCTTACAAATCTTATAGACTGGTAAAACGTTTTCAAGAATATATGTAGTTATAATTATTATACTAATAACAAGAACAACTTATTGTGGGCCTATGTGCTTTACAGAATTATGTACTATGCAGGTATATTTTCATGCTGGTCTGGGCTCACTACATTCATGAATTCACTTTAATATTCAGAACAATACAGAAACTGAGTACAATTGTCCCTCTTTTACAGGGAAAAGACAGAGGTCCGTAGAGTTGAAAGTAATAGGCTCATCAGCGGGAGAGCCGGGATTAAACTCAGCATTTGTTTGACCCCAGAGCCCATTCTTAATGGTCGGGACCAGCCTTTCTATGACTTACTTCAAATCTCCACCTCAAGTTCAAATCCGCTTCCCAGCCAGCGCTCTTCCTTTCTTTCTGGTCTCATTCTGCCTCCTTGCTTTTCAGTGACTGTCAACATCCATATTATTCACAGAGCCTGGCTTTGGAACAAGTTAAAATCTCCCCAACTTTACTGATGTAGGCAAAGTCTTTCTGTTTAAAAGATTTTATTCTTAGTCTCTTCCATTAGGCTGGGACATCATGCAGAGAACACACTGGCTGAGGTGCAGAAGCTAATGAGACCTCAGAAACCAGAGCTATGGTTGCCAGGGACCAGGGGGTGCAGCACAGGGATTGACTGCAAAGGGGCATTAGGAGAATTTCTGTCTTGATACAAAGGTTCTATTTCTTAATGGTGTTGTTGGTTACACGACTATATCCATGTCTCAAAACTAATCTAATTGTACACTTAAAATGGATAAATTTCATTGCATATACATTACTCTCCATAAAGTTTATTAATAACAATCCTCAAGTTATAATCCCTAGTCTACAGTTCTCAACTCTCTTTGAAGATCCCAAAGTAGGTTTGTGTATCAGTCAAGGTCCATGCAGGAAATAGATGGCAACACCCAAATTGGATAATTTATCAAGAAACAGATGAGGTGTAGGGTAATCATGAGAACAGTTTGCTTTCCCAATGCTGATAACATCCTGGAGCTGTTAATACTTCCAGTCTGGAAAGGGAAAGGGACAGGTCAGGGGCACGGGGATGGCCAGCAGATAGTGGCTGCAGCCTTAGATGAGTCAAGGGAGGGAGCCAGTCCCTGGGCCCAGAAGAGAGAGGGCAAGGGAAATAAATACCCCACCCCACTCTCCTGATTGTCTCCAGTCTCATGCTGGTGCTCTTCAATACCCAAATTCAACCCAAAGCCAGACTCCCCTATGTAGTCAATATGGGTCAGCGTGCTGGATCACAGTGCAGGGTGGAGAGGGGCACAGAGTAGGGGATCTGAAAGACAAACAGGAGATATCTGGGATGGCCCAACTGAGCGTCCAGCCATTGCTTTTAAGCCTGGTGCTGTGGGGGAACAGCTCTTCTCCTTCTCCCTCTCTGCCTCCTTCTGGTCCTGCCCTTAGGAGAAAGGTGACATGGGTGCTAATTTCTATGATGGAGTCTGTTCATGATCTGAAGAGGTTATCAGGGCAGACCAATGGGTATGGAGTTTCCCCTAAGTGACCTCTCCAAAAGGTGATCACCAGGACACTAAGCCATTCTTCTACCTGTAAGTGAGTGGCACACAGCTGCTCAAAAGCCGGTGACACAAAGGCAGCTGGGGCTCCAGGATTTCTCAGTAAAAGAGGATTGAGTGCTTTTGCCCCTGAAAATTAGAATCATCCTTGCTTTCTTTCTTTCTATGACACTCATAACCTAGCCATCAGCATTCCCCTTGGCTCTACAAAACAAACCCAGAAAATAACTGTCTAACACCTCCACTGCTGCTACTCTGATCTAAAGCCTCATCACCCAGATTGGTGCAGTGGCCTTCTGATCAATCTCCCAGCTTCTGTCACCCCTGGAGTTGATTCCATCCTCAACACAGCAGCCAGTGGGAGCACTTGGAATGAAAATTCAATCAAGGCACTTCCAAGTTCAAAAGTTTCCCTTTGCTTCCCATCTCAAGTGCAGGAGCCAAAATCCTTGAACTGACCCACTGGGCTCTTTAGGACATGTCCCCACCCCACCATGCATAAGTTCTCTCTCTGACCTCATCTCTCACAATTCTCCTCCTCACTCCTGTCCACCGGCACTGGCCTCGTGACTATTTCTGGAACATCTCAGGAGCGTTTTGCACCTGCTGTTTGCTCCAACCTCATAGGGAGTATGGCCCTCATGTTCCTTGTTCAGGCCTTTTCTCCAGTAACATAGGTGGAAGTGCTCTGTGTATTTATTTATGTCGTTAGTTAAAGCCATGGCTCCCCCCACAAAAAAATGCACAGAAGTCTTGTATATAATTTCATGGACTTCAGGGACCCCTAGAAGCTTATTCATGTATCCCAAAGTTTCGAATGGTTGTGGTAAAGTATTATAAAATCATAAAGACATTTACATTCACAGAACACAGTTTTTCTGTGAGGCTGCCTGAAACCTTGTCCAGAAGTACACCACTCTCATCTTCATAATGAAAGTCAATGGGAAAAATCTGACTCACCCCACAGAAACTTTTCACAGGCAACTTTTCTGAACTACCTGAATCAATAGCAACCTCAATGATTTGGTAATGTTTCTCAGTATAAATCTACCTTGTTTCCAAAGAAACTTTCTTTTTCAATAGCTCTCTGCAACTGAGCAAATGCTAACACCATTGGGGAAACCTATTACCTGGCACTAATAGGGCTTGAGAAAGAAGCAGGCGCTGTACCTAATACCCTCATTCTGGACTCAGAGATAAGAACCCTTTCTGTGCCCAGCTTTGTCATAAGTGAAATTTCTCATCCTTGCTGCAGATAAGGTGTCCCCGGGTGTTGAAAGCATTCCCGGGCTTCTGTTGAACACGTCATGAATGGAGAGGTGTGTGTTGCAAACTCTGAGAAGCTGTTCATCATCTTCTCCCCCGACTCTCTCTCAGCTCTGTTTTTTCATGCTCCCCGGGCCCTGAAACCACAATATGTTAACTCTCCTTCAGCCTCCATACACCCATCTGTAGGCAGGGATGCTCTTCTTAAAGGTGTTCCACTTGGGCCGCTAAGACGGGCTCACTCCCCGTGGTCATGCGGGAGGGTCTGATGCTGGTCTCTGCATGATGCCATGTGCTGGGCCTCACTGTGAAAGAAGCACGGCACCCAGGCGAGAAAAAGTGACCATGAGCTAAAGCATTAAACTGCTGGAGGGTATTATGCAGCAGGCGTAATGGAGCGGTTTGAACTGCACATATCCCCACATGGACTGCAGTCCATGCTGACTTTATGAGAATTAGTTTGCTATTTATAAAACTAATGCTCCCAATAAGCAATTCTACCAAAACAAATTCTTGTCATGTCTCGGTTCCTACACTCCATCCTGCCCCACATCCCAGGGCTGCCTAGCTTGTCTCGCACTCCCCCACTTCTTTCAGAAGCACCCACTACTCAGCTCCGAAGTGTCAATCTGACTGGGTCTCTCGCAGCGGGATGTTGGTGGGCGAGCACAGGATGGCCGTGCAAGGCCAGAGGCCGTACTGAGAGCTCTCTAGAGAGTTCTTTCGCCTGTCTCAGGGGTAATTTGTCAGTGCCCCTGTACCTTTATTATCGTCCTGCTCCTATCGTACAGTCTTCACTTTTTGCACCTCCCCCCACACACTGTTAGATTGAGAACCTCAAGGTTAGAGATCATCATCATGCACAGGACCTGCCTTCTTCCTAACAGTTTCTCCATAATTACTTGTTGTTAGGATGAATGTGCATCCCGTAAGAGAACAAATATAAAAAGCTTGATTTCTTTCTCCAGTCGCTGCTGTCAAGCAGCCTCTGCCAGATCTCAATTATACATAATTATTTTAGAGAATTAAGAGTCATAGTCAGCTATTTTAAAAGACTAGTGTGTCTAAATCGAACCTTCCAGTTCAGGGAGCTTCCCCCCACCCTGGGTCTCAGAGGAAGGAGGGTGGGGTCTGCTCTCCCTCTCTTCCCTCCTCCTTTCTCCTTCCCTCTTCCATCATTATGCAGCCTCTGGATGCTCCGGGATCTGCGGAGGAAACAGAGGAAAGTAGCAAAGCATTAACTGAGCTGACGGCTTCAGAGGTTCTCTCTCTTGCCGCCCTGGACGACTTTGCAGCCCCCTGCTTGGCAGTTGTCTAAATGCTGCTCCTTCATGGGGTGTGCTGTGGTATTTAACTCCTTCAGAGTTCTCTGCACTGCCCAGGTCCCCACATGAGTAATACCAGCCCAAGCCGATCCCTTAGGACATCTTCAGATTCGCGCTGTCTCCCCTGAAGCCAGACCGTGGGAGACCGAGAGCTGGGTCTGTGAATCCAGCCCGGCTCCGGCCAGCGACTTGCTGCAGCCTCTGCAACGCACACCTCCTGCCATGCCACGATGGTGAGGACAGGCTGCCCACTGCTGCCCGTCAGGCCTGCCGTGCCCTGCCTGTGTGCTCTGCAGCACTCACACCTGCAAATTCTCCAGACTTGAAGCAGAGGCAAGCCAGGCGCCATTCTCGCCACTGAGCTTATGTATTAAAGATGACACAATTCCTGTCTTTGAAGTGCTTATGCCCAATTGGAGCACCTGGCAAATAAAAGAGCCTTTATAATATATTGAGATACATGTATTGATAGATGTAAATACGGGGAGCTTTGGGGAGACCAAAGAGGAGCACTTAACCATGACTGAAATCCAGTCAGGACACTCTGGCTACCAAAGTATTGAGACGCTTTCCACTGGTTGGCAATAACCACTTCAGCAAGATCCTGGAGAGCCTTCTCCCCACACTAGTGGGCCCTCCTCCTTCTCCTGAACAGGATCTTGAGTCATCTTGGAATTCTGCCTACCATTTCCATTTTAACATGTCTTTATCTTTTCATCTCAGTTTTGCCTCTTGCTTTGGTGTTTTGCTTCCTTTTTATAGATTCCATAACATCTCCCTGACTGTTGGTGAGAATCCTTAGCCCCGACTAAGAGGCCATCCCCTTCTGACCCTGGCTAGATTCCACTCTCTCTCACTGTCCTCCTGACTCCTGCCTTACTTCCTACATTGCTCTTATCCAGACATGGCCCATGGAGAAGAACATTTCATGTTTTAGACTTCATCTTACTATTTTCAGATAGTCTTTGACTATTGCTTATAAATTGTTCCAACTTCTCTTTAACTACTTTTGTAAGCCTACCAATTTGGTCACACAAAAATACGAGGTCCTTCCTGGTAATATAGGCAGACAGCTGAGAGGTTTCTACGCTTCTATAACCTCCATATCGGTTACAAGGGAAGTAGGTCACTACACCAAATTCTGTCACATGTGTGGACATTTATTTGCATGCAAGCACAGAGCAGCATTATTGCTCATGCTGTAAACTCGATGGAGTACCAGCTGTCTGTCCATTTTGCACTCCACTGGTACCCTGCATTAAAAGTTTATCTGAGACAAAGCAATGATGTTCTAACAATAGGAATGACCTGACTACCCAGTGGGACTCAAGTGACTAAGAGCCCTTTTAACTAATACCTGGACACAGATACTTAGGAATTAAGCAGAGGGGCCATTCCTAATGGTAAAGACCAGAGGGTGCGCTAGGTACTTAAGCTGTGTTCATATAAGGAGGGGGATGTCTCTAAAACATCTTAGACAAATCACTTATCTTGAAAACCACACATTTCACCAATGAAAACATTTTTTTTCCAAGGAAGATTCACTCGGAGCTAACAACTGCCAGCAATCTTCCTCTTTTTTTGCTTGAGGAATATTAGCCCTGAGCTAACATCTATGCCAATCTTCCTCTATTTTGTATGTGGGTCGCCGCCACAGCATGGCTGACAAGTGGTGTAGGTCGTTGCCCAGAATGCAAACCTGTGAACCCGCACCACTGAACTCAACCGCTATGCCACAGGCCCGGCCCTAAAAACATTTTTAGACTTTTCTTTCCAGTAATGGAAAATTTGGTAATTCAAACTGCCCTACCCACTATGAAAACCTGGAAAAGCTGGATGTAATATTATTTAAAAAGCTGCTTGGTGTCATTGGAAAATTTATAAGAAAGTAAAAAATTTCTGAGCCAAGATTTTGGAGAAGACAGATATACAGAGGGGTAAGCTTAACTTTTAGAGCACTTTTCCTTTGTATGTTTGGCCAACATTGAAAAATTGGCTGTGAGGATAAAAAACCGAGCCGTGCATCTGACCATCTCATAGGACCAATGAGACCAAAACTGGCCTCCAGGATCGACCAAGGGGAATTTGTCTGATCATTTGGTTAGGACCCAGATGAGCTCACAACAAGAGTAAGGATGCACTACACATAAATCCTCCCCATAGGAAGAGAACATCATCCTGGTCTCAACAAATTTATACAAGCAATCTTTCAAATTAAGAAAATGGCACATGAGGAGACAAGACAATATATAAAGAACTAAAATCAACAGAAGACAAAACAGTTACAAAACTACAGAACTTCCAGACATTAGAGTGATCAGACACATATTTTTAAATAATTTTGATTATATGTTCAAGAAAGTGAAAACAAATACACCAGAAACAAGATTGAGAATTTTGGAGAACTGAAATACAATAAAGATGTCACAGTGGATTGAAAAAAAAAAAAACAAATAGACAGTTTAGAAGTTAAAAATATAAAAACCAAAATTACAAACTCCATGAATACGATTAACAGCTAATTAGGCATACTGAAGAGACTATTGGTAAACACAGAAAAAAGAATAAGAAACAAAGTGGACACAATAAAATTTGGATTAATCCATCAAGCTGGAATCCCAGAAGAAGACGAAAGAGAGCAAGTGACAAAATCAATACTTGAGGAGAAAATTGGTGGAAATTTTTCAAAACTGACAAGACATTGTACAAGAGATTTGAGAATCCCTAAGAACCTCAAGCAGGATAAACAAAAAGCAGTACCGCTTGATCATTAGCACAGCAAAACTGCTAAAGAACAAGCCAAAGAGAAACTTTTAAAGACAGCTAGAGAAAAAAAAGAGAGATTATCATCAAGAGACTTAAAAGTTGGACTGACAGTTGACTTTTCAGTTAAAAAAATGGGAACCAGAAATTATTAGAGTAATGATATCTTTAAGTACTGAAAAAAATAACTCCCAACATAAAATTTTATACCATGTGAAAATTATCCTTCTAGAACGAAGGGAAAATGGAATTTTCAGGTAAACTACATTAGAGAAAATTTATCACTAGCAAACCTGAAACAAAGTAAATATTAAAAGTGTTCTTCAGGCAAAAGAAAATCACCCCAGATGGAAGGTTAATGATTCAGATAGGCTTGAAGAGGCACAAAAATTATAAACATATAGATAAATCTTTCCACAAAGAAAAATAAGACACAAAAATTAAAGAAACTCTTCTAGAGAATAGAAAAAGCAAGAGCACTCCTGAACTTGTTTTATGAGGCCAACATAACCTTAGTTCCCAAACTTGACAAGGACACAGCAAGAAAAGTTATAGACAAATTGCACTGTTGAATAAAGGTGCAAAAATCCTAAATAAACAATATGAAATGAATCCAGTGATGTATAATAATGATTCTGCATGACTACCAAGCTGGCTTTATTCAGAATGCAAGATTGGGTTTAATATATGAAAAGTAATTATAATTCATCATATTAAGACAATCTAGGAGAATAATCACGATCACCTCCAGAGATGCGGGAAAAAAATGATAAAATTTAACATCCTTATAAGTGAAAGAAAGCAAGGAAGGGAGAGAGAAAGAGAGAGGGGGAGGGGGAGGAGGGATGGACGAAGAGAAGAAGAAAGGAAGAAAGAAAACAAAACAAAATCACACCTGAGTAATCCAGGAGAAACTCTGATAAAAGGTTAAGAGGTAAACATGAATAGTGAATATTGTGCTTATTAGTTAAGCCAGAACGAAGATAAGGGTGGCTTTTTCTGTTCAACTTTTTTTTGGAGGTCTTGGTCTATGTCAAAAGGAGGAAAAAAAGAAATTAAAGTTATATTACTTAGAAAAAAACATTAACACCATTCTTTAGAGGCAAAATGATTACCTACATGGGAAAATAAAGAGGTATACCATGTTTATAGGTTGGGAGACTAACATTTCAAAGATGACAATTTTCCCCCAAAAATCTGAAAATTCAGTATAACCTAAATCAAAATTCAAACAGCATTTTTTTGTGGAGCTTGAAAAAATGATATTAAAACGTATATGACAATGCAATAGGCCAAGAATAGCCAAGGCATTTTTGAAGATGAACAGCGTGGAAAGATTTACTCTAATGGCTATCACACAATTTATTATAAATTTACAGTAATTAAACTGGGGTCGCATTGACACAAGGATAGACAAAAGGTCAATGGAATAGAGAAGCACACTCAGAAATAATGCGCACATATGTGCACTCTCGATTCACGTTAGAGGTGAAACCACAGACCAGGGAGGGAAAAGAAAGGTCATTTCAAGAAACAGTGTTGATATCACTTATAAAAATAAATGAAATGTGATTCTATCTCATACAATACAAAAAAATAGATTCAACAGTAAAAAGCAAAACAAGCTTCAAGAAGATAACATAGGATAATATCTTCCTGTCCTTGGGGTAGTGAGAGCTCTCTTAACTAGAACACAAAAGACAGTAACCTTAAAAGAAAAAGATGACAAATTGGTATACAGTAAAATTAAAATTTTATGTTAACCCAGAGAAACCATAAAAAGAGTTAAAAAGCAAGCCATAAATAGAGAGAAGATATTTGCTAAGTATATCTAATCGTGAAGGAACTCACATCCTTTATGTAGTGAGAACTCTCACACATCAGTGAGAAGACGGAAGACAAGACGGGTCTTCCCCATCTCGGGGAATGGAGTGGTCCCACCTGCTCTTTTTAGTATCCTGCGGGCGCCCGCTGATGGTGGTTTTAAACTTCCGTTGCTTCCACTTACAAGTCTGCCATGCTCTGGAACCTTCTTTTTTAGACTCTTCTAGTAGCCCTGTCTGCTTCACCCCCTGGGACCCATTGGAAGCCCCACTAACTCATCCTGCTTCTCTCACCTCCAGCCCTGCAGGTTATTCCATGGTTCATTTTTCCAGATTTGATTCCTGATGAGCAAAATTCCAGCCTTGAGAGTTCCTAGCGAAACCCTCTCCTCCCTTGAAATACTATTGTCTTGCTACAGGATTTTAAAAGCCTAGTGTGAAATTCAAAGCTGAGCAAAGGCTCCAGGTTCTAAGTGGTCTTTGTTATCTGGGGCGGCAAGACAAGGCTTTTGGTTTAGCTCTTGAGACAAAATGGCTGAGGGAAGATACACGAAGTGATATTTCAAATGACCACAGTGCTACATTTGCTTCCTGAAATATGTTCTACAATATGCCCTTAGCCTGCTTTACTTCCAAGCCGAGTGTGCCCTCATTTCCCTGACTCTTGTCATCTGCAAAGTCCACTGAAAGAATGCAGCACCAGCTGCAGAGTTTAGCAGCACTGATTTTGATCCCGGCTGGGTGATTGCCTTAAGTGCAGCCTTGGGCAAGTCAGTTAACCTCTCTGTATCTCTGTTACTTCATCTCTAAAATGGTGACAATGAAACCTACCTCCAAGGCATCTCACAAGGTCTGATGTTCTAATGTATGGGTAAATCTCCTGGTCACTCCAGTGTGGGGGACCCTGAGCAGGGACACCTCCTATGCACAGCCCCCTAGCTGGTCCTGGTGTGTCCACCTTGAGGACTGACTTTACTGTATTCCACCCAACTCTACAAAACGTTAGCAAGTCATGTAGATTTGTTGAAGATTACAAAGACAGATTTTTTTAAAAGAAGCCTTATATCACATGCAGCAAAACTTCTATAGCCCCCCACACAAGTCTCCACTCCTAATAGCTTTCCAGTGGCCAGCAGCTTCCGCCTCAAAGCCCCTTTCCCATCCCTGCCCCCACACACTGCTGGCAGCATATCCCATGGATGGTCAGAAAAAATGATCAAAAAAGTGGAAATAAGGCAAAGAAGTGGTAGCATGACCTCTCAATGACATATGGGAGCAGAGGCCACCCAAAAATTATTTGGAAAAATGTACCGAGTTTAACTGTTGCCCGTCGATTAAAGACCTCAGATACGTTAAGTTGCATGTTAACTTATACATGTTTGCCTATTAGAGATGTTAGTAATTTCTCTCTGCTGGAACATATAACCCCAAACCCTGTGGCCCTGGTGGACATGAACCAGTTTTGTGCTCTAGCCATGCATGTATCCATATTTAGCTTCTTAAAAAACTCCTTGAATCTAAATCTGGTGTAACATCTTAGTAGCTCATTCATTAATTAATGGGTTAATAAAGCCTTTGACCTGTGCTTATTTTATATTTACTTGAGAATAGTGACTTTGACTTTTAGAAAATTATATTTTACTATTCCTTACTTAACATAAATTAAAAAAAAAAAAAACAACTTGACATTAGCCTTTTCACCTCCATTCCTAAAAAGCAGTTCCTCAACCACTTTTGGTTTTAAAAACAGCCCTTACTGTTTTTAACAGTAAGGATGCTGGCTCTCCTTTGGGGTCTTCAGGGCTGCCATGGCTGAGGGGGAGAGGTTTTCTCCTTATCACCATCTCACTGTTTTCTCAGTTACGGTTGCGTACCCTGTGATATTCGAAGGTCTTCTCTGCCTAAGCCCCCTTGTTCCCTGAACCTATCCCCTCCTAATGGCCCTTTCCTCTCTCAACTGAGATGTTGCCCTTGCACTCCCCCTCCCATTTCTGTGGCCTCCACTCTTCCTTCTTGACATCACATGTTGCCAGGTGGCACTGGAAGCTCAGAGGGTCACTCATTTCACTTTCAAGGCAAATCAGCCACACACCTGCTCTAGAAAGAGGTTCTCTTTTTCGTTGAGTTTAAAAAATCTTTTTATTTTGATTTTTAATTGTGGAAAATATACATAACATAAAATTTACCATCTTAACCATTTTTAAGTGTAAAGTTCAACTATGTTATATATATTTTACCACAATTAAAAATAAAAATCAGGATAACCTAAGTTCTTGACCTCCAGCTGACACAGATCCAACTTCTAGGAACTAATGGAAAGCTCTAGAGCTATGTGAAATTGCCAAACTGCAATCACTGGCTGCAAAGGACCCACATCCAAGGGGCAGTTGGGTATCTGTGGGAATTGCCTACCCTATAGTGTGTGCGTGTGTGTGTGCGTGTGTGTGTGTGTGTGTGTGTGTTTTAACTTTGTAACCCGGGGCTAGGGTAGGGGTAAAATGAGTTTTGTGTGTGTGGTTCAGTCTATTTCTTCAAACATTCTGAATGATAATTAGCTTTGATTTTTACGTCTATTCATAATGATAGCAGAGGGCAACGCACAACAGAAAGGGGGTAGCAAGCTTTCCACTTAGCAATTAATTCTATTATTAAATGCTAAGAAAAAAATAAGTGCCTGCCAGCTGTAGCTTTATTATGTTTTCCCAGAAATAATAATGAGAAGGCTGTGAAAGTATATTATTTATTTCTCCTTTTCTCCTCTACCCTTGTAGGCGAAGAAAAAACCCACGGTACTTGCTCCTTCCATGTGAAAATAAAATTATTCTGCTACGAGAAGGTGGCTCGGACAGAGCATAAAGAAGGAGATTCGTATCCAATGGAAAACTTCTTTGCTTAATTTTTATTTATTTACTTTAAAAATGGAGCATCTACTCTGGGCCAGAACCTATGCTAAGCAAGATGGGGACTAAAAATTATAGAATCCTTGGAGCTTCCTCTAGAGGCGGTCACAGCCGTCTGCATACCTGAATTAAACTGAAATAAGGCGAATGCCAGAGCAGTGAAAGAAACAGTGCCCTGGCAGCACGGAAGAGCGGGTGGCTAGTTGGTAATAATATCTGAATTTTGGTGGCGATGTCAATCATCAGTCAAGAAATAGCTATGGAGTTCCTTCTACTAGCAATATACCTGGCGGGGAGTAGGTTCCCAAGCAATATGAATTGACTCTTCAAGATTCACTTCCTCCTACAATCCTCGACACATGATGAGACAGAGAATGGGCTGCAGGATGCCCTCCATTCAACCATCCATTCACTCACCATACAGGGAAGCCGCAGGTGGCATTCTTCACTAGCTGAGAGGTGCCCATTAGTGTTTGCAAAAGAGTGGCATGTTCAAACTCAGAATTATTAATAATTTAGGCCAAACTCCAAGGGATTTAGATTAACACTGTTTTAATTGCCTGGAACATAAATATAAAATGGACTTGTTGGGAATAGTGTGGGCCTGGAGCTAACTGGAATATGACACCTCACATCAACTAGCTGTGTCACCTCGGGTATACTGCACACCCCACTCAGCCTCAGTGTTGCTATATATAAAATGGGTGTAGCAACACCTGCTTTACAGGGATATTATGAAAATTAAATAATAAGTGAAAGAGTGCCTGGCATATGGTAATTTTTCAACAACGATTTTTATTTTTCGAAGTCTCGTATTGCTATTATGGTTTTAAAATCAGGTTTACGTTGAATGAAGCTCGACTTTTCCATATCTGTGAGATAAGTTGTGTTAGTGCTGCAAAAAAATTGTCTTCGGTGAAGAAACTCAGGTGTCCACACCTTAAATCCCCTAACTGAGAGTATTTCTTCCTCCAGTTGGCCCAATCCAATGACCTCCAGGACCTACAGTCACGAGAGCTTGTAAATGAGTCAAGAGTCTCTCATTTTCTCCGATTCTAATCCAGCCTGTGGGACAGAAGCCTCCATGTCCCCGCACAATGTGTGAGCGGCACTGCGTCTGTTGAAGCAGATTACTCTAAACCGGGGCTTGCGACCTAGTAACCCGTGGGCAAAATTTGTTCTGAGGATTTTTTTTGCAGATGCAGCATTTTTGTTTTGTTCAAACTTAAATGTGCATGTCCCCGTGGCGGGGGTGGTGGCCTCTTCACTTTACCATGGCTCCTTACCCCTGTACCTCAGATGGGCTTTGATTCACACAGGATGTAGCCTGCTGGCTCCCGTAGGCCATCTGAGGGTGGGGCCACTACTCTGAACTATGCCCTCACCTAGTCTAGTAATACAGGAACCTGCCCATATGGGTCTGGGAGAGGATCAATTTAGAGCAAAGACAATAGTCTCCAAATTAATCTCCTTACCCCGAGTCTCTCTCCCTTTAATGTCTCCTCCTCAATGAAAACGATTTATCCTTCAGAAATGTATTTACTGATTATATTACTTCTCTACTTAAAGTCCTTCAAAAGTTCTGTATCATCCACAGTTCCAGTCTCCCTGCCCACCCTCGTGCCCTGCTGTTCCATGCTTCAGCCACACTGAACTACTTCCCATGTCCAGTATGCCCTCAGCATCCATAACTGCATGCTCTTGCAAACAGCCTTTCTCTGCTTGGAACGCCCTTCTCAGGCTTTTCCAATTAACAAGCCTCCCTCAAGGTACAGTCACAAGCATTGCAAAGTGTTTCCTGATTGAAAGACCAAGAAGCCAATGGCTCTGTCTTCCGAGTTCTCTGTGTTTCATATGATGGCTGTTTTAACTTTTCATCCTCTCTATAGTACATGATTCTTGAGAGAAGATATCTCTGCAGCGTCTTGTAGCAAAGGGCCTGGCTCCCCTGGTGCTTGTGGCAGATGCCACTCATTGCCCACCAGCTCTCCGTTCCCCCTCCCCCACTCCTACGGAGCCCAATTCTGTGCAGAGCGGAAATGAGCTCAGCCACCAATGTGGCCAGCTAGCTTTCTGGCTAAAGAATTGTAGACAGAAAACTTTTGTCTAAAGGCAAAGTCTCCTTAGGAGTAGCCCTTTGCCCTTTAGTGTGGAATGTGGGTGCACTGCCTGGCTGTGCTGCACTCAGCCTGCAGTCACAGGACAAAAGCCACAGCCAGGGATCATAGTGCAGGGAGACGAGGAGTGGGGTCCCTGACCAGATGCTTGAGCAGTTACTCTAGGCCTGGACTCTGACCTCCAAACTGATTATTTGATAAAATATCTCACTGTGTATTTAAAGAGTATTAGCTGAAGTTTTAGTTATTTCCAATATCATATACTTTCCCAAGTGACACAATGGTCAGTACCTTTTACTAAAGAAACGCTTTATTTGGTCACTCATTCTCCAGCTATTTATTAAGCACCTGCGATTCTTGAGACAGAAAACAAGACCAAGTACCTACCCTCACAGAGCTTATATTTCAGTGGGGAAGGCAGACAAGGAACCAACATGTGACTAAATGTTTAACAATAAAATTTAACGTCAAGTAGTTATGTGGTCTGTGAATAAGCAGGATGAGGCAACGGAGAGTGACAGGAGATGGAGGGCGGATTCACCTTGGGAGGCAGCCTAGACAGAAAGGACACTCTGAAGAAGTGACATTTGAGTCAGAGAATGTGCTCTGTCTATCATCAGGAACAACAAATACAAAAGGCTTGAGGCAAGAATCTGTTCCAGAAAGAGCAAGAAGACCAGTGAGGCTGGAGAGCAAAGCATGAGAGAGAGAGTGGTAGAAGATGGCATCAGAAAGAAAGGCCAGGCTCGGATGATGCAGAGAGTGTGGACTATAGACTCCATTTGGGATTGTGTTCTACATGTAATTAGAAGACAAGCATGGGGGGAAGGTTTTGATGGGCTGTGGTTTAATGATTTGATGTACCTTTTCTAATGATTATTCTGCTCTCTGGAGAACTAATTGTGAGGAGAGGCAACATTGAAAGCAGTAGACGAGTTTGGGGGCTGTTCACCTTGTCTAGGCAAGAGATGAAGCAATGGTGGAAAGTGGTCCCATTAGAGCTCTCCTGTGGAGGTAGAGCCCATAAGACTTACAAATTTGGGGTTCAAGGAAAAAGAGAATCATCAGAGGTGACTCCCAGATTTTGGCCTGATTTCTTGAATGAATGTTGGTGACATTCTCTAGGATGAGCAAGAAATGAAGAAATCAAAAGTTATTTTACCTATTAGATATTCAAATAGAGATGTCAGGTAGCAAGTTAGAAATCAGGGGACGGTTCAGGGCTAGAGATGGACTTTGGAGATTCATGAGCCCATGAAGACATGGGACTGGATGAGGTCACCTAAGGAGTTAAGATAATTAGAAAAGAGAAGAAGGATGAGGGGAGTCCTAGGGAATACTATCCTTCAGACGTCTAGGAGAGAAGAATAAGCTGCTAAATGAAAGATCGATGAGGCAAAAAGAAAACAAGTGAGTGCAGTGTCCTGGAAGGCCAATGCAGAAAGTGCTTCAGGAATAAAGGACAAAATCTCTTTGTCAGGTTGAATAGATGAGGATTAAGAATTGATCACTGATTCCTTGACAAGAGTACTCCAGTGGAGCGATGGGGGCCAAATCCCAATAGGAATTGGTTCAGAAGAGCATGAAAAGCAAGGCAGTAGAGAAGCAAGTATAGACAATGTTCTCAAGGAATTATGCCATCAAAGAGAGAAAAGAAATAAAGTGGTGCTCAGAGGAATATATGGGGTCTAAGTGTTTTTCTTGCTAATTAAAAATATTAAAAATGTTTTCTACTGATGGGAATGATCCAGTAGAAAAGGTAATAATGATGATGCAAAAGAAAAGGCATGATTTCAGGAGCAAAGTCTTTGAATCAACAGAAGAGGATGAGACCTAATGCACAGGACCAGGGTCTGCTCACTCATTGTAACAGGAGAGTACATAGACATGGACACAAGTAGATTCATGCATTTGATGTCGGGATGGCATAATAGATATTGCCCAGTGATGGGGGTGGGGGTGGTGGATGATGGATGTTGGATGGATAGATGGATACTGCTATATGTTCTAACTCTCAAAAAAATGGTGCATCTTATAATTTGTCTCCATGAAGCAAATGACTCTCCCAAGTCATGAGCCCCCCAAATTATCAAAACACATTTTCAAACAAAGAAGCTTTGAAAGAGGAATCTTCTGACTTAAATCATTTAAGAAATCTCTAAAAGAGACAAATGTTCTACATTTCCTGAGGACTCAACTTCGTCTCCTCCTACAGGAGATATAAAGATATAGGTGTGAAGGAGAGGAAGGGGGACTGGAATGGAATTATAAACAAAATAAGACTCGAAAAGAAAAGAAAAATGTACTGAGACTTCAGGGCTAGGTAATTTTTTTTATTATTATTCTCAGTGGAATATTCTACAATTAGATGTAGTGCCAATACATTTCCCAAATAGAGCTTTGAAAAAAATTATAGAGTAAAATTGACCAAATTAGCATTTTATGATTATTTCTGAGAGTGAGAAAAATTATCCTGTATGGTTTTGTGGAATAAATTAAAAAATGTTTATTGAGTTTTAAGGAGATTTGTGTTTCAAAATAACTTCAAGTTCATGGACAAGTTGGGAAATATCAAGTTTTGTGCAGGAAAATTCCTTTCGATTAACCAATAGCAAGAGTAAGCTGAAAGGAATTTTTCAAACTTTTAATGAATTTTTGGAGGAAAAAAATCTGAATAAACTCAACATAATACACTTGAAACAAAAGGCTGATTATGGTGGGAATCTAGTCATAACTACCCAAATATAAATTCAAATCCCAACTCTATCACTTATTAAATGAGTGATCTTTCATAACTCTTTGAACTTCAGGTTACTGATTTGCAAAATAAGATGAATATTAACATAATAGATTTTTGTGAAGGTTTAAAGAGTTCACCTATTCAAAGACAGTGGTTTATTGTAGGGACTCAAAAGCTGCTTCATCTTGTGTCTTTCTTTTCTTTACCTCTTTTTTTCTTATCTCTATAATAACACCACCAGAAGAAGTGTTGATGTGAATAGACAGTGTTCTCATCCGTCTCCTTCTCTAAAAATCTGTTTAATCTTCATATATTTCCCACACAACAAAAGACACACACACACACAGACATGCGGACAGACACACCCTAAAGCACCAGGGCATTTCACTTCCTTTTCAGATAATCATTTTGAAAATAGGAAAAACTTTTTTTCTCTTTTGACTATGTGACTTTGACTTCTGGAAGCATTCTACCCTGGCCAATAACTTCTTGATATTTTAATGTGTTGCACTGAAATTATGAAAAATCACTCTGCAGTAACTTCCACCGATGTCATAAAGAGAAAGACTCTATGTTTGATGACTGCTGACAGCTTTCCAGGGTCTCATCCCTCCACTTTCCTCTTTGCCCCACATCTGGGCAACCTGATAAGAACCTGTCCCTGATCATCACTTGGCCAACAGACATTTCCAACAATATGAAAGCGCCTGCCTGGGAGGGCACCTCACCCTGGCTCCAATCCCCATCCCCAGTAAAAGCCCAAAGCCCGAGTGCTGATCCCTCGATCTTTTTTCACTCTTGACCTTCTTCCTGGGGAAGCCTTTTGCTATTGACTATGTGAGTAGTAAATTTTATTTTACATCCATTGATGCCTATGTGTCATTTATCCTAACATCCATAAAATCCCAGGATGGGGTTGCCAGTGAACTGCGGGAGATACTAGGTGCCCCCCACACCCTGCCAATAAAAAATCTGGTACCCATGTTTCCAGGTGCTGCATTAATTAAGTAAGCAAGCACCCATTCCTTCTGCCTGCTGCAGGGGTTTTGCACATGCTGTTTCCTCTGTCTTCAGTACTCTACTGCAGAACCCTCCTCCTCTGACTCTCTTCAGGCGAACTCAACCTTCTTCCTTTAAGGAAAAATTACTTGACTTCCCCAGTCAATTCAAACTCCTTTGTCACAAATTCGCATAGATCTCTTTGTACTGAGATTACAATAAGAGGTAATTACATCTGTAGCCAGCCCCGGTACTCTAGTGGTTAAGATTCAGTCCTCTCACCACCACTGCCTGGGTCCGTTTCCTGGTCAGAGAACCACATAGCCCATCTGTTAATTGTCATACTGTGGCACAGCATGTTGCTGTGATGCTGAAAGCTGTGCCATCAGTATTTCAAATACCTGCAGGGTCACCCATGATGGACAGCTTTCAGTGGAGCTTCCAGACTCAGACAGGCTAGGAAGGAGGACCTGGCCACCCACTTCCAAAAAAATTGCCCATGAAAACCACAGGAATAGCAGTAGAGTATGGTCCGATACAGCACTCTGCTGTACACAGGGGCACTAGGAATTGGAATCAACTCATGGGCACTAACAAATATAAATTACATATGTATTAGTATGAGCATTTGATTATTTTTTCTCTGCTCCATTTGATTACTAGCTCCATATAGTGGGGGCCACCTCTGCTCGTGTGCCTCGTTTTGCCTAGCACATGACACAGTACTTGGCATGTGATGAGTAAGCAAATACTTTATACATTAGGTATTAGAGTACATTGATGTCTCAGCTACACATCATCCCTTTCCTGTGTGTGTGTACATAGATGTGTTTATACACACACACACACACACACACACACACACGTACATACCCACTTGGTAAATCACAGTGAATGCCTCTCACTCTTGCACAGGGTGCATATGCTTTCCTCAGGTGAGACTCAGGTTGGCCCCAGAAACTCAGGCAAGAGAAGCAGCAGAGGGAAATTGTTTTTAAATGCATGTTTCAGAGGCAGATCATCGATGTGGTTCCTCACTTAGCCATTTGCAGGTTGTGTGATTTGGGGCAAGTTACTTAACTTTGGTGAGAACCAGTTTCTCACCTATAAAATTGGGATTATAAAACTACATTATGGTGTTGTTGTGGGGACCTGAAATTATATGTGTAAAGCACTCTCCAATGAAATTTACAAAGCACATGTTTAATAAATTGTGCCTGTTTTAATTAACATGTCCATTGGTGGGTAAATTTGCACAGCAGTCCTGAGCCCTAAGTCAAAAGCGGACAGTAACTAGTAGGCTCTAAGGGACTGGGTCAAATCAAGATACACCTTCTTTGAGCTCAGCCTTCCTTTCATAATTCTTTTTTAACTTATATGTAAAAACTTCTTAAACCCTATTCCCTTTTATAAATATGAAAACTTTATCTCTTTTTAATGGTATTTGAAATATAAATAAGATCAAACTTTCAAACCCTATAAACTTCAGAAATCCAGGTGAGTTTGCTCCTGTGATGTGCACTTTCCTCCCTTCTGCACTCTCTGAGTCTCTGCTCTACATTAACAACGCTTTTCAGCAATGTCGTCTCCAGATGCACATCAGGGGAAAAAGCAGAGACAGCGCTAATGAAATTTCTAAATGGGATATGTTGGTGTAGATGCACAGGTATCTTAAATGCAGTCACCCCACACTCAATTTCTACCTTTCAATCCTTACAATCCCTGAACTAAAAACCCTGTGGCCCTTCCCCTGTTCCACATTCCTGTTACCAGCTGTCCCTGAGAATCAAGCAGGCCTGGAAGCCTTTTCCTCTTTACTGAAGACGGCTGAGCCACACCATCTTCCCCTAACGATCTGCTGGGACTGCAAACTGAGCTCCGCTGCCGGGAGACTGTGAGCGGGGCAGCATGTGGCTTTGTCCTGGACAGACTTAGTAAGCTGGAGCTGAATATTCCAGTTTTGCTACAAGAAGAATGCATGCAATTTGGAAGCCAGAAGGGAAGCTCAGCCACGGTTCCACTTGAGGGGTTGGTGTGGGGCCAGGTGCTGTTGTAGCTCCTGCCCATTGTTGCTCATCTGTGGATTCGCCTTGTGGGCCCAAGTTTCCTCCAGTTACTGCCCCGTCTTCCCCTCCAGCTTCTCTGAGTCCTGGGCCAGGAGCATGTGTGGCTCCAAGGTGAAGGGCACCAGGGGACCTGCATTCCCATCACTGAGATTGGATGGGGTGAGAGACATGGCTCCAATTTGCCCTTGCTCTCTCCCACATCACATCCATCTTTCCTTCTCAACCGTCAGCCTGCTGACTTCAAACTCAATAGCAGACACAGAAGTAGACTACTTCACCAGCTCCCACAATCCCATGAGGTCAATTGCTAATCCTGTAGCTATATCTATATAAGTTATAAGAAATCCTTTATCTGTATCACTCATAGTGATTCTCCTCCTCTAGTCAACCTGTAAATAATCACGTGTCTGGAGAATTCCACATATATGTGATGCCGAGAGCTTGAGAAGAGTCATTAAGGGAGAGATATTTGGGCATTCCCACAAAAGCATGTTAAGGTGTACTCTAATAAGATGGGCTTTTGCTGTGACCCCAAAAGTCTTCCATGAAGATACACAGATCTTGCTGTGAGTGCATTTATGGTGGAATCAATCAAGAGGCAAAATTAGGTGTCTAGGTTAGTAGGAGGATGAGAAGCCTAATCAGCTGAAGCTGACACAGAAAGGGGTAGAGAGAGGTAGCCATATGGAAGTAAGGTAGATGATTGACAAGTGTTATGGGGAGGGTATTGAACACAACTAGGTTTTGGAATTGGGAATATTATTTCAAGATGACCCATATCTTTATAGAACAAAGAGATGCCAAGGGTCACGTGAGTCACACTTATTTCTCATCCTCTTATGACCAATGAGTTATGTGTATGTGTAGTTTTGCACAACATCTTGACTTGGCCCCTTCTTCTCCTCTCTGTTATGTTCTTATCCAGTCCCTCAGTGCCTCTCACCTGAGCTACCGTAAGAGCATCTGAACCAGCTCCTCACGCAGTCTGTCTGCTTCCTCTCCATCCTCTTCCCCACACAGTGCCCCACTTCATATTCTCTCAGTGCAGTCCCAGTTATGCCATTCGGTTCAGTAACATTTGATATTCCCTATTTCCTACTCAGTATCCCACAATTTTGGGGGGTGGCATGATCTGTTTCAACCTATACGTCCAGCCTCTATTCTAAAGAGAGCCCTATAGTAAGCCTGTTTTAATCAAACTGAACTCAGTGTGACTTTTGCCTAGAACACGTGATATCAATACTTCTCCATGACCAAAACTTACCTGTTGTGCAAAGGCAAATACAGATGACTGCTCTAAGAAAACTTCCCAAATGCACAAGGCCAGAAGCCATTTCTCTGAAAATCCATGATATTTTACCACTTCTAATTTATATTGTAGTTATTTATATACTGTGTTCTTTAGACTACGAATCCTTAAAATCAGGGTTTTATAGCACTCAGCTCAGTCTCTGGCATAAAATTGGTACTCTATAGCTGTTGGTTGAAGAAATGAAGTTACGTGGTATTGTTTCTCCAGTGGGTTGTTCCTGCAAGCCTAGTGCATCCACTCTCTTAGGGAAAGCAAAGTCACTTTCCTCTTATTTCACTTGGGTATTTTGTTAAAAAAATACCAATGTCCTCCCCGACAGCAGAACTCAACATCATCTATTTACTATAACCCAACATTCTCTATGTAATAAAATCTAAATGACCTTTAAGCTATAATCAGTTTGATGTCCATAGACTATAGGTGCCTTTTCCAAGTAAAAGGAGATTAAGTTGAACACAAATCCTTGTTCTTTGAGTCAATCATTTGTTGAGCTATATAAACTAAAGACATTTTAGTAGACAAAAGGTAAGGGTGTGTGTGCATCAGTTATCACGGTTACCTGCATAAAGCATGACTTCTGGAACGTCCTTTCCTGTTATTTATTCTCCTCCATTCTTTGAGCCCTAGTCAGTTTCCACCTCCTCTGAGAACCACCTCCTGATGAACATGGGTACAGATAGTTGCGGTTCTCCTTTTAATACCAAAGCACCTGTTTTGTGTCTATCATTTTACTTGCTACAATTGTGTAGTGAATTTTATCTGTCAGTTACTCATTCCACTAATCGTTGTAGAGAAATGATTATGTGCCAGTGACTTCCAGACTAGTGGAGGAAGCAAATAAGTAATAATATTTGCAAAGCATTGTGTCAAATGTTATAAAACAATATGCACAGAGAAATGCAGGGTTGGTAAAGTAAGTACTTAATCTAGTCCTGGAGTGAGAGAAGATCACAGACGAATTTGCTTTATTAAATTTTCTAGAATTAATTGTATAAGTAGTTTAATGTCAGAATAATACTAATAAAGAGACATCATTTTTTGAACTTTTAAACTTACTTCATGAGTAGGCTTTAGTGCCTTTTAGGTACAACTTAGTCATTGATATATTCTTTGCTCCTCCAGTACCTAATGTTATGCATGGCAAATAATATTTCATAAGGATCTGTTTAATGAAAAGCTGACATTAGAAAATTCCATTATGGGGGCCGGCCCCTTGGCATAGCGATTAAGTGCGCGCACTCTGCTGCTGGCAGCCAGGGTTCAGATCCTGGGCACTCCCGATGCACCACTTGTCAGACCATGCTGTGGCGGCGTCCCATATAAAAAAAGTGGAGGAATATGGGCACAGATGTTAGCCCAGGGCCAGTCTTCCTCAGCAAAAAGAGGAGGATTGGCATGGATGTTAGCTCAGGGCTGATCTTCCTCACCAAAAAAAAAAAAAAAGAAAGAAAATTCCACTATGAAGGTATTTTATATATTTTTTCCTTACAAATAAAGAATACAGTAAAATGCAAATAAAGTGACAGTTCATGTTATCATCATAAACGCAGCTGGCTAGAGGAAAAAGTAGTGAGATCCATCCTGAACCTTCTCTTACTAAACCCTTTCGTGCTTCATTAATGTACTCTTTTCAACATGTCCTCATTCCTTATACATCAACCATTCTTTAAGTATTTTTTGTTTTGCCCATTCCATGCCTAACTACCTTCAAAAAATATCCCGGTATGCATCATGTCTCAGGAGAGTGGAGATATTTTTATATATATTTGACCTCAGGAAAATGGGTGAGAAGAAACCCAACAGGGAGTTGAAGAATTATTTGGAGGCATCAACGGACATTTGGTTTCCTTGAAGATACACCCCAAGAGTATAAATCCTAATTGTAATCCATCCTGGCTCAACATTTTTGTGGGTTGAATCGTGTCCTCTGAAAAAATATGTTCAAGTCGTAACCCCTGGAACCTGTGAATATGACCTTATTTGGAAATAGGGCCTTTGTAGATGTAATTAGTTAAGATGAGGTCATACTGGATTAGGATGGGCCCTAAATCCAGTATGGCTGGTGTCCTTATAAGAAGAAGACAAGAGACACAGACACAGACACAGGGAGAAGGTCGCGTGAAGATGGAGGCAGAGATTGGAGTGACAAATCTACAAGCCAAGGAATGCCAAGATTTGCAGGAAATCACCAGAAGCTGGAGGAGGCCAGGAAGGATCCTCCCCTAAAGCCTTCAGAGAGAGCGTGGCCCTGCCGACAACTTGATTTGAGACTTCTGTCCTCCACAACTGTGAGAAAATAAATTTCTACTGTTTTAAGCCACCCAGTCTCCAGTAATTTGTTACAGCAGCTTTAGGAAACCAATAGAAACTTTAACTGTCAAATATATAACCCTAGTGTGCTCAGATCCCAGTTACCTGAAAGAGCCCGTGCCATTGTGCCATTACTAGTATTACGGTTGGTATCACCAAAGAAAGAGCATCTGGCCACACAGAAAATTATATTTTCATTCCATAAGCACTCCAACCCTTTAAATAATCTTTTTTTTTTTTAAGACAAATTCATTCATTCTTTGACTCACTCATTCAACAAGCATTTACTGAGTGCATACTTTATACCAACAAGGTTCTAAGCACTGAAGATACATCAGCAAACAAGTGAGAAGCAACATCCCTGCCTCATGAAGTTTATATGCTAGTGGTCATTGATGAGAAACTTTGGTTTTTAGGAACAATCAAATTGACAGCTCAAGTGCATTGTCGAATTTTTTTTCTGTTCAATTATGACGTGAAACTCTAATCAGTTAACTTAAATTTTATGGTGACTTATGGAAAGGTTTGATCTAGCTGTGTAGAGTAGAATAGGTGTCCACTGGTTCTGGAAAAACAGTAGAGGGAAACTCTAAAAAGTGCTGAAGGCATTACATCTCAAGAGAAGAGGAAATGTCCTCTGAATGCTTTCTGTGGGTTTTCCCTACTCTTTCCCTAAAGATCGAAAATTGTTCAATATGCTCTTTCTGGCCAAACACCTGTCAAATTTCTATTTTTACTTGATTTTAATTAAGAGCAAGAACTAATACCCTTTTAATTAATTGCACATCTTCTCTCCTCAATTCATTTGCTGCTTCTTTCTCCACTAGATAACCCCCGAACAGAATTGTTGTAGAGTTGAGGAATCTATTAGTCTCAGACCATGAGGATAATAAATATAGAGGCTTACAAACACTTAGGTATTCAAATTTATTCACATGATCTTAATTAGTAATAATTCTAATTTAGTTTGAGTCGGCCATCTTGAAAAATAAGCAATTTGTTCAGAAAGAGCCCACCCACCTCCTCCAATAGTTTTCTTGTCATACATGAATTATTAGGATAAAAGAATAAGCAAAATATCCCTTTAATGAACCATCTTCTTCTTCATCCTCTTGAGACTACGTAAGGAATGTATCACATGCGTAGTGCATCTCCTCTCCCACCTGGCCTTCTAAGCGAGCTAACCGAATACCAAGAGGCACTGAGGACAATTCCGTATTGAGCAATTGCGTACGCCAAAGTTCTTTTCCTCCACCGGTTTCCATAAGCCTGTCCCTCTCCATCACTGATCACAAAAATCAGCCACTCATTTTTAATTCTTTTACCTTCTAAACAGCTCTCAAATCCTTGCCTCTCTTCTATCCCTTTCCTTAAGTTGTTCAAGACTGTCCAAACAGATTTCCAAACCATCTTCAAAACATTACACTCAGAGATCCTTCTAAAATGCAAAACCAGTCATGGTTTTGTTTGTCCATTTGTTTGTTTTCTTCAAACCTCTGAACGGCCCCCTGGTTCTCAAGTTCCGCCTAAGGATCATTTTGATCTGAGTCCCGACACTGTCCTCCCTCCATCTGCTGTCACTTCTGCACAGGCAGCTTCAGTTGCAGCATTTCCTACTGGGCTGATGGTAGCTGATGCTGCCATGTGGCCCAGACCTCCAGTAAGGACTGAGGCGCTCATCCCCCAGAGGCCAGGAATGTTGGCAACTGACAGCTCTCAGCTAAATCCCTCTCCAAGAATTGTCCCCAGCCAAAGAGAGTTACCTAGCTTAAAGTAATGCCCTTCAGGGGTGGGGGCAATGAGCCCTATGACTGCTCGATGTCGGGACGTAAAAGCCCTGGCCCCCTGCCCTAAGCAGGACAACTGTGAAAGGCGATTCCAGCCCCAGAGCTTTCTTTGGGGATTGGCTTGTATTGCAACTGCATCACAGTTCACAGGCCCACTCTGACCAATCCTACTTCCTCACAGCTCCACAGATGATCCCGGGGAAACCCTCAAGATGCACTATGTGCACATCTCCATTTCAAAGATCTGTCTCCTGGGAACCTAGCCTAAGTTGCTCGTGATTGCTATAATATATTGTACACTTTCTCACTTCCAGGTTTGTAGATGGTATTTACCTGACTGCCGTTCTCTCACTTATCCATGCTTTTTCTTTCAAGGTCTCCCCAGTTCCTTCTTTCACCCCTAGAAGGAGTTGATCACACGCTGCTTGTACATAGCTGCAGGGAATGATTTGATGTCTGCTTTTCTTCCTTCTCAAGATTGTAAATTCCTTCAAGACAGAGACAATTTATTTTATTCTTTTTGTCTTTCATGCTTAGGCTACTGCCTATCACAGAATAACTGCTCAATAAATATTTGTCACATGAGTAAATGAGTGAATGATCCTCCAGCTGGAAGAGTTCGAGCCTTGTGGGAGGTGGAAGCCACTCAGCTTAGGATGATAGAGCAGAAATCTGTCTCTCCAGGCAAATCAATGCGTTGACTAATCAATTGGCCTTGAAGGATACCTAAATACTTGAATAATGAGCAAGTCACTTAATCGAGATTTAGCTTTGGTTAAGTGGGAGCGTAAGTTATTAGTGTGTCTTATGGACCAGAGAGGTTGAAAGTATGGTTGTTTTTTATTTGAATTAATTGGTTGATTCAGTTATCAATTTTAGTGTTGATGCCAGGTGCCATGCTAAATCAGGTGCAAACTAAGTCTAATAAAAGCCCTGTGAGCATGAACTAAATAAATCACACTGCAAGGTCAAGTGATAGGTGCCACAGGAGAAGGACGTGTAAAAGTCCACAGACCTGATGGATCTCATCAGGCAAGTCACCAGTCCTGTCCAGGCCTTCAAACAGAAACCAAGTCAGCTCTCCTCTGACAGGGTGCAATTCTGACTGAGAATCTCTTGTTGGTAAGTGTTGTGCTATGTCTCGGATTAGAGGTTGTCCGGTCTTCATAGCAACTCATGTAATACTGAGTCAAGAGTCAAGAGGAGGAGGAGACAGAGGTATGGAGAATTCCTTCTCAATACAGTCCTGGAGGAGTGGAGAAGAGTCAGACCAGAAGAGGGTGAGGGATGATGGAAGAGCTAACACATTTGACCAAAACCCTGAGAGCCCAGCTGATGCAAGATGCTATGCCCTGGTACAATAGAAGCCCCTGTGAAATACTTTGCTTTGGGCAGGATGACCTTAAGATTTGGTCGGCACTGAAACTGTTGGTGTAGAGTGGTGTTGGTCAAAGCATACAATCACCTGGGACGCTGGTGAAAATGCAGTTCCAAGGGCTCTTCTTCACATTGTAGCTAAACCAAAGTCTCTAGGAACTTTGCAAAGTAAGCATTTTAAAAGACTCTTGGGTATTTTATACAAACTGAATATGAGAATTAAGAATCACTAGTGTGGGTATTTGGGGAATGGGAAAGCAGAGGCAGATTCTTTCTTTTCTCTTCCTGGTTGTGTATGCATGTGAAAGTGTGTGCAGGTGAGTGCTTGTGTGTGGGCATGTTTGCTCATGTGTGTGCATGTGTGTGTATGTGTGTTTAAGAATAGTAATAGAGGCTTTGAAGAAGGTGGAAGAAACTCACTGAAAGGAGTATGCAGGCTATTAGAACAGCATTTAATTGATATCAATTATTATTCCGTTAAGTATCAATAATAGAGATTTTAGGCTTCTGTTTAAGAATAGTCTCTGATCTCCCTGATGTACCAATTACTTTAACAAGACAATAAAACTTCTGTGAGAGGGCAAACAGCATAACAATACACTCCTTCCCAAGTGCAGAATTTGAGAATACCATTCCCAAACAGAGTACAAAGGCGTTTTGTGGTTTATTATTCTCCAGTATTCTCCACTTGGAATAGCAGGAAAGGAAAAGCTATGTTTGTAGCACTGTGGTTAAGTGGGGGTGTAAGCTCTGAAAAATCCCTTTTCTTCTGAAAGTCTACATGGACACCTCGGTCTTTCTTCTTTTTTCCTCGTAGCTCATACAAAGATTGAACACCAATAACATAACCTGATAAAATCTTGCCCACAGACTGGTCACGTGGAAAGAGTGTGGTTGGGGATCCATATCCCAGTGTCAAGCTAGAAACTTGATGATTAAACAGCAACTTCTGAACTCTACCTCTGTCTCCAGGGTTATGTTCTCCACCCTCTCATGAGGCTGCGAAGTGAGAAAGGTTCGCGTTGTGCGTCCCTTTTTGATAGGTGCATCAGCATTCCACAGAGGGGAACGCCTTATTTACAGGAGGTGGAATCAAATCAGGATGCTGACACAGAATTTCCGACTTCCTGGTGAGTTTTCTTTCTTCTGAAATTACGGGCTCCAATGAGTTGTAGTCTCCAAAAGCTTCCCTTCCTGTCAGCTCACTTACATGGGTATTATGTCACTGGTGTGCCCAACCCAAAGGATCTAGTTGCTTTGGGAGTATCAGAACACAAGGGCCAGGGCCCACCCACCTGCTGAGTGTCAGGGCAGAGGCCAGGCTGCATTTTCTTCACAACGTTTAAAAGACTTGAGTCACTCTTTGGACTCTTTGAGGAGACAACAAGACAAATCCAAGTCCCTATGCGCATGGGGACAGTGGGACACCAGGCTGGCTCCAGGACTGGAAAGAAAGGATAGTCTTAAAAAATAAGGCACAGCGCTGTTTCTGCATTTATTCTTGAAGGTTTCTCTCTCCACGGTTCATGCCCAGGTTCAGGAGGCCCTTGTCAAAAAGGGACATTCAGTGCCACTGGTGCCGGGACTCTCTCCTCCCTGTCAGCATGGCCGCAGGGCAGGCAGGCCTGCAGGTTAGGGCACTGGGAGCCAGCCCAACACTGAGCGATTCTGCAGCTCCTTATGCCCTTACAGGCAGGCTGGGCCTGCCGGGGTGAATCGCAGAGAGTCCAGTGTGTTGGTCACAGGAAGGCAGATGAGGGCTAATGCTCTGAGTGGTACAGACAAGTGCAAGAGGAATTTAGGAGAGGGCAGGTGTCCACCTAACTCCCAGGTCAGGGAAGGCTTCTCAGAGGAGAAGGCTAAATCTGGGAGCTGGAGGGCAGCCATGGTGTCCAGGATTGAGGGTGCCAGCGCCAGAAATCAGTGTGTCTCCCCCACCAGATTGTGAGAAACCTGAGTGCAGGGACCATACCCGACCCATCTGTACCTAGAACCAGTGCTAGGAGGGACTAGCAGTAGGTGTCCAGAAAGTGTCCGCTGCACAAATAAAGGAGAAACAGGAAGAGGCTGGTGGCCACTGTTAGGACATCCCTGGCCTAGAGGGCTCACACAACCAGAGCGCTGAGGTGGGGGACGGACAGGGAAGAGCTACACCCACCGAGGTCAGACCTGAAATCCCTTCTCAGAAAACCAGGAACATGGTTCACAAGCAGGCAAGTTATACTTTCCAAATAGAAGCTGCAGAGGGCAAGTCTTGCTCCAAGAGTGAACCGGAAATGAAGGGTCCTCCACGAGAGGGGAGGTGATTCACCTGCAGGAACAGGTGGGAAGTGAGTGTTTGGAGCACAGTGGCCAGCAGAGGGAAAAGTCCAAATACCACCATACGCGCCCAGTCTGCACCATGTGCAATGAGACCCTCTATGGAGACGAGTGCAGTTCTCAGATTATCTTTGCCCTCCACCTCCCATTTCTGGAATTTGCAACTACAAGTCAAGAGATTTTTGGAAAGAGCTCAAAGGGGAGCTCTAGAGATGATGAGAGATTCGGAAATGACCCAGAGAAACAATTAAAAGTACAAAAACCTCTCCTCAAGGAGAGCCAGGAGACTCATTTTACTGTTAATAAATAACATTTATTCAGTGCTTACCGCAAACCAGGCTCTGTTCTAAATCTACACATCATTTAACCTCCCAATATGGTTATAACAGAGATCACTATGTGTTATGGGTTGAACTGAATACCTCCAAAATTCATATACTGGATTTCTAACTCACAGATCTTAGAATGTGACCATATTTGGAGATAGGGTCTTTACAGAGGGAATCAATTTAAAATGAGGGCATTAGGGTGGGCCTTAATCCAGTATGGCTGATGTCCTTATAAGAAGGGGAAATTTAGAGACAGTTACATATTAGAGGGAAGACAATGAAAGAGGCACAGGGAGGAGACGGCCACCTACAAGCCAAGGAGAGAAGCTGGAACAGATCCTCTCTCACAGACCCCAGAAGAAAACAACTCTGCCAACATCTTGATCTCGGACTTCTGGCCTCCAGAACCATGAGAGAATATATCTCTGTTGTTAAAGCCACCCAGTTGGTGGTGCTTTGTTACAGCAGCTCTAGCAAACTAATACAGTATGATTAGCCCGATTTTACAGAGGATTAGACTGAGGCACAAAAAGGTTAAGTAACTCATCCTAAATCACAGCCAATCAAGGGCAGAATCCAGATTCAAACTTAATTAAGCTGACTCTAGAGTCCATTGCACATTACAGCCCCTTCATTATTAGAAAGACTTGAAAAATAGATAGCAGCCGCTAAACCAAATTTGCATGAAGTCTGGAGAAAAGACCCAATGAAAAACCTCAGAATGAGATTAGCTATAAGGCAGAAACTCAGCCAATTTGGGTGGTCAAACATCAGCATCACGGAAGCTCTAGAATTGCTAATCTTTGAATAAAGTGACGAAATGAGAAAATAAAACCAACAAACAAAGCACTGTCACATCTTGCAAAAAGAGAGCTTGATGAATGGGATCACCTCCTCCGGGGGCATTTCAGTCCTGCCCTGGCCAAGCCCATCCAGCCTAGGAAATGGCAGCTGGAGGCTAGCAGAACCAGCAGGGAAGTGGAAGCCCCACTGCTCAGTTATGGCCCCGGGCCTGCATGTGGCCTGCACAGCATGTTACAGGAATGGCCCCTTTCTGTCGCGGGCCATCAACACCACCATTTCAGCCTGAAAGCCTGATTTTGTGGTTTTTAACTGGATTCCTGACCTGAATTTCTTGCTCTGTACAGGATAACATTTTTGCATATAATAATTACAAGCTAATACAGTAGTTACAGTTTTCAAGATACTTTTATTTTATATTTATTTATTTTTTGCATAGCAACAGTGCCATAAGAGCTGTGGGTTTTTTTTTTTTCCTAACTCTATCATTTGCTATATTATCTGGCATTCTTCTCTAGAGGAAAAAAACCTCCCCTTTTTTTCCCACCTTCTCTCTTTCTCTCACTAATATTTTGAGTTCTGTTATGGACTCATGGATTTTTTTTTATTCAATGTGTCAATTACCATCATTTTTCTTTTGAATGCTCAGGCGTCCCAAGTTGGGACACTCAGAGTTCTTCACACCAGTTCCGGTGTCTTTATGGCATGACCCCACCAGTCATTGAGAGCTTCAAGAGCTTCTTTGTTTCCTGACTTTGTGGGACATGGAGTCTCTGTCATAAGCGCTCAGCTCTGCTGTCGCAGCATGGAAGCAGCAATAGACAATAGCATACACGGTTGAGTGCAGCTGTATTCTAATGAAACTTCATTCACCTAAAGAAGTGGTGTGTGGATTTGGCCCATGCCCATGGTTTGCCACTTCTGCCCTAAAGGAGTCCTCATCTGTTATCTCTTTTCTGTTGGAGCCACGAGGAAGAGATGTCACTGTGAAATCACAGTGCACTTGGGCTCCCCTCTAAGTCACTAGTATTCCGGCAGTATACTGGGCTATATCTGAGGAAAAAAACAGCAAGATGTCATGAAAAGAGCACAAAATCTGGCGAGGCCCTGGGTAAGGCTTTACACAGTCATTCACGAGGTCTGAGACCTGGGCACATCTCCTTGCCTTGCAGAGATGGTGGGAAATGGAATGAGATCAACTGATGTGCGCATTACAAAGAGAGCTGTGTGCGTGCCAGCTGTGACTATTACTACCACTTTGGTGTTGATGCTAAACAAAATGGAGAGAGGAAAATTCATGCTCAGATACACGGCTCTCCCACTAAGCATGGTGGGTGGTTTTTTCTCTCTCCCGCTCTTCAATGTCCCATAATTGTGACCAGGAAAGATAGAGGAACAAGAAGGTCAAAGACAATCTGGAAAGCTTAAAAAGAGCAAGGGCTCTGTGTTGACAGTGGCTGAGTTTAAACTTGACTACTGCTTGCGAGCTGGGTGAAATTGAATAAGTTTCTCATTTTCTCTTTGCCTTCGGTTTTCTCATCCATGAATTCCAGATAATAAAAGCACCTATCTCCTAAGTTTGTGGGGAGGATTAAGTTGAACAATTCACATAAAGACTCAGCAGAGTGTAGCTTCTCCACAGCATAGCCCCTCTTCTTATTATTGAAGAGGCAGCTTGGGCATAGGTGAAGAGAAAAGGGCCAGTCACTTTGTTGAGCACATGTTCTGCCTTAGAGGTCATGCTGGATGCTCTCCTATTCATTATTTCATTTTTAATTTTAAAGATAAGAGAGCTAAAGCTGAATGTCTACAAGGAGATAAGTATCCTGCCTAGAGCCACACAGCTAGCGTGATGGAGATATGGTCCAAATCTAGATCGACTGGCCCCAAACCCTGTGCTTCAATCTTTAAAGCACAAAAGATATGCAGACCAATCTCTGGTTGGGATTGAGAGAGAACTCCACAAAAGTTAAGGAGAGAACTCCCCAAAACATGAAGAATGGTGTCAGGCCACCTCGAGGAGAAGAGGGATTGACAGCTAAGAAGGTATAGCTGGAAGCCAGCAGAGTTGGAGAGAGATTACTGGATGTTTGTCAGTGGAAGGCTTGTGATTCCTTTTGAGTTCATTGCTTTGATGGCTATAAACACACAGGAGAAAATGTCGTTTTCTATTCTAGTTCCAGGTTTTATATTCTCCCAAACACTATCCTAGCTGCCAGGCTCTATTATTTGGCTGGAAAAGCAAGCCTGTATTTAATAAAAGTCAAACTTTTGCACTCACTTTTGGTCATTTGGGCATCAGTGAACAATGGATAGAATTTCTAATAGTAAAATCCTTCAAAGCTGCACACATATTCCTTCTGGGCTGAGTCATACCTCAGGAGAGCAGCACTATGAGACCTGAAAACCGCTCCCGCTGAAGCAGTGAGTTCCCAAGATGGCGTTCACATTAAACTTGAGCAATCAAGGACAGACTGGCTCTCTTCGCTTTGTGTCATCAGTGCCCTTCACAGTCCTTGGCACCAAGAGGGGGCTCAGCAAATACGTGTGGATGAAGGAATGATTCCCTGATCCCTTCTGGTTCTTTATCTCTCAATGGTAGGTCGTTGGTGTTACAAACATCCTGAAGGATGAGATCTGGTGGACAGTCGTTAGCACTATTATATTCTTAAACTTATTATATTTTTTATTATTGTTATTAATAAAAATCATTAGAAATACAAATGAGAGTCAAATTTTTGAGTGCCTGCTTCTTATTAATTCCTTGTTAGAGATCACAATCGCTCCAAAAAAGCAGTTCACAAATATATCCCTTTCCATTCCTTCTGTAGCCTCCTTCAGATCCCTCACAGGCCTATTCAGACACTAACGTGCTGGTCACGGCAACACCAGCACAGACTGGTAATCTTCCCTGACTACTCCCTCCAGATGCTAGTCAGAGACTGAACTTCCAGGGCCGGGGAGACGCAGCTAATAACCATAGAACGGAGCAGCCTCGGTGGCTTCTCTGCAAAAGCATCCATGGTTATAAACAAGACCATGGCAGTTATGTAATGTTGGTCACTTTTAATCAGTCTTGTTTGCGTGAAATAAACCCTGAAATAGTTTAGCTATGACAGTTTTTGGCAGGCTATGGGATATGCGGCTTTACAATAGCTGTTTGGTGAATTAAAATCGTTTCTTCATCTCCTCTAAATAGCATCAAGGGGTCACTAAGAGGAGGGGCTGGGCCACTGCAGCTCCATGTTGCACAGCCCTGTTCTGACTTCATTAGGCCATTTAGATACTGCACGCTGGCCATCTTCAGGGATGTTCAGAAACAGAAGGAGAAAAATGCACAGGGGAGAACGTAGTTAGGTAGTTAAATAATGGTTTTAAATCTATGCACTAGTTAAATTATAAAAGAGAAAACACACATGTGCAACTAATTAAAGTTAACCCATTTCAAAGGTAGTCTTATAGATGACAGGAACATCATAAGCTTCCGTTGGGTCTGTAGAAACGAGATATTAGGGCTGATGGAACCTCAGAAAATTGTCGAGCACAGAACATCTCAGATTTATCAGAAGTGTGATGCATCATCAAACTCTATATGTGTGAAGGCCACATTAATTAGATTGGTGCAAATGGTGAAGAAAAATTTGTTAATCAAAAATAGAAACTTTAACATTAAAAAAATCAAATTCATTTTAGTTATAAAAATGAGATTTTAGCCCTACTTTAAGTTGCTTATCATTTTTGAGCAAATCAACAAGTTAAGTCACATTTACCAACCAAGTATTTTCAAAAATTTAGGCAATATTTGATGAGAATATATTAAAATTATGACTCATTTAGTCATTCATTAATTCCTTTAGACCCACTTTCTGAGCACTCTCTCTGTGCCAGGCACTATGCTGGGAGGAAGGGAGGACACGAAATACAAGTGAACGTGACAAAATCCCAGCCCACAAAGAGTTCACACACTAGTCAGGGACCCCTTGACATGACCATGATCAGAGGAAATACCCTGACAGTTACCTGTTGTTCTTCAGCACAATGAACTGTATCAGTGTCTTGTGTCCCTTTAAGAGTGAGGGTAATTAATACCAGCTGGGTGCTGTAACAAACCACCACCAAATCGACATAGCTCAGCCTTAAGCTGTGTTTATTCTCATGCAAAGGTTCCCGTGGTCAGGTGGCTCCCCCATCCTTGGCAGTGCCATCTGGAGGACCTGGGACTCAAGGTTCAGTGGTAGGAGAAAGAGGGCTGGAGGCCACGCAGGGGGTGGTGAATGGCGAGGCCGGGGACCAGGAGATGTCACATCCCCTAGGTGCCACTGGCCAGAGGAATCTAGACCCCTTTTGCATGGCGTTGATGCCTCCGTGAACTTTATCTTTCCGCAGAGGTCTTTGAAACCTTTAAATTTATTGGCAGAGATTTTTTTTTTTTACAATACTCTTGTGTATTAATTTTAGTATGTCATTATTGTCCATTTTTCATAGTGCATTTTGTTTATTTGCATCTTCTCTCTAATTTGGAAGGTCAGTCTTGTCAGAGGTCTGTCTAGTTTATTAGCATTTCCAAAGAGTGGGCTGAGGGATTTGTTAATTACCTCGTGTGCCTGTGTGTGTGTGGGGGGGGGGGGTGTGTGGGTGTGTGGGTGTGGGTATGGGTGTGTGGGGGTGTATGCCTGTTTTCCTCTCTCCTATGTTTCATCGTAAAGAATGAATGTTATATTGTAGATTTATAAAATATGCATTTTATTTCTATTCCTTTCGTGGTTACCCCCAATTTATTATTGCTTATATAGTCTTAACAAATTAATTTTCATATCAATTTTGTTATAATAAAAATACTTACATAAATATTGTAAGAAAATAGAATGGAGCAGGGAAATAGGAAGATAGAGAGGGATGAAAGGAGCTAAGACTTTTGACTTGCATGAAGGTCAAAGATAGACAAAGTGGATGCTAAAGAGAAGATACAAATAAATAATCATTATGGAAATCAGAAATAAGGAGAAATATTCTAATATATAATTACAGTATTTCCTCCCATCCATTTACTCATTTCTTGCCTTTGGAACTTTTATTAAATTAGTGTCATCACTTCTATCTTCCATATCTTTTAACTTTTTTCTCAATCAGCATATTACTTTATTGCATTCAGATGCATTCTGAGAGAACTATTTGACCCTAACATTCAACTCACTAATTTATCCTTCAGCTATGTCTATTCTTCTCTAAAACTTCATTCATTGACTTCTGTGTTCCAACAACTTCATTCTCCACAGCCGGAGTCTTCTTCACGTGTGCTTGTTCTTGCTTCCAATATCTTTCCTTTTCTTCCTGAGGGTACCTTATACATATTTTTGTGTGTGTGTGTGAGGAAGATCGGCCCTGAGCTAACATCTGTCAATGTTCTTCTTTTTGCTGAAGAAGACTGGCCCTGGGCTAACATCTGTGCCCATCTTCCTCCACTCTACATAGGACGCCGCCACAGCATGGCCTGACAAGCGGTGCGTTGGTGCATGCCTGGGATCCAAACCGGGGAACCCCGGGCCGCCGCAGCAGAGCGCGTCCACTTAACCGCTTGCGCCACCGGGCCGGCCCCAATATTTTAAATTCTTATTCTATACTGTCCTGTTAGTTTTTATCCCTCAGGTATTGATTGTTCTGTTTCTTAGCTCTTTCTCACGTTGCTTTGCCCGGGTAGCCTTCCCATGAGCTGGTTTTTGTTCCCGTGGGACTACTAGCTGCATTGTTAGTACTGTCTGCTGGGTCAAGGGGTGAAAGCACACCTTTAGTTAATTCTCCTCAGGTAAGTTTGGGATGTCTCAAGGAATAGGGTCCCCAGCATTACATTCTGGGCTCTGGACTCTCTCCTTCTGCTCCGTCCCCACCGTAGAACTCCCTGGACTTCCTCCCCAGGCAATGCTCCTGTCCTGCGGCTGACAGCCTCTGTAATTGCATATCTCATGGCGTAGAGGTGGGGCTCAGGGGCTACGCCCAGCCTGCCCCACTACACTGCACTGCCTGCTCTGGACTCTCTACCAGTGCTCGGGTCTAGCACTGAACTAGCGTTACCCTTCCACCTCTGGCTGAGAGGGGCCGACCAGTGCTGTCTCACTCTGTTGATGTTATGAGCTGACAGACATCCATCCAGGGAAGCATGAGATAGAGTTTAAAAAATAATGAAGCCCAGTCAGTCCATCCCTCCCCACCGTCTGCAGGCAATGGTTCTCTTCTGCTCCAGGCTGCGGTATCCTTCCTCTTTCACCTTCTGCTGCTGCCAAGGGGACTCAACAACTTTCTCTCTCCCCAAGGACTTCTTATGACTTTGTGTTAGCCTTTATAAAGTTCTGAGATACGTCAGCCTCCATATATCATCCATGGCCACTCAAGGGTAGAGTTTAGACAACATGTATTTCATGTCTTTTCTAGAACCTCCTAATCCTCTATTTAAAAATTCTCAGAAGAGAAGATTCCAGGATACAAGTTGCAGGTGGCAATGGCAAGCGCTCCGGGCCTGGACTGGAGATTCCTAGAAAATGGTAGTGAGAGGAAAGTTTGGAGGGAGGAGTGAACTGGCAGCCATTCTGTCAATCCAAGGTCCACTCTCTTGCTGTGGTGCAATGGGGCTCAATGTCCCGAGAATGGGACTCGTAGCCTTCCACTCTCAGTTACACACTGGGCACATTGCAGTGTCTCTGTTAAAGGGAAAAACTTTTGTTTTCAATATGAAGACTAGATAGAGTAGTTACTTACAGACAGCGGTGAGGTTTTATCTGGTGGAGTTAGGATGCCTTGGGAATAGACAGCTGTGTTTGCAATACGTTGGATGTGCAGACTCAAGCTGCCATTACCCCTGCCGATCCCTATATTCCTGCTGTGCCTCTCCATTGTTCCCCAACCTGAGTGATTAGGGAGAAATATTTTGTTTATCAGCACAGAAAGAACACTGTCCATTAGCTGATAAGACGGGGGCAGGGGTTAGCAGGCCAGTTTGAACCGAATAGAAAATGTTCTATCATGATATTACTCCTGTCTCTTTGTTTGCCCATCCTGCCCTTGAGTTCCTGATAATATGGTGAAATCCATGAAACTTAGTACATATGGAGTGGTCAGAAACGAATGCCCACTTTGGAAGCCTGCCAGAAGAAGCTGGCCTATTTCTCAACAGGAGGCACTTAGATTTATAACCCATGGGAATGAAGGACAATGAAAAAGAGAAGGGAATTTTATGCCAAGCAGAAAATGCCTCCAGACTCTTCTGATTTTTATCTCAAATGAGTAGCCAAGTCCTAAAAGACTGGAGGCCAATTTCTAATACTCTTCTTTACATTTGTGTAAACTTTGACCTTTTGTTGGGGATAAAAGTATATAAGTACGAATATCCAGATGTTAACTCCTCTGAATGACCAAAGACCAAGGCTTTTCACGTGTATATGAGACAATCACCTAGTACATTAGCATGTATATCTCCTTAGAGCCTATGTTTAGACCATTAAGAGCTGTTGGTTTCAGAACTCTACTAACTTTATAATGTGCAAGAAGTTATCTACACTCCATCTGTCTATTAAGAAAGGGAAAGAGAACTAACAGTTACTGAGATTTTCATGTGCTAGGCACTGTGCCCAGTGCTTTGTATCCATTTTCACATTTAACTCCCCAAGAATGTTGTGAAGCATTTAATATCATCCACAATCTATAGGTGAAGAAAGGCTCCAAGATGATAGTTAACTGACCCAGAGTATTAAGATGCATTGGACCAACATCAGTAAAGATATGCAGCATATTATTTTTTCTCTCTCTTTACCTATGAAGTTTCCACTGAACTTTCTTCATGATATATCTGAAATACAGCATTTAGGCGAACACCAACCTAGTGTGTTTTAAAGAAGAGATTAAGGCAAATGACAGAGATTAGCTGTTGGTCACCATGCCATTTGTCCTCGCGCTGCTACTTTGTGTAGTAGACAGGCTGTCAGTGGCTCTACTTCTCACACCTGATTTTCTCTTTACTGTGGATCCACAGATGTGGCAGAAGACAATTATGGAGTAGTCCAAAGGCTATAAGTGACGTGATATATCAAACTGTCCATTGGTGATGGCGGAAGATCTACCATAAGATAAAAGATCAGAAATACACAATTATTTATCATCCCTTCAAAGTGCAGCACAGAGTTCAGCTCCTGATCCAAGTTGGACCCAGATCTGAGCACAAGCTAAAACATATGGTTTTGTTAATTAGGAATCGTAAACAACTGGTACTCACTATGGGGTCCTGGGCAGCAGAGACAGTGAAGCAAGGAAAGATAGAAGGAAGGAAGGAAGGAGAAAAGGAAGGAAGGAAAGAAAGGAAGGAAGAGAGGGGGCAAATCCACACAACAGTTTATGATCCTTCCTAGGTGTATTGGCAAAATCTTAGGGGAGAAGAGATCAAATGTTTGAAATTCTGGAAGCGTACATTAGTACACCTAATGAAGATAATTGTTAAAATATTATGAAAATTAATTTGGTCCAAAAATGTGAGCATAGTCAAAGTTAGTATTTAAAAGTTGGTAGTTGGGAAAGTTCCAAGCTTAGAGCAGATGGTTTATTTCTAAAATTAACCATTTTGTTTCCAAATATCTAAGGATTGATAAGGATTTCATGTATGTGCATCCTACTCAATCATTCCACAAGTGCTTTTACAGCACTTTCTTTGCACCAGGTATAGTTCTAAACATTAGCAGAACAAAAATAAAAGGAAATATATATAGATATCCCTGCCCTCATGGAGGCTATGAAATTTTTAAATAAAATGTTAAGATTCCAGTAGTTTATAAATGGGAAAATATAAAAAATGTCCTTTGATATATGGAAGAAAACTCAATAAATAAAAAATAAAAAAATATATTTTCTTGGCCAATAATCAAAGACACTAAGATTAAAAACTACCTTGTGATACTAGTTTACAGATAGAAAAAGTACCACACACTTAGCCAGCCACTCTCATATTGATGAGTCAGTGATGGACTCAGCACACGCACGCTCCCAAGGACACTTTCCAGTCCAGTAGAGCAACAAGAAGCCGAGCGCCCTTGCTGGGTGCCCCTTCTCTGTGACCGCGTGATCCCATCGTTTGGAATCTTCACGAAGGAACAATGTAACAGAAGCAAAAATCTACTCAAATGCATTCACTGCAGTGTTGCCTATAATAATACAAAATTGCCCATCAATAATTGGTTAATTATGTTAAAAGGCATAGGGTGGCTGACTGGATAAAAAACCAAGACCCATATATATGCTGCATACAAGAGACACACTTCAGACCTAAAGACATTCACAAACTGAAAGTGAAGGGATGGAAAAAGATACTCCACACAAATGGCAATGAAAAGAAAGCTGGGGTAGCAGTACTCATATCAGACAAAATAGACTTTAAAACAAAAACTGTAAAAAGAGAAAAAGAAGGGCATTACGTAATGATCAAGGGAACAATCCAACAAGAGGATATAACACTTGTAAATATCTACGCACCCACTGTAGGTGCACCTAATTATATAAAGCAATTATTAACAGACATAAAAAGAGAAATAGACAGTAACACATTAATAGTAGGGAACTTTAACACTCCACTTACACCAATGGATAGATCATCCAAACAGAAGATCAATAAGGAAACATTGGCCTTAAACGACACACTAGAACAGATGGACGTAGTAGATATATACAGAGCATTCCATCCAAAAACCGAAGAATACACATTCTTTTCAAATGCACATGGAACATTCTCCAGGATTGATCACATATTAGGCCACAAAACAAGTCTCCATAAATTTAAGAAGATTGAAATAATACCAAGCATCTTTTCTGACCACAACGGTATGAAACTAGAAATCAACTATAGGAAGAAAATCAGAAAAGCCACAAATACATGGAGATGAAACAAAATGCTACTGAACAATGACTGGGTTAATGAAGAAATCAAAGAAGAAATCAAAAAATACCTGGAGACAAATGAAAATGAAAATACGACATGCCAGAATTTATGGGATACAGCAAAAGCAGTTCTAAGAGGGAAGTTTATAGCGATACAGGCCTATCTCAACAAACAAGAAAAATCTCAAATAAACAATCTAACAATGCACCTAAAGGAACTGGAAAAAGAAGAACAAACCAAGCCCAAAATCAGTAGAAAAAGGGAAATAATAAAAATCAGAGCAGAAATAAATGAAATAGAGACCAAAAAAAAATAGAAAAAATTAATAAAACCAAGAGCTGGTTCTTTGAAAAGATCAACAAAATTGACAAACCTTTAGCTAGACTCACCAAGAAAAAAAAGAGAGAAGGCACAAATAAGTAAAATCAGAAATGAAAGAGGAGAGGTTATGACAGACACCTCAGAAATACAAAAGATTATAAGAAAATACTATGAAAAGCTATATGCCAACCAATTCGACAATCTGGAAGAAATGGATAAATTCTTAGAATCATACAACCTTCCAAAACTGGATCAAGAAGAAGTAGAGAATTTGAATAGACCAATCACCAGTAAGGAGATCGAAACAGTAATCAGAAACCTCCCCAAAAATAAAAGTCCAGGACCAGATGGCTTCCCTGGTGAATTCTACCAAACATTCAAAGAAGACTTAATACCTATCCTTCTCAAACTCTTCCAAAAAATTGAGGAGCAGGGGAAGCTCCCTAACTCATTCTACGAAGCTGACATTACCCTGATACCAAAACCAGACAAGGACAACACAAAAAAAGAAAATTACAAGCCAATATCACTGATGAACATCGATGCAAAAATCCTCAACAAAATACTAGCAAATCGCATACAACAATACGTTAAAAAGATTATACACCATGATCAAGTGGGATTTATTCCAGGTATGCAGGGATGGTTTAACATTTGCAAATCAATCAATGTAATACACCACATTAATAAAATGAAGAATAAAAATCACATGATCATCTCAATAGATGCAGAGAAAGCATTTGACAAGATTCAGCATCCATTTATGATAAAAACTCTGAATAAAATGGGTATAGAAGGAAAGTACCTCAACATAATAAAGACCATATATGACAAACCCACAGCTAATAGCATCCTCAATGGTGAAAAACTGAAAGCTATCCCTCTAAGAACAGGAACCAGACAAGGATGCCCACTGCCACCACTCCTATTTAACCTAGTACTGGAAGTCCTAGCCAGAGCAATCAGGCAAGACGAAGAAATAAAAGGGATCCAAATTGGAAAGGAAGAAGTGAAACTGTCACTATTTGCAGATAACATGATTTTATATATAGAAAACCCTAAAGAATCCACCAGAAAACTTTTAGAAGTAATAAACGAATATGGTAAAGTTGCAGGATACAAAATCAACATACAAAAATCAGTTGCATTTCTGTACACTAACAACGAAGTGGCAGAAAGAGAAATTAAGAATACCACCCCATTTACAATCGCAACAGAAAGAATAAAATACCTAGGAATAAACTTAAGCAAAGAGGTGAAAGATCTGTACACGGAAAACTATAAAACATTTCTGAAAGAAATTGAAGAAGACACAAAGAAATGGAAAGATATTCCGTGCTCTTGGATTGGAAGAATTAACATAGTTATGATGTCCATACTTCCTAAAGCCATCTATAGATTCAATGCAATCCCTATCAAAGTTCCAACAACATTTTTCACAGAAATCGAACAAAGAATCCTAAAATTTATATGGAACAACAAAAGACCCCAAATAGCTAAAGGAATCCTGAGAAAAAAGAACAAAGCTGGAGGTATCACACTCCCTGATTTCAAAATATACTACAAAGCTATAGTAACCAAAACAGCATGGTACTGGCACCAAAACAGACACACCAGATCAATGGAATAGAATTGAAAGCCCAGAAATAAACCCACACATCTATGGACAGCTAATCTTTGACAAAGGAGCCAAGCACGTACAATGGGCAAAAGAAAGTCTCTTCAACAAATGGTGTTGGGAAAACTGGATAGCCACATGCAAAAAAATGAAAGTAGACCCTTACCTTACACCATACACAAAAATTAACTCCAAATGGATTAAAGACTTGAATGTAAGACCTGAAACTGTGAAACTTCTAGAAGAAAACATAGGCAATACACTCTTCGACATCAGTCTTAGCAACATCTTTTCAAACACCACGTCTGACCGGGCAAGAGAAACAATAGAAAAAATAAACAGATGGGACTACATCAAACTAAAAAGCTTTTGCACAGCAAAGGAAACCATCAACAAAACGAAAAGACAACCTAACAATTGGGAGAACATATTTGCAAACCATACATCTGATAAGGGCTTAACCTCCAAAATATATAAAGAACTCATGCATCTCAACAACAAAAAAACTACCAACCCAATTGAAAAATGGGCAAAAGACCTGAACAGACATTTCTCCAAAGAAGATATACAGATGGCCAACAGACACATGAAAAGATGTTCAAAATCACTATCAGGGAAATGTAAATCAAAACTACAATGAGATATCACCTCACGCCCGTCAGAATGGCTATAATTAACAAGACAGGAAACAACATGTGTTGGAGAGGATGTAGAGAGAAGGGAACTCTCATACACTGCTGGTGGGTGTGCAAACTGGTGCAGCCACTATGGAAAACAGTATGGAGATTCCTCAAAAAATCAAAGATAGAACTACCATATGATCCAGCTATTCCACTGCTGGGTATTTATCCAAAGAACTTGAAAATACCAATTTGTAAAGGTACATGCACCCCTGTGTTCATTGCAGCGTTATTCACAATAGTCAAGACTTGGAAGCAACCTAAGTGCCCATCAAGGGACGAATGGATAAAGAAGACTTGGTATATATACACAATGGAATACTACTCAGCCATAAGAAACAATGAAATACAGCCATTTGTGACAACATGGATGGACATTGAGGGTATAATGCAAAGTGAAATAAGTCAGAGGGAGAAGGTCAAATACCGCATGATTTCCTTCATTAAGTAGTAGATAATAACAACAATAAACAAACACATAGGGACAGAGATTGGATTGGTGGTTACCAGAGGGGAAGGGGGGAGGGAGGAGGGTGAAAGGGATAATTCGGTACATGTGTGTGGTGATGGGTTGTAATTAGTATTTTGGTGGTGAACATGATGTGATCTATGCAGAAATAGAAGTATAACGATGTACACCTGAAATTTTTACAATGTTATAAGCCAATGTTACTGCAATAAACAAAAAATTAAAAAAATAATAATAATAATTGGTTAATTATGGTACATGAAAAATGATATTTTTTCTATGTAGAAATAAAAAAATTTCCACATGTTTTTAAACTTAAAAAACAGCAAGATACAAAATAACATTTTCCAATGATTGCAGCTATATAAAAGACATCTTCATATAGAAAAAGACCACAATAAAATATGGGAAATAAAGTTATCTGTTGCACATGTGTATTGAGATAAGAGAACATTTAATTCTTTAGAACACTATTTAATATCGCTGCATCACCTTTCTGATATATAAAGTAAATAGTTGCAAGAATAGACAAAGGAAATGGAATTTACCATAGGCTGAGCAAGGAATTAAAAACATTGATCACTGATGGGTGAAGACAAATGGAATCAGTCATCAACCTTTAAAATATAATACAGATGGTTTCCTGGTTGAAAATAGGAGTCCTCTGAAATTAACCATAAGCCCACTTGGTGGGATTTGGAAGAATTCAGCCAGCATGGTTCATGTTTGTCAGAGCAACCCAACCCCCAATATGGAAATAGAAAAATGCCCAATCATATATGTTTCTATTGAATACTTAATGCACCTATAAAATTGTCCAACCACTGTAAAATACAAGATTTTAAATATGCATAGTGCATAAAAGAGTCATGATATCACACATATCTGAAGGTTAATTTCCGGATTTGGAAGGGGGTTATTTGCATATGACAGTCTAAAGAAAATAACAGGAAGCAATCTCTACCTCACACTCCTTCCTTCCTTCTGCTCCTGTCCTTCCATCCTTCTTTCACCACCACTTCCCCCCTCCCAGTGAAATCTAAGCCATGTGACTTTTTTCAACATCTGCTTCCTTTCTTTTCTTTCATAGAAAGCGTGCATGAATAATCAGACCACACTGCTGCTGTTAATTGTAAAAATCATTAGTAAACTTCCAGGTGCTGTTTACTATATAAGCATTGTAATTTTCTATCCTAAAATCAGCAACTCCCCCACATCATTGTCTGCCCTGGGGCATGAGCACTGTGTGGCTTTGAGGCTGTCAAAGGCGGTTGCAGCCCCATTTACTGGGCCTGAAAGAGAGCCATCCACACCTGCGGCGTTGGAGGCACTAATTCCTAATATTAAGCAGACCTCATGAGGAGCAGCCCCTTCTGCCAGCCTCCTCATGATTCACCACTTTGCAATGCATGTGAAATCACTGAAATATGCTGTGATTGACTGACATCCACCCGAGTTCATTCTTCCCCTTTTTGCCACCACTCCACTCCATTTCCCAAGGATTCTGGAGAGAAACCTATCAAGAGGATAAAGCCAATCTACTTGCCACTGAAATCTACCTGGTAGGCCTAGGTGCCTGCATTTTTGTGACTGCAAATAAGTTCAGAGGAAGAGAAACTCAAGAACCCTAGAAAGCCTGAACTAAGAGAGGGGTGAAGAATCCTGGAGATTTTAGCTAGAGAGATCAGAGCACAAAGAGGAAGTAACTTGCCCAAAGCCACACAAACCCTGCCTAATGCTTTTGTTACACAAAACAGATTACAACTTCCATCTGTTTCCTTGAAGGCACCTGTGGTTTTCCTCAAAAATTCAAGACAAAAGGAAACAAAGCTTGAGTTTACGGTTTTCCAGGTAATATAATGGCATCCTCATCCCCACATCCCTCTATGCACCTGCTGTTCTTTCCTTGGGGCTCACAATCCCTACACTGCTGCTCCAGGCAGGATCCCACATAGCCTCCCAGGAGCCCTGCAGGAGCCACCTGCAGGCTGCTCTGGCTGTTCCTCCACCTGTACCCTGCACCACTTCGTACATTTACAGCTATAGCCATTATTTTGCTTCGCTGTATCATCTGTTTGCATGCCCCTATTTCACTGTTATTCAAAGGGCTTCTAGTGAAAGCAGCTTCCCTTCTTTTCATTTTTATATTCTTGTCCTACTACAATACCTGAATGAATGAATAAAATCTATTGAGAGAGCATGTCTAATATCCAACACTTTTAGTAAATGTTAGAGCTAGGAAGTCCTTAGAGACCATGTAATCCAACTTCAAATTTAATTTCCTCCTCTGAGGCACAGAAATATTAAGTGACTATGCTGACCTATGTTTCACTTTGGCATCATCACCGCCCCCTTCTCTGGTCTTCCCTACACCCCAGAGAAGAATCCTAAAATCACATTTCCCAGAATCCCTTTCCCCATGGATTTCCAGGTGACTCTACTGGTGAAAGAGAAGGAGAAGTCCACATTCTCCAGCAGCAGTTGCAGGTAGAAGTATAATCGGACACGTAGGTAAACAGTGAAAGTGCATGTGATTTTCTCAGCAGCTTCCAGGCAAGCTCCTGCTCGTCTCCTGCTTTAGTGCTGCAGGCTGAGAACTTTGGCAATTGTTTCACTGTCATTTGTTCCCCTAGCCCTTCCAAATGCTTTGCTGGGTTTTAATTTCTTATGTTAAAATCTTCCTAAGAGAAAAGAGTCATCTTTTCAATAAATGGTGCGGGGTCAATTGGATATCCATGGGGGGGGGCGGGGCAGGATGAATCTTAATCCCCTACCTCACACCATACGTAAAAATCAAAACCAGATGATTATAGATCTAAATGTGAAATGTAAAACAATAAAGGGTTAAAAGAAAACATACAAGAACTTCTTCATAACTTTGGAGTAAACAAACCTTAAATAAGACAAAAAATTTAGTCATAAAAGACAAAATTGATAAATAGGACTCCATTTAAATTACGATCTTCTGAATATCAAAAGACACTGTTAAGAGAAGTAGAAGGCAAACCATAGATAGAATAGAAAAAGATATTTACAAGACATATATCTGACAAGAGACTATCCAGAACATATAAAGAACTTTTACAAATCAATAAGAAAAAGGCAGACATGTCAAAATGGGAGAAAGATTTGTACAAGCACCTGAAACAACAATATCTAAATAGAAAAAAATATGTTAAAAGGTAATCAACTTCATTAATCATCATATAAATGCAAATTAAAACCACTATATACATGACAGAAAGTCTATAAATTAAAAGACATGAAACTAAGTATTGTGTTTGGAGCAACTAGAATTCATACACTCTTAGGAGAGTAAATTGGAACAACTATGCTTATATATGGTTGGAAAACTGACTTTATCTACTAAAACTGAGCATACACATATTCTATATCCTAGCAATTCCACCCCTACATATATATCAATAGAAATGTGCACATATATTCCCAAAAATATTCAAGCATATTCATAGCAGTAATATTTGAATAGCCTCATATTAGAAAAACACTTGATCTATGAATTAATAGTAGACTAGATAAACTGGTGTTTTCATAAATAGGATACTATAAAGCAGTGAGAATGAAATAACTACAATTTCCTTCAACAAATAGATGAATCACAATAAAGACTCAGGTGCAAAAAAAATACATACTAGATAATTACATTTGGCTAACTTTTAAAAATCAGAAAAACATAATCTATGGTTTTAGAGGTTAGAATAGTGGTTACTCATGAGGAGTTAATGACTAGAAGGGGACATGGAGGAGGACTTTTTGTTAATGTCCAACTTCTTAATCCAGATTCTTGTCACATGGCATGTTGTTCGTGAAATTTCATTGAGCTTCACTTTTAATATTTGTGTATTTTTTCTTTAGAGGGTAATTCAGTTTCAAGAGTGATACAGGAGTTTTCATTATACAGATAATGAAGTTTCATTAAACTTCGTGGAAATGTTCACATTAAAAAACCCTTCTGACTTGGCATACGTAGAGTGACTTCTAGTTTCCTGACTGACAGAGTAAATTACTTAAAGTCCACAGACAATAAGTTTTAGGATGATGATTATGAAGATGACGATTACAAAGATGATGATGATGACAATGATAAAGATGATGACAATGACGAATATTTTCAACTACAATGAAAATAGTATCTACTGTTCAATAGGTGACAGACTATGCATTGGAGACTTATTTGAAACTTCTCCTTGATATTTACCTCATTTTAACCTTACACTATCCTAGGAGGTAGGAATTATTATACCCATTTCAGATTGGGAATTTGTTAGAGTCACCCACCTCATGTCAGAGTCAGAACTGTCTGTCTGACAGTCTGTCTGATTTCACATACCAGGGATTTCCCGCTCCACAGCACAGTTAGCTTTATAAAATAATGGTATTATTTTCCATTTGTATTACAGAAACTCTTCTGAGTTTGTAAATCCTGATTCACTCAAACTGTTGCTCGTATTGGTAGTGACAGGCAAGTGCTGGGAACTCTCAGTTTCAGTCTGAAGATGGCAAAGATCAGGGCTTACAGGATTTCTGCCCCCAATGCGTAGGATCCACCACCTATTTTTCTGTAGTTCCTTGTAACAACCTCCATCAAAGTGTATAACCCAAGAGATACAAGATATGCCCATCCTATGCCACTCTTCAAATCTCCTTTCCTAGGAAGAACTTAGAAACATTTTTGATGCTACACAGGAACAAGAACAACCTTTGGGGCTGGTGGCTGCCCATCAGAGTCTCATCACACAAAAACGTCTTCTCTTCTGCTCTTCCAGCAAAACTGGAAATTGTGAGTCTCTGGAATCAAATGAAACATTGTTTTCTCACTTGAAAAAAAAAATAAACTAATACTTACCTTGTAGGGCAGCAGGAGAGGACTTGGTAAAATAAGCATTCTAAACACCCATGGCAAAGAGCATATAGAATACAAGATAAGAGAACTCACCTTCAAAACCTTCCAGCTCTTCCATATTACAGAAGGGAAGCCTGAGAGTCCAGTGAGGGTCGGGAAGAGCTGCAGATGCAAGGACACTGCACTTTAGGAGAGGAAATGAGGCTTTCTCTTGTTCCTAGTGAACTTCCTTTCCTATTGCTCTCAATGACAATTCTGAATATTCACCATAGTCCTAGTTTCTTGCTCAACCTCCTTCACCCAAGGCCCTTAACCTTGAGCTCCTACTTCAGAGGAATTTGAAGCCAACTGGCCTTCCCCAGCCCCTCTGATAGTATACCTACAGAGAAGCCCTCTTCATCCTCATGGCTTTTTCTCTGACCTCAGAGGTGGGAGATGGCCTGGTGCTCTCCAAGGACAAGCCCTCTCTCTGGGCCCTCAATGCCTTCCTATCTTCCTTTACTGGCTCTTTCTAGCAGTTTATAAAGAAGTGTGTCTCTCCAATCCCAAAATGTATGGCATTCCGCCCTGTATCACTCTTGAAACTGAATTACCCTCTAAAGCCCCCCTTAAATCTACTCACCATCCAAAACCTCTCCCCCATTTCTTATCCAGATGTATCCAATGATCATTTTCACCAGTTTTGGATACCCATCCAAACACAGCGCAGTCCAATTTGCACCTCTCCACTTTGCTGTGGCTGCTTCTGCTGAGCAGTATAATTTCAGAATCCACTGAAAACACGCCTCTTTCTTTATTGGCTGGACCTCTCCATTCCAACGACACCGGGGATTGCTCCATCTTTCTTGAGTCTCTCTGTCCATTAGTTTCTATGACACCTCAGTCTCCACGTACCCTTTTGAATTGCTGGTTGGTCCTTCTTTCTGGCCGGGCTCTTATTAATCCTGCTCCTGAATGTTCGTGATCGCTGGGTATCTCCCCTCAGTCCTCTGCTCATACTACTCGGATGACCTAAACCTTTATTTTGATCCCAGAATTTTCCCCAGAGCTTCAAAATTCCATATGTAGCTCTTTGCTGGATATTTTCATCAGAATATCAAGACCCTATAGGTTGGTGAAGACTCTCACTTGAGAGGGGGAAAAGAGACAAGACTGGCAAACATCCAGAATGCATTTCTATCCTCCATGCCTAGCACAGAGTAAGTGGTCAATAAATGCTTGTTGAATGAATGAATGAACAGCGAAGAGGGCTCAGAGACATTCAGGTGATATATTTTTCTGGTCCATACCGTCCATCACTGTGACTTCATCCAGCCATGCGTAGGAGGCAAGTGCCAGGTATCTGCTACTCAGTTTCAAAGAAGAGAATTAGATTAACCAGGAAGCATAAGACTGTCATTTCGCATATGTATGCTTTTTCAAGTTTTCATTAGTTGGATGTCATTTTCTTTTCTTTTAATTTAGCCTCTGGCTTCCAAAAAAGCTATATTTCAGAGAATGTTCCTGAAGAGACCAGGGCTGCTCATAAAACACCATCTTAGTGGAGCCCCAGTAGCTTGGAGGCCCAGGCCCGGCCGGCTCTCACAAGCTGCTTGATCATTTAACATCTCCACTGAACAGTTGCTGCGAACCATTAGGCGGCTGTTCTGGATGAAAACGAAGGATTTGCTGTATAATGTATTTTTTTACAGAGATTATTTAAGGCACGATTTCTGTTTATGGTCCCAGGATAAATTATAATCACCTTTGTTTACCTTCTATTCCTTTCTTAATTAACTGACAACCTATTAGCATACATTTTTTTATCCCAGGAGTATTAATTATACATAATTTATATCATAAGCATTTATTTCGTATCAGTGGGATGAATAAAACATTTACCTGCTTATAGCTACTTGAGGTTAACATTTTTATACAAAAAACTCACCTGAGACTTCCAATCAAATTATCAGATTTTTAATTTTCTGTTACATAATGATACTATACCAGTCATCGTAGCATTTTATTCCACTCTAGGCTAAACAATCGTTTAGCAGAGTGCCATGCCAGCAGCATTAATTAACCAATGATACATGCTTTGCTGCACAATGAGATGCAAATCATCAAAATGTGAAATTTGCTAACATGAGCTCTGGATCCATATTGGGATTGGACCACCAATTCCAGCACCGGTGTAGTCACAGAGAGCCCTAAGCCTTTAGTTTCATAGCTTGTCAGAACTAGAAGGGATCCTAGAGATCAAAGGGCATGTCCTAAGGTCATTTGAAAGGTAAGGAAGGACTCTTAGGCCCAGAGCAGGCAATTGTCTGCACACAACCCACCTCATCAGGAACCAAGTGCCAGAGCTTGGGACACAGAATAAAGCTATGGACCCATGCCAGGACTTTTTCCACCTACACAGCGATGCTCATCTCTCTCAAAGCATGGCAAAATTTGAATGTTTGAATCAGGTGTGGTCTCATGCCCAAATGTTTTGAAACAAGATGTACCTGAACCAGACTTTGGTGGAGAAATATCACAAGCTTTCCTCTAGCGGATGACTTAGGTGATGTTAAAGAGGAATTGTGTAATCTTCTCAGAAGATTAGTAGGTTGACTGTGGCACCATGAGAAACCCCTGTTCCAGCCTCCAGGCTCGCAGTGCAGGCTACACGTTTCCCTACTTCCCATTTCCCTTTCCCACCGCACTTTTTGATGGTTGTCTCCCTACTCTAAGTGCACGGGTGTTCAAGACCCTGGATCCTGGTCCTTTTCAGCTCTCTGAATATTTACTCACCAACTACAATTATGCAGAAACCAGTGGCAAAGTTAATAAGAATATAAATGTATCCTTTCACCTGAGAAGTCTTCTGTTGCTTAGAGGGAAATACAAAGGATTTCAGTGGTTTTGGAAGAGAAGAAAAGAAAAAACACATGCGTGTGAGATCTGCAGCATAGATGGTGAAGAGGAAGGGAGGAAAGAGGAAGCATTAAGTACCCATGGGTGATAAGCCCCCACCATGGCCTCGTATGCATTCTGTATTTCAGTTCCCACGTTCACCCTGGAAGTCAGTGTGATTATTCTCATCTTATAGCTGAGAAAACTAAGGTTTAAAAGGTTAAGTGACTTTTCTTGAGTCACAGCTGCAGCAAGAAATAGTCCTGGGGTTTGAACCAAGGTCTAGATGTTTTTAACATTCAGACCATTCCCACGACACCACACTAACAGCAAGAAAAATGATAACAGGCATTTAGGTAGAAGTGCTGAAAAACCCTTTTCCCCATGTTATTCACACCCCAATTTGGAAGTATAAATGCTGCGTCTTTAATTTATTCTACCATCTTGCCTGGAAAGAACAAAGCTTATTTCTCTTGAAGAAGTCTTTTTGAATCCCTAACAACTCAAGGTGGCAAGAAAACACTTGATGTCAATTCTGGAGAAGAGTGAGAAGAATCTGTTTTTTGAATCTCCTCTCATAATGTGGAAATGGTAGCAAAGGCAGAAAGAAAAATGTGCAAAAAAAAATACGGATGTCCCAGAATTTCCTGGCAGACATAGCTCCCCAGTACAATGGGTTCTCTAACACGGCCCTCTCAGATACCCGCCTGGTGCCCAGCTCAGCTGGGTGAGGCAGGAAGCCCCTTCATGGCTCATGATCCATCCCCTCTCTTACTCCTTGGTTAGCACATAGCACCGAGGGCTGGCTAGCATCCAGTGCTTTCAGTAGGATCATCCTCTTGCACCCAGCCATGATATGTTGGATTTTTCTAAGCTCCCATCTCTTTAATATATGCTGTCTTCGTGAGCAATCTCACCCGTGCCCATGACTTCAAATACCATTGATCATTTCATGACTCCTCAGTTTTCATCTCCAGCCAGAAAGAACCCCTTTTCTGAGAATCTGTGAGATGTGTAGTCAATAACTCCCTTAGGAAGTCTCACAACCACCTAAAGCTAATGTTTCTTAGACCACACTCAGGACTTCCTCCCACCACCCCTCACAAAAAAAAAAAGAAAAGAAAAAGAAAAAACCAAAACTGGTTCTTTCTCAGAGGTCCTTAGCTCAGTGAATAACATCCTCTGTCCATTTGTTCCAACCAAAAGCCTGTCTCCTCCCCAATAACCAATCTATTGCCCATCTATTTTGCCTCCTAAGTAGATCTTGAATCCATCCATGTTTTCCACTTCCACTGCCATCATCATAACATGGCTATTAATATCACTCACATGGACCTGTGCAATCGCCTTCTAATTGTTATCCTCAATTTCGGTATTGCCCCCTCCATCTGCTTTCTGAACCGTCGCCAGGGTGATCTTTTCAAGCTTCAGATCTGATGATATCAATCTCCATTAAAAATAATGGGAAAGACCTTTTTCAATTTGGAACAAAATCAGAAACCATAAAGAAAAGATTTATAAAGTAGACTATACAAAAATAAAATATTTCTGATGACAAAACTACCCTAAAGAAAGTTAAACATAAAAGACTCACTTGGAAATTTAGACAAAGTACTAACTTTCTTAAACTATAAACATCCTAAAATAAACCTTAAAGAATGACAAACAACGCAAAAGAAAAATGAACGAAGAACTAGATATACAAGAGTACAGAAAGACACACACACACACACACACGAATGGCTCTTAAACATTTTAAAAGATATTCAACCTCATTTATAATAAAATACAGATAAATTAACAAGATACCATTTTTGCTTATCAGATTAGTGAAGTTCAAATAGTTTAACGCATTCTGCTAGTAACGGTATAGGGAAAAAGCCCTTTCTTTAGTACAGCAACAGTAGAAACTGGTAATTTAACAATAACGGCCAACTTCAAATGCACATATTCCTTGATCTAGCAATTTACTTTTGGGAATTTATCCTTCAGATATAATTGCACATGTTTGAAATTATATATATATCATTTTTATCATCATCAAATTTATATATACAAGGATATAAATTGCAGCATTGTTGTAATAACTAAAGACTGGAAATAAATGAAATATCCCCAAAACTTAACTGGTGAAGTATAGGCATACCTCATTTTATTGTGCTTTGCTTTATTGCACTTTGCAGATACTGAGTTTTGTACAAGACCCTCCACCAGCAAAAATATTACAACTCACTAATGGCTCAGATGATGGTGAGAATTTTTTACAATAAAGTATTTTTTAATTAAGGTATGTACATTTTTTTAGACATAATGCTATTGCACACTTAATAGACTACAGCGTAATGTAAACATAACTTTTATATGCACTGGGAAACCAAAAAATTTGTGTGACTCACTCTATTGCGACATTTGCTTTATTATGGTAGTTTGGAATGGAACCTGTAATATCTCTGAGGTATGCCTGTATATTGTGATTCGTACCTACAACGGAATACCACACAATTGTGAAAAAGACTGGGGAAGATCTATCTATACAGAAATAAAGCAATCTCTTAGATATTTTCTTAAATGAAAAAGCAACGTATACTACTGTGTGTATAGGGGAAATATGTGTGTGTGTGTATAGTATGTATATATACTTGTATATACATGTAATAGCTCAAGAAGAATACACAACCTATTTCTTCTAGGAGTGGACCTGATGGTGGCTAGGAGCCTGAGTTGGGAGAGACAATCAATTTTCGCAGGATTCATTTGTACCATTCTAAGTTTTTTACTCGTGTATACACACACAAGTGTGTGTGTGTGTGTCTGTGTGTGTGTGTAGAGGGAGAGAGAGGAACATAGGCAGCCCTTTTAGAGGTCTGACTGTGAAGGGGAAGTGAGTGCCAGGGTAGTAACTAGAACCCGGGAGGAACTGTGCAGGGTTTTAATGTGCAAGACATATTGGCCACGTTTAGATGCTGCTGAGAAAGAGGCAGCAGAGAGAGTGGATGAAGACACAGGTGAGGAAAGCGCAGCCAATCAAACCCCCCTGAGATGGCGTGGGATGAGGACCTGGAGCTCAGACGGAGACAGGATGAGGGAGCAGGGAGGGAGCACACTTCCGTGAAGGTAGGAGGAAAGGGAAAGGGGCAAATATGTGAGTAAAGGGAATTTGATTGCCTGCAGTTTTCATCTTCTGAACAAGGAGTGACTGCTGTGTCAACGAGTGAAACCCGGAATGCACAGAACTCCAGGGAGGAAGGAGGAGGTGACCGGTTACGTGCAACAAGAGTCCTCCTGCAAACTCTAGAAACATGGCTGCAGCAGGGGACTTCAGACTCAGAATGTAAATGCATTTCATCCTCTTCTGCGGGAGGGTCCGGTGCTGGGGGCACCAGGGTTACTCAAGAACAAGCAGGCTGGATACCTGTTTCAGAAATATCCTCGGGGAGTGCCCAGGGTGCAGAGCAGCACTGCTGAGCCTAATTGTCCTCATACAAAAAGAGAAGGAGCCAGGGGCCGGCCCTGTGGCATAGTGGTTAAGTTCAGTGGACTCCAATTTAGCAGCCCAGGTTCTCGGATTTGGATCCCAGGTGTGGACCTACACCAATCGTCAGCCATGCTGTGGTGGTGACCCACATACAAAATAGAGGAAAATTGGCACAGACGTTAGCTCAGGGTGAATCTTCCTCAGAAAATAAAAAAGAAAAGAGTCAGCCTTGCCTGTCCCCTCCAGCAGACTGGCAGAACAGCAAACTTGTTTGAAATTCAGGAAGTGCGTCGTAGTCCCTTTCTCCCCTGCCTCTGAGACTGGGTCCATGTCAGCTCCAAGGTGAGAGTCTGAGGAAGAATGGAAGATGTTCCTCTCACCGTGTCTTGCCGCAGGTCCCTGGCCCAGGCCCCCATTTGGAGATGAGGAAATTAGAGCCAAAGAGGGAAGCAGAAGCGCCAGGCGTCTCTTGATGTGCGGCAAACCGTGGAGAGGGAGGCTCTTGGGACAAACTGCAGCCTCTGTGGCTGTGGGGGTCTCAGGTACACACAGGTCCTCACCCTTCTTCAGGGCATAGTCTAAATCCCTTGCACCCACCTCACTGCAGAGGGTCTTGGTAGCTTACCTGGTGGTGGGGACCAAGACTTTGCCCTTGAGGATCTGAACTCTTAATAATCAACCCATTTTGGCATGGACTTGTTGCACATGTCCCTGATGGTTCTCATGAGTCTAGAGTTCCAGCCTGCCCCTATTGTACAAATACTACTACCCCACCCTGCTGTCCTATGGGCCCCCATTATAAAAATACTCCTACTCCATCCTGCTGCCCGGGGTCCCCCACTATACAAACACTCCTACCCCACCCTGCTGACCAGGGTCCCCCACTGTACAAACATTCCTACCCTATCCTGCTCACAGGGGTCCCCCTCTATACAAACACTCCTATGCCACCCTGCTGACCCGGGTCCCCCACTATACAAACACTCCTACCCCATCCTGCTGATGAGTGACCCCCATGATAGAACACTCCTACCCCATCTTGCTGACCAGGGTCCCCCATTATACAAACACTCCTACTCCACCTCGCTGACTAGGGTCGGCTATCCCTGCCGTCTGATGACCCCTCTTTCCTCATGCTGGTTTCTGGGTACAAGGAATCCTCAGGCTCCTGATCGGAATGTCCAGGGGTCCTGATTCCCCCCAGAACAGTCCTGCCTTCATATCCCTGCTGTTGCATTAGCCAGGAGCAGCCCATGGGAAGCAAATGCTATAATGAATTCGAAGCACAGCTGGGGCCCTTGGGCGACCACCTGTCTGTAGCTAGAGGTCTGAAAGGCACCTTCTTCTGGCCACCACAGGGAGAAAAATGAATGAGATCTGTGGGCACCAGAGCAGTGGCATTCGGATCTTATATCCTGAGAGCACCCCAAATCCAGGGCAAGACAGTCTCAATGACAGTTTCACAAAGCCTGCACTCACATGCCTCTAGGCCCGTCCTTCCCAAAAGTCCATCTTTGATAGAACTGATAGGTCAATTCTCTATTCCTCTTGAGATGTCAATTATTCTGCTGAAGCTGAGAAGATGCTAAAACTTAGGAGTTCTGATGTAAGATGATGATTAGATTTTGAAACCGTGTAAATACATAATATGACCTGAAATCTGCTTTTTTTTTAAAGAAAGAAAGAAGATACACATGTGCCTACCAAAAGATGGTCTAAATATGAGCAGTGATATCTCTGAGTTGATGGAATTACAGATAAGTTTTATTTCTTTCCCTGTTTGCTTTTATTTATTTTTTACTTTTATTCAAAATGTTTTATAATAAGCATAAGTACTTGTATAATTTACAAAATGATGTACTTAAAATACTAATCACGATAAAAACCAAATAGCAATAAGACGTGTATTGCAGATCCACTTTCTACCAAGCCTAGGTGGGGACTGGCATGGCCTGTGCTCGGGAGAGACATTGAAGACCTCACACCAGCTCTCCTGTCTGTCTGCTCAGACAGATAGCAGTTCACTCCACTCAGAGGAGAAAAGCACACCCGGGTTATTTAGCCCTACAGACTGGTGAGTAGAGCAAGAAGGGCGAGAACCATAAAACTGTACTTGTTAAAAACTGGATCTCTGGGGGCCGACTCGGTGGCATAGTGGTTAAGTTTGCAAGCTCCGCTTCAGCAGCCCAGGGTTCTCGGGTTCAGATCCCCGGGCGTGGACCTACTCACTGCTTGTCAAGCCATGCTGTAGCAGCGTCCCATATAAAGTAGAGGAAGATGGGCACGGATGTTAGCCCAAGGCCAATCTTTCTCAACAAAAGGAGGAGGATTGGCAACAGATGTTAGCTCAGGGCTGATCTTCCTCACCAAAAAAACAAAAAAACTGGATCCCCTTCCCTCTCGTTACTGGTATATTGATCCAGTTCTAGTCAAAAACATTTCAAAGAAAGAATGTTGTTTGTTTTTGAAGTTAAACTTCTGTCTGTCTCCTTTGACTCTTCCCTGGTGTTTTCTCTTCCTTTGCCAACTGTTGAGTGCTCATCGCTCGGGGCTCTAAACTGTGTCCTGGCAGCTGACCTCGTGAGGCTGCACTTTCAACCGTGTTTCGCTTGGCGTCCTCAGCGTGCGTGAAACATTCATCCCGACGCCCCCGGCTCCAGGCCACCTCAGCTGTCCTGACAGAATCCGCCAGGGGCACTCACCTCTGCTTGGGGATAAGTCGTCTTGTCTTGTCTCCTGAGCTCAGCACTCTTCAGAGAAAGGCAACCACCGTGAGCTTCCTCAAACCTCCCCCACCTTCCTCACTGTTGCTTGTTTGTGGATTCTCACATCAGTGCAGAAAACGTATTATTCGCAAGAACAGTACTTCTAGAAAACTTCTGGACGTTCACGTTTCATTTTAGAGGCTATACAACTTCGAAGTAGGTTAAAATCTACTCAGTTTTTAGGGAAAATAACTTTATCCAGCTGTTTCAAGCTAACATTTACCAGCAGCTACTGTTTGCATTATTTTCATTGTTATTTCAAGTTGATGAATATTTATTAAGCTGAAGTGATGTGTAAGGTATGACCTCTGACTTCAAGGAAGTTATAATCTAATATGATAAATAAAGAGAAGATACCTTAATGTAATATTTTTCATTCCAGTTAACACAGAACATTAAAGTTTCAGAATGTCAAAATATGAAAACCTCAAATATAAGACGATCAAGGTCACAAAAAGAAGTTTTCAATTTTTCAAATAAACACGAAATTTAAAAGAGATATGTTTGGGAGACAATATCTTACCTTTATATCAAAGGAACAGTCAACATTTGAAAAAAAAGAAAAAAATGGCTCACTAGCTCACTGACTCATCCTGCCCCACAATCCCTGCTCATCCGTGACGACTCTTCAGCGCAACCGTTGAGTCTGGTGTGAATCCTCCGCCAATTTCCCAGATCAAGACCGTAGTCCTTCCTTGTCCCACCTTATTGGACAAGCTTATTGCCCGTGTTCCAGTACGCCTTCTGTTAACACAAGTTCTCCATGTGGCAGTCTATCGTCTCCAGTTCCCTGCAGTTCTTTGCGTGGGGCCATCATATAGGGCTCCATACACCTACATGTGTGGAGATGGGACTCACTAGTCTTATTTTCATACCATGTAGACAATCCTCTTGTTGGGTTTCGCTTTGTTGCACTGCTCTGTAGACTGCCCAGGTTCAGGGGCCACATGTCCTATGCATGTTAAATGCAGCTGGGATGCGTGCCTGTGAAAAGATTGGCATGCTAGGCAGTTTCTGAGTGTTAGCCTGTGAGCTCTCTGAGCACACAGGAACCCTGTCACTTTCGTTGTCTCCCTGTGCCTCGCAGTCCCTGGCCCACAGGGTATTCTCAGTCAACATTAGCTCAGTAAGAAAAGCTCCACTGTGCTTCTTTTCCAAGGCAGATCCAGAGTGTCAGTGTCTTGAGTCCCTAGGAGCCCAAGTCAGCCAACTGGCATCACAGAATGACAGCAAGCCCTCCTGGAAAGGATGGAGCTTAATCTTTTCACTGTATTTAGAAATAAAAATGAGTTGCCTCTCTTTCCACTAACTCCTGTTCTTCAGGCAAACCTGAAATCATCCATATTCTCCTCAGACTACATATTAGACAGCTTTTCAGCCAATATTAAAAAGTAATCTCCAAGCTCATTACTAAATAAGAAATGGAGAAGCTGTAGGTAAAAACAAAGTGATCACTCTGGACAGATGGCTGGTGAATTTGTCGCCTAGCCTTAGAGCCCCGTGGACCTGCATTGAAAGTAAAAGCAAGATGACTTACGTCACTTCAGCCTCTTTTAAGGCAATTAGCACCATATGATGATTAGCACCAGCTATCCAAAATGCATTCTGAGGGGCCAGCACAGAGTCAGGAGTGGGTATGAAGGTGTATTCATGAAATCGCATCTGGAATTTGGCTTAGGAACCAGCCCTGAGAGGTGACTTCCAATGGGATTTCATGTGACTTCACAAGCATTTCCCCACACTCCAGGATACACTCGTCAGGAGACCCAGCAGACAGAAGCTAGTGCCATCTACGTGAAAGGAATTAAAAATCATTCTCACAGGATATTCTAGTAGCATTTCTACACCATTTACTATTTTTTCCAGCAGTAAAGAAATGTGTAAGTGTCTCATTCTAACTAGAAAAAAAAAAGTTTGAGGCAAAATTTGGCAGTTCCCAATTTCAAATAACTTAGTACCATTAATGATGGAAAGAGATTGAACTCAGACTCACAGAACTTTACCACTGATGAACATTTTAGAATAGAATATGTAATATATTGCTGCATATGAGTGTGGAGAAGAAAAGTAGTTTTCTGAAAGTATATGGATAATAATATAAATACAGAAAGACAGACTTTGGAATCAGATTGCCTGTATTCAAATCTCAGACTCATCAATTACTAAGAGTGCAAATTCTAGCCAGTCACTTAACCTCACTGTGTCTGTTTTCCCATTTGCAAAATAGGAATAAAAGTACCTAACAGTGTTACTATGACAAGTGAATGAATTCATAAATTTAACAAACTTAGAAATGTGCTGACACATGGTGAGCTCTTTGTAGGTGTCAGCTCTTATCACTAATGATAATGCCCTACCACCCTCCAGGTCAGTATTCAGGGTGCTGTGGTTGAAGCATTGAATTGGAACACCTGAGTTCTCACCCCAGTTCTTACTAAGTTGTTGAGTAACTCTTGGTCATTTACTCCCTTACCCTGGACATCAGTGGCTCCCTCTGAAAAAACGAGCAAGCTGGAGTGAATAATATCCAATTTCCTTTCCCATTGGCGTATTCTATGCTTTCTTTTGGAAGTAAAGGGCTAATTTTCAGAAATAACCCAAAATTTTGAGGAACTTATAAGGTCTTTAATTTTATAAGTAAAGAGAATTCGAGAATTTATTTATCACTCTTTCTTTCATCCACATGATACAAAAACAATTGAGGCATTGAACCAGGTGAGGGGGGATAGTTGGTGATTCATTTTCTAACTCACTGTGTGCGTCCTGCAGCTGAAGCTAAGTGAAATGTTTACCTTTTTTCAGAATTAAAAAGATGGTTGCAGAGAGAGGCAGTGTTATAGTGGACCAGTGGCACAAGTGGAAATGTGGCCAATTGAGTGGAGAGAGAGAAACCAAATCAAAGACAGAGCCAGAGATAACTTACATAGACAGACATGCTCCCTTGCTGTAGTAGTTACATATCGCTACATAACAAATTATCCCAAAACTCAGTGGTTTAAGACAACAGACATTTATCATCTCACACAACTTCTAAGGGTCAGAAGCCTGGGAGTGGCTTAGCTGTGTGGCTCTGGCTCAAGGCCTCTCACGAGGCTGCAGTCAAGCTGTTGGCCAGGTCTGCATCATCTAGAGCCTTGAAAGGGCTGGAGGAGCCACTTCCAAGAGGGCTCACTCACACGCCTATTGGCTTGGCTGAGTCCTCAATTTCTCGTTGGCTTTTGGCTGGAAGTCTCAGTTCCCCTTCTCACGGGTCTGTCCACAGGACCGCCACCTGAGCATCCTCAAGACAAGGCAGATGGCTCCCCCCAGAGCAAGATGAGATCCAAGGTTGGTTGATAAAGTTGGTTATTTGAGAGAGAGCTCTAGAGGGAAGCTGAGGGATATACCATCAGTTCTATCAGGTCACACAGACAAACTGGTACAGTGTGGTAAGGGACTCCACAAGGGTGAGAACACCTGCAGGCAGGATCACTGGGGCCATATTGGAGGCTGGCTATCACGTTTGCCTGTTTATGCCCAAAATAAATGGAAGAGGAAATAAAATCTTCCACTCCTTCGATCTGACCATTTCTGTGAACCTCTCGTGGAGAGAATTCTTCTTAGATTGGTTGTTTGAGCCACAAGGTGGATAGAGGTACCATTTACTAAGTTGGAGTCATTGAGTAGAAACACATTTGATAGAGTTTTTGGAAAGAAATCATGAATTCTACTTTGGAAAAGTTTAGTTTGAGATGTCTATTAAGCTTTCATGCTGGATGTGATTATAGTGTCTTAAGATATGTATTTTTCCTTCAATATGGCTGCACTGTATTTTTCCTTCAATATGGCACAAGCCAGTGACCTCACCAAAAAATAGCTAAAAACAGTTAAATGCTCCAACATAGGATAAAAATGCTGTGCTGGACTTAGTAAAGAGGTGGTATGTCAGTCTCAAGCAAGGCATCTTCCACAAAGAATTTCAAGAGCAATTTTGATTATACTTAAGGAGTGCAGTGCAAGTCTAGTAATTAATATCATCTTCCTTGATAACTCAAAATTACATCCCAGCTCTGACTTGTCCCCTGTATTCCAGATTTGTGAATATAATTGCCTACTTGACATACACTATAAACTTGAGTGTCTAATAGGTCTTAAAACTTAACATTTTCAAAATAGAGCTCCTAATTTCTACCTCATACCACCACCAAAGCTGTTCCTTCCTGAGTCTTCCACATTGCAATAAATGGTGCCACCATCGATCCAGTTGCTCAAACTAATGATTTAGAAGTCATTTTTAATTCTTTACTATTCCCCACCCCCCATGTGTAATGGTCATCTGATTATATTGGTTCTACTTCTGAATATATGACACAAGTGTCTCCACCTCTCTGTTTACTGAAATCACCCTAGACCGAGCCATATACTCTCTCTCACTTGGTCTCTATTGCTGCTACTAACTGGTTTCTCTGATTCTACTTCTAGAATTCCCATTTATTCATTCTCTACAGAGCAGTCCTTTAAAATGTCTACAGAGGAGCTCAGCTCATGTCCTTGTTCAAAGCCCTCCAATGGTTTCCAATTATACCCACAATGAATTCCAGACTCCTCACTGTGACTGCAAAGCTCTGCCTATGTTCTCTCTTTGTCTTACACACTCCCCATCTTGCTCACTGCACACCTGCCTTCTTCTCGTTCCTGCAGTACAAGCAATACCCCATCTTGTTCCCACATCAAGGCTTTTCCACTTGCTCCATCTGGAATCTCTTCCCCCAGGTACTTTATTAACCTTATTCTTTTGATTTTTCAGGTCTCAAATAAAATGTTACCTCCTAGAGTCCTTTGGTGAGGATCTATGAATGTTGGTCCTTGTTCCTACCACTGTCCATCACAGTTAGCCTGTGTTATTTTCTTCATGTCACTCAGCAGTACTAGAAGCTGCATGTTTCTTGATTGTTATATCTTGTCCCAATGGAATTTAAACTCTAGGAAAGCATGACTATTTCCTCTCTTATGTATAATCAGTTTCCCAGGATCTAGTACAACAAATGCTAGCATTATGTCTATCATATAGTTTTGGCACTCAATAAATATTAGTTAGATCAATGAATAAATCATAATGAACAACTTGGCTGTCAGGGTTGACAAAATCCTTTCCTAATTTATTTGAGTACTTGTACTGGTTTTCTCTGGGTACAACACTTGGGTAACTTTTTTAGCACTAAGACATTGGACGAGAGGAATATGCAAGCAGAGCGAGCAGCAGAGGTAATTACACACAATAATGAATGGGCATGAAGTAGTCCTTGTTTGAAAGCTAGTACTTCAAATAGAACTAGAGATATGAACTGGCACAGACCATAGGAATAAGGATTCGTAAAATCCCTGTTAAGGTACCACCAAGTATTCCGGCAAAGAGCCATTTAAAATATCATTGAGTTATGAACTTCTTGAGTGCTGTTTTGGTTTGATTTTCTTTTTGTAAGTTCCCCTGCTCCTTTTGACAAATGCCAAGAACAATGCCTGGTGCATAGTAGGAGTTCAGTGAATATTTTTGGATTCATGTGAAATGATGAAACAGAACATTAGAGCCAGAGTTGGTTGGAAGTCTGCATCTAGGTAGGCATGCAGAGAAAAACATATATTTGATGCCCAAGTTAGGCCAATTAGCATTTTAGAATCCAGGCTAAGAAAACACCAAATTAAAGAGACAAGTAAGTATAATACCAAATCTGACAGTGACATTACAAGAAAAGAAAATTACAAACAAATATCCCTTGTAAACACTGATTAAAGATCCTAAACAAAATATCGGCAAATTAAATCCAGTAATATATAGAAATAAAGGAGAATTCATCATGACTAAGTGAGGTCTATTCCTGCAGGAAAAAAATTGGTGTGATATTCAAAAATTAAACAATATTTTGAGATCAAGACAAGGATGTTTACTTTCACAACTTCTTTTCAACATTATGCTAAAGGTCCTAGCCAGTTCAATAAGACAAGAAAAAGAAAGAAGAATCATAATGATTGGAAAGAAAAAAGTAAAAATCCTCTTTTTCTTTAGATGGCACAATTGTATATGTAGAAATCCTAAGGAATCCAAAACCTACTAGAGCTAATGGTGATTTTTAGCAAGGTAGCAGGATACACGATACCCTTTATAAGTTATTTCAATGAAAAATTTCAATGTTTTATGAATTATCACCAAAAATTTAAAATCTAAATACATAATCACTCAATAAAATATGAATTGCAAACATCAACCAAAAAAAGAGATTGCAAAATTAAATAGTATAAAGTACAGAACTAATTATAGATATGTTTGTATACACAGGTTAATTCACATGCAGTAATTTCCCAGGTCTATCCGCTGAGAAGGCCGAGAAGCAGTGACATCCCAGTGGCAACGAGCACGCCTGGTCCCCAGTCTTGGTTTCTAAATACTATTCTCCAAGAAAAGAATCCAAAGCTCCTTAGAGAAATGACTGATTCTAGGGCTTGGGTAAGGAAAATAGAAACTAACCCTGGAGCATCTTGTAGTGACAAAAATAAGCAAGTCCGAAAAAAAAAAAAGATGAAGTCATGTCAAAAGAATACAGGAGTCAGCCTGAAAGAGCCCCTCAGTGGCCAAAGCTGGAAAAATTCGAGCAACAAAATAAATAATAATATTGGGTTATTCCAATAAAATAAGTATTAATGAGTTCATATTAATATAAACTAATTAATTAATTAAAAATGGGACACAAGACAAAATCTTATCTACAGAAGAATCTTTTTTAATGTTGATGTCCTCCCTCAAGGAACTTAAGATTAATTTCCCTCTCCTTGCGTGTGGGTTAGACTTAATAACTAACTTCCAAAGAATTGAGTATAGAAAGGAAAAAAATAGAAACTTTATGTGGGAAAACCTGGCAAACACTACCTTAACAAAGTAATCAAGATTAACATCACCAATAACAAGTCATCACAGCATCACATATCCTGAGAAGAAAAAGACATTTCACCTTTGCAGAATTCTTCCCCAACCTATAAACCCTGAGAAAACGTCAGACAAACCCAAATTCAGTGACATTCTACAAAATATCTGACCAGTATTTGTCAAAAGTTTCAAGGTCATAAAACATAAGGAAAGAATGAGAAACTGTCACAAACCAGAAGAGACTAGGAGACATGGTAACTAAATGTAACGTGATGCCTACATTGGAACCTGACATAGAAATAGAATATTAGTGGAAAAACTGGCACGATTCGAATGACGTCTGTAGCTTAGTTAATAGTACTGTACCAGTGTTAATTTCTTAGTTTTGACAAATGCATAATGGTTATGTTAACATTAGAGGAAGCTAGGTAAAGCCTACATGGGAACTTAGTATCTTTGTTAATCATCCTTAAATTATAACTATTCAAAAATAAAAAGTATATTAAAAAGCATACAGAAGCAAATCCTAAATACCATATAACATCTATATCTCAAAGAGACACCACGTCTGCATTGTTTTATAAAGTAAATTGTACTAAACATTCAAGGAACAGATCATTCTTATATTATGTAAAATGTTCCACCTCATAGAGAATTGTAGGGTAATTCTCAACCCATTCTATGAAGCTGGCATAATTTAGAAACCAAGAGAAAAAAAGGATAGTACAATAAAGGAAGGAAGAAAAGAAGGAAGGAAAGGAGGGAGGGAGAGAGGAAGGAAGGAAGGAAGGAAGGAAGGAAGGAAGGAAGGAAGGAAGGAAGGAAGGAAGGAAGGAAGGAAGGAAGGAAGGAAGGAAGGAAGGAAAGAAGGAAAGAAAGAGACAGTGAAAACAAAACAATAAGTCTTTGTCACTCATGGACTTGCACACAAAATCCCTAAAAAATATTTTTGTAAGTCAAATTAACCAGTATATTTAAAGAGTAAAGCATCTTATAAAGCAAGCAAGATTTAAACCAAGACTTCAAAGAAGTTTCAATATTTGGTAATCTGAATAAACAGAAAAAAAAAAAAACATGATTATCACAATAGTTACTGGAAAAACACTTGATAAAATTCAGCATCTCTTCCTGGTAAGCAGCTTTCACTGGAAACAGAAGGGAATTTTCTAAACCTGCTGAAAGGAACCTCCCAATTAACCACAACCAACACCATATGAAGGGTGAATCATTAGAGACATTCCCACCAAATACAGAAACAAAAAAACGATGCTCACTATCACAGAAACTTGAAGTTGTAAATCATAAATGAGATAAGAAAAAACAGAAGTATGGAAGTGCATAGAACAGTGTTTCTCAAAGTATGCCCCCCGTACCAGTAGTGTCAGCTTGTCAGAGTGTAAACTATGGGGCCCCATCCCAGACCTCCTAAATCAGAAACTCTTAGGGTAGGAAACAGCAATCTGTGTTTTAGCAAGCCCTCGGGGCTCAGACGTCTGCTGAAGATGAGAACGTCACTGTAAGCAATGCTGTTGGTGCCCTACCCAGGTCTCCTGTCCAGCCAGGGCACTCTGACCCCCAACTGCTGTGAGTGTTGTGAACTCGGGCCCTCTTGCTTCAAGATCGCACAACTCTGTGATGCTGTTCACGATCCCAAAGGTCCTGTGGGATCTGACTGAGGCCACGGAGCCACATCTTTGCCCAGTTTCTTTCCCTGCCCTGACCTGCTTCCCTCCCTCTCGCACAGATGTCACCGGAGAACACACCTTCTCTAGACACCACCGGCACCAGATCCCGTCTCAGGCTCTGCTTCTAGAAAACCCAATGTGAGGCACAAATTTTGAACAACAGTGTTTTCTACCTAGAATTTTCTAAATAATTAACTGTGAATGATTATTATAATTCTATACGTATGTTCTATACTATAACACTACATTTCTGATTCAGGAGGTCTGGGATGGGGCCCCATAGTTTGCACTCTGGCAAGCTGACCTACTGGTACAGGGGCCACACTTTGAGAAACACTGTTCTATGCGCTTCCATACTTTTTTTTTCCTTATCTCATTTATGATTTACAGCTTCTAGTTTCTATGATAGTGAGCATCATTCTTTTGTTCCTGTGTTTGGTGGGAATGTCTCTAATGACTCTCTAATGATTCACTTATATATATTAACTCATTTAATGTGCACAATGTTCTTCTGATATAGATGCATTATATTATCCTCATTTTACAGATGAGGAAACCAAGACAAAGAGAAGTTTAATAGCTGTCACAATGCCATAGAGCTAAAGATCTTTATTAGTTGGATAAAAAATAAAAATTCAAATATAATTTAAAGTTTGCAAATAAGGTAACAGTAAACTGTCAGAAATTTAAAATGCAACAGTTAAATTCTCTTATAATCAAAATAAGAAGAGTTTACCAAAGCATGGGGCACAGCTAATGATTATATTTACAAATCACTTTCTTGGTTTTCATTGCATACATTTACTTATTTTTATATGTAACTGTGGTAGAAAAAGCAACGCTCACCAAATACATCCCCATCTCCCAAACTTTAGTTTCTAAATTCAAAAACTGAATAAATTCAGATCAATTTTTGGATGACCTCATGCTATCTGAATCCTCTCTACTTGTTTTTAAAACTCAAGGACCAAAGAAGCTCCCAGGCTGAGTAGTAAAGAGTGCCCCAAATCCTTCAGTCTCCCCCACATGGTGGTGCTGTGACCGTGAAGGCCACATGTTCCCTTTGTGCAGCTGCAAGATGGCAGAGCCTCCATCAGCCTGGCTCCTGAGCAACTACGGGGAGCTGAGCTCAAGTCACCTTCCAAGGACACTGGTACAAGCAAGAGAAGAAAAAGAAAAAATCATCATTGTGGGCAGCCACTGAGATTTTGGAGTTAATTATTGCCAAAGTGTAGCCTAACTTACCCTGACTAATACAAGAATTCCTTATTAAATCTCAAATCAGAGGGAAAGAGTAAACTAGGCAAGGAAAAGAAAGTATTGAAAAATTTACAGAAAAGTAAAGTTAGCCTTCTTCCACATAATACAAAAGTAAAGTCCCTATGGAATTATAAGAAAAAATATTAAAAGAAAATGCAGAAGCCTATTTTTTAATAATATTTTGGTAAGACAAGCCGTTTTATACAAGGTGCCAAATTCAGATATTAAAGAAAGAGAATGAGAGATGTAACTACATAAAAATTAAATTTTTTATGAAAAAAGACATATTAAAGGTTAAAAACAACTTTATAGTTGAAGAAATATTTTTGTTATACACCTACACGTGCACACATACACACACACAGAAATATGAGGTATATCCAAAATACCTAAAAAGAAATTCTATATATCAAGTAAGAATAAATAAACACCTAATAAATGTAAAACAATAATGGATAAGGGAAGTGAATAGACACATTACAGATGATGAAACCCAAATGGATAATAAGAATATTTAGAGAGGCCCATCTTCCTTAAAATCAGAAAGATAAAAATTAAGAATATATTATTTTCATTCTTTAGACTGATAAAATGTTCAAAGAATGATAATAAATACAGAGGTGAAAAATCAGACCATGTCATGTAGTGTTAGATGCTGTAAATAGAAAAATCTTTTTGAGGACAATTTAATTATATCTATCAACTAAAAAATTTGGGGCGGCCAGCCCAGTGGCATAGTGGTTAAGTTTGCTCACTCTGCTTTGGCAGTCCGGGGTTCATAGGTTCGGTACCCAGGCACGGACCTACACACTGCTTATCAAGCCATGCTGTGGCAGGCATCCCACATATAAAATAGAGGAAGATGGGCACAGATGTTAGCCCAGGGCCAATATTCCTCAGCAAAAAGAGGAGGATTGGCAGCAGATGTTAGCTCAGGGTTAATCTTCCTCACCAAAAAAAAAAAAAAAAATTTTTTTTGATTCAGCAATTACACTTCTAAGAATGCCTCACAAAGAAATACTTAACCATATACACAAATATTTATAATAATATTCACTATAACACTATTTGTAATATTTCCAAATTGGAAACAACGCACATCAAAAAGGAGAGATGAAATAACTTATATCACATCTATATTAAAGAATACTATGTAGATATTTAAAAATCAAAGGAATAAGACATGTTTCCTGACATGGAATGTCTCAGATTTAGTATAAATAAAAAATGCAAATTACCAGCAATGAGCATGGTTCAATCTCTTTTCTATAAAAAGAATACGACTGGAAGCACCTGTGTGCATTATTTGTTATCTGTGGAAATATGAAGAACTATTTAAACTCTATGTAATGTCTATCCTTGAATTTATTAAAATGAGAGTGTATTAGTTAAAAAATCAATTCAATATAAACTAACATGCAGAGCCTCCTATTGAATCAATAGTATATTTGTATACCCTTGATTACTGTTCCCAAACTGTAGCTGTTACTATAACATACTTCTCAATTTTGCAATATTTGTGAATGCTTATATTTACATATTATTTTCCTTTAAATCAACTCACTTTTATTCTCAAATAAATTTACTTTTAAAAGCTTAAGCCATTGCACAAATGAGAGATAACTACAAAGATACATGCAAAAAATTATTCAAATTAAACAAAAATTATGCATCTAAATTATAAATTGTATAATGCAAATATAATACATCTAAGTTTTTTTTGAAAATGAATGACTGAAAATACATTACTCAGTGAGAATGAGGGAGATGTTTTTGACTAGTTAGATAAAGGAGTTTTGCAGCTGGACACTCTGTCACTAAGACAATAATTTTTTCAGTTTTAGCCAGCCAGCACCAAGTTACCTTACTCACATGTGGTCGGGAAGAGTAAAACATCTTGACACTGTTAAATACTGAGAGTTCATCGTTATTCCAAAAGAAGTGAGTTGTCCCATAAACTTTTACTTCAGGAAGACTTTGACATGCTCTACAAAATTGGGTCTTCTTCTGAACATGTCTGTTTATATGTTTACGTGGTACCATGCCAAAAAGGTAGGACTATCAATGTCTAATCCACACTCACTGTCATCATCTGACTTGAGAAAATACCCATGAACACCATCTACTAAGTTTTTCAGCTGTCTTTTCATGATGTTCAAAATAGTTCTCTGCTACTTATATGAGTTTATAACAAGGTTGATCAACAATACATTTTAGATATTTGATTGAATGGGTGAATTTCACAGAAGACTCACTCCCAGAGTCTGGATGTATTTGTCTGTTGAACAATTACAATTAAAATAGCCACCATTTACTGACTCGGAGATGCCATACTAAACAGTCTGCACACACCGTGTAGCTTAATTCCCAGCATATCCTACACCACTGGGATCCTCATTACACAGTTAAGAATTTGAGATTCAAGGAGGTAAAGTGACTTGCCTGGGGTCACCTACCTAGGAAGTTACAGTGTGAGTACCAGCATCAAAAACTGAACCTCGGAATGCCGAATTCCAGAGTTATCCTCTTACCATCCAAAACATAATTAGAGGGTGCAGCCACACCCCAGTCTCCTGAGAACAACTAATGCCATGTCCCCTCCACTGGGCCTTAACTTGAAGGGTCCCTACTCAGTCCCCAGGACTCCTAGAATGTGCAGACAAGGGGATCCCTGATGCTGCTAGTTCCAGGTGTCAGTCAACACCTTGAGCGAGCCGTTGGCTGGCAGCGTGCCTGTGAGCCCAGGTGTGTGTGTGCATGTGTACAAGCTGCTCCTCCCTCCTTCCTGGCTTCCTCTCCTGTCCCTTTCTTCTTTCCTCTCAACCTCAACCTGCACACTTTCTACAGCCCAACCCAGCACTAGATTCTGTCTCCTCTTCCACCTCAGTTTTATCTAAAATCATCTTTCAATTGCCGTGGTAAACACATTATACTTTTTAACATACTCAACTAGATTAAGAACAAAATATTCTAATGCCCAGACTTCCTAACAAATGTATTATTTAGGTTTCACAAGCATATGATTGACTTGTGTGCATTTATATTGTAATAGCCCCTTCAGCCTCCACTAAAATAATCACAATCAGCAATTAATGTGTTCAAAGTTCCCTCCGTGTGTTTGAATTAGTCACTTGTATTTTTCTACATTCCAGACCCTAAATTCTGTCCACAGTCTCGGGTACCAACACCTGCAGTCTAGGTCTAGGAAGTACTGACAAGCGTGATGCTTCCTTCCTTCCTGCTGTGTATCGACCGCCAATGCGTTTCAGCCCAAACCCGGAGTCTAAATTGAGAAGCAGCTTGATGCTCTGCTCTGCTGTTTAATTGTGCCATGTGGTCTTTAAAAGGCTTTTTTTTTTCTTTTTCTTTCTTTTTTTTTTTGAACAGTCAAGATGAAATTGGCTTCTGGTCAGCAACTTGTTTTCTTTTTTCCTCCTCTGAGGTAGAGTAGCCAAAAAGGATTTTGTTTTGTTCCATTTTGCCTGCAAAGCTATGGGTAGCCAAATATGAGTACAAATTATCTACATTGTTTTTATGAAGAAAAATATATTTATTTTCCCAGCACTTGGAAACATCACTTGCTAGGGCCAGGGAACTGATGCCGTCCCCTGATTTCTGTCCCACTCTTCCCTTAATTGGAGAGATCTGAGCACACCAGAGGATGTATGTGGCTAAATTGGGGTATTATGAAAATAGTTCACAAAGCAAGTGGAACGCTATATATAAAAATGATATTTACTTCTCATTTTAAATGAAGCCTAAGACAAAAGGCATATAGGTAAACACAGCTGCAACATTTTTAGGCATATAATCAAATGCAAAAATAATATTGGAAAACTATGTTAATTATTGTAATTAAATTGTGAACAGTATTGACAGAAAAATATCTTTAAAACATATGAAATCAAAATGGAGCTTATCACATTGTGGGACTTTGCTGTGTTGTATAATGATGTGCCTAGGTGAGTGTATCATTTCCCCAAATCTCCACTGTTTCCCAGCAGAAGGGTAGGGAAAGGGATGGACTGAAAGGGACCAGAGAAGGGCTCCATACCTGTCCACTTCTCGGCCCTGATTTCAAGATTTTAGGAACTAAAATTTTGTTTGCCTGACTCAGTTCCTGAAATTTGGTAGGGAATGGTGGAAAGAGCATGGACTTTGGAGCCAAATTGATCTGTATTTGAAGCTTGGCCCAGACATCTTTTATCAGTGTGATTTTAGGCTCCATGTCCCCATCTGTAGCATAAAGCAAGGGTCTTGAGGCCCTTAGAAATCCAAATTCCACTTTGACAAAGCAGTTGTCCTGTACAAAAGGAAATGTGCCATGTTCCCAGCATAGTTTTTCCAGCTTTGTTATTATATGAACATGATGTTTTCATCCTTGATCTAAATGCCTTGTGTTTAAGGAACGGCAGAGCAAACTTGGCTCAACCATTAAGCTTACCACATTACCGAAGTCCAGAAGACTGTCTTTGCTGCCCTTAACCTTAGCATTCACTTTCCTCAGGGATGCGTATGTTCATGAAGACATTCTTACTCCAATAGGGGTTTTTAAACCAGTGTTGGAGTCTTGTTGTGGTCTACCATGCTTCCCTTTTAGGATCTTTCTGGGTGTAGGAGAAAACTAGTCATTAACCAAGAGGTTTATTGGTGCCATTTCTCCTCTTTACTTCGTACCATCCCAGAAAAAATGCTTCTTCAAGCTTTTCGATCAACTTAACTCACAGCAAAGGTTGGTTGAGGAGCCACACTGGAGTCTTCCCCATCTGTTGCTTCGTGGAAATGTTTGTACAGGATCTGGGCTCTCTGCCGAGTCCCATTTCCATCATAAGTCTTGTGTTTCCTGTGCATATTCTCACTCTACACATTAACCCCCTTTTCAGTTTTCACTTAAGTCTTATCTCTCACTTGATGAGCAATTTTTTCACTGGCTGGATCATTTACAACAGTTTCACAAATGCCTTTTTCTCATTTCTGTAGGGAGAAATTGGTGAACTTGTTCATTCCTCAGATCTGAGCCATTGCTGAATTCATTCCTCTCTTTAATTTACTCATTTTTATATTCTGGCGAAGAATCTTAAGTGTCTTAGCTTGTCTCATTTTTTCTTCATTTTCATCATCTGCACTAGCAGTTCGCTTTTTTTAGGGGGGAGGAATGGACAAATATTTCACAAAGAAACTAAATTGTTAATAAGTGAATATAAATTACTGCATATAATAGCATGCAGAGATGATTTAAGCCATGCAGAGGTGGGCCTGCTGGCAAATATACCAGGCTGACTCAACCCTAGACCCCAGCCACAGGGCACAGATAGATACTTATCATAGCAAAATGTCACAGTGTTTGTGTAAGGCAGAGTGGCAGACCCAGGTACATCTGTTCAACTTCAAAATCCACACTCCTTCCACAACACACTGCAAGTCATATGAGCCAATCAGCCTCAAATAACTTACCTGTAAGATGAGAAACATCATAATAATGATAATTGTTTCACAACGTTGTGAAGATCAGATGAAATAATATTTGTGAAAAACTGTAAGTACTCTGCTATTAGAGTGTTTCCTATCTTACTACAGAAATTCTATTCCAGAGTGGCCCCTACATTCTGCCACCAGGCAAGAAGAATCCACAGTTTAAGGGCTAGAACTGAATCTGTGTGGGGAAAATGTAATGGGGCTGTGGAAAAATTTTGCAAACTCTTAGAAAATAAATGTTTTTACAACCCATAAAACAAAATATGATGCCTTGCTGGTAAGAATGTAAAATGGGTCAGCCTCTGTGGAAAGCAGTACGGCAGTTGCTCAAAAATGTAAATCCAATTACTGTATGGTCCAGCAATTCCTCTTCTGGGTATACACTCAAAAGAATTGAAAGTGGGGACTTGAACAGATATGTGTGCACTCATGCTCATAGCAGCATTGTTCACAATAGCCAAAAAGTGAAAACAATCCAAACGTCCACCAACAGAAGAATGGATAAGTGAAATGTGGTCCATCTATACAATGGAATATTATTTAGCCTTAAAAAGAAATGAAATCCTGATACATGCTACAATGTGGATTCACCTTGAAGAAATTATGCTAGGTGAAATAAGCCATAAGCCGGGCACAAAAGGATAAATACTGTATGATTCCACTTATATGAGGTACCTAGAGCAGTCAAATTCATAGAGACAGAAGGTAGAATGGTAGTTATGAGGTGCTAGCGGGGAGGAGACAGTGAGATGTAATTGTTTAATGGGTACAGGGTTTCAGTTTGGGAAGACGAAAAAGTTCTGGAGATGGGTGGTGGTGATGGTTGCACAACAGTGTGAACGTTCTCAATGCCAATGAACTGTGCACTTAAAATGGTAAATTTAGTTATGTACATTTTTCCACAGTAAAAAAGAAAATACACTATTAAAGTCATCTCACCAAACAAATCACTATTAATGCCATGCTAAGCATTTTAAGTGAATAATAATGTGTTCTGTAAATTAATTTCCCTTTGTCACCCTTTTTGTCCATAGTTTTAAAGATCTTTTTTTGTAGTGTCAGCGAGCTTGTTATCATCTGGTTTCTATGGTTATATAATCTGGTTATATAATCTGTGGATTATAAACAGATTAGATTAGATTGAAGGAATCATTTATTTTGCCTTTATCTGGTCCTTCATCAAAATGCTCAATAAAGTTCTGGTCTTATGTCTAAGAATTTTTTCCTTTTGCCTCCCACCTTATGCCATGATTTTCAATAAGCTGAGTTTTGTGGATTTGTGAGCTAGAAAAAGGTTCGTAAGCATTTTTCAGCCTTTTCCCAATCTTTTCTAACTTTCTCCACGTAAACTCATGTCAGAGCATCTGCCACCAGATCCCGGGGGTTAGCTCGGTCCCTCCTGTCCTCCCGGGTGGTTCAGCCATGTAATGGCGACCTTCAGATGGCCTCTACCTCATCCGCACTCCTTCTCTCTTTCAAGACTTCATTGCAAACATTATATTTTTTCTGTCATCCACTCTATTTCTCTTTTCTATTGATGATGCACTTCCCCTCTTTTTTTACAATTACCCCCAAGAGAAACAACTCGCAACTCTAATACCTGGCAGACAAAATTCTCTGTTGACAAAAGCCATTCAGATTGTTTCTCTCATCAAGGAAATGTACTGCAAGAGATGATGAATTATTACAATAGTAGGCATCTAATAAGCGTTTGTAGTTGAGGCCAAACTGTTCTAAGAAATAATGACAAGGCATCATTCTGAGGTTTAACCCCAAGCTGCACCCCGATGTGACACTAGCATTACTCAGTGGTTAAGAGAATTCGCTTTGAAACCAGCCTCAGTGGGAATAGAATCCAGCCTTTGCTACCAACTAGCTGTGTGATCTTGGGACAGTTATCCAACGACACTACATTTTAGTCTCATTCTCGTGATAACACCTGTTACGAGGACTAAGTGAAATCAAGTGTGCAAAGTACAAGGTACATATTTATTCAATTTGTACATACTAAGACATGTTAAAGCCCCTTCTGTCTGATTTAAACCTTCTCCCCTTCCCAGCTCAAGCCTGAGCCCTGCTCAAGGGCCTTCAGTGCAGAAGAGATCGCAGTCTGTTCTGCCTTGTTTAGTTATCTCCTCCCACTGTGGAGGCTAGTGAGGGTGAGGGAATATTTGAGAAAGCATACAAAAGTCTTATTTGATTGGTTTTGTTATGATATGATTACTGGAGCCCTTCGAGTGATAGCCGTTCACATGCTGGGCTTTTCCCTGGATGTGGGTATGTGGGCTCCTCAGAAGCCTTGTGGAACGTGAACAGTGCATGCTTCCCAGACACGCAGAGAGAGCTCTTCAACTCCTTCTAGTGCCCTCCCTCCCATCACCAGCTCCTGCACCCACACGTCTATCCCGCAGCCTCATAACCCTGGGCACTCTCTTGGTCTTAGTCTCTTCAAAGCAGTTCCAGCTTGGCTACTTTCTTCAGCAGCCACCTATCCCAGGGCAAGGCTATGTCACTGCAGTGCCACTGAGAACACAGGTCATCTCATGCTGCCCTCTCCTTCACCCTCTGGCTTCTCGTTTCTCCGGCTCCTTGGAGTGGATGGATGAGGCTTCCTTGACGGTTGATCTGTGTTGTTCAGCCCAACAAGGAGAAACCTAGTACCTCCCTTTTGAATGTGGGAGATGAATTACCTCTTCTCTCTTTGAGCACCAGTCAAGTCTAGACTAGTAAAGTCTTATTCCATATCCTGTTACACATATTTCTTCGATAAATCAACATAATCACTCTGTGAACGTGTTGAAGGGATAAATGGGTAAATGAAGAAATGTTCACGGGTGGAAATCTTCCTGTGCTTATACTCTGTTACCAACTAGATCAAAATTTGCTAATGGCAGAAGAGGTACTGCATCAAATATTTTCTTAATCATATAAACACACAGTGACAACATTCATACTCCATTTAATTGGTCAAATATACCAATGATGTATTTCTTCCTTTCCCATTTTGATTCAGTAATTATCTATATTTTGAAGATATTTATCTATTTAGTAGTAAAAAAAATATTGTACTGGCAGGATAAATAAAGTGGGGTATAAAGATATGCCTGGCTTTCTTGGGGTAGGTGTGAGGAGAAAAGATGACCAACATTTATCAATCACCTACCCTGGTAATCACCTATATGGCCTCTTTCTTATCCCCTACAACAATACAGCAAGGTGGCTAAATTATAGCCACAGAAACCTGGGCTGTGAGAATTTAAATATGTGACTATGAGCACATGGCTAATGAGTGACAGACAGGGTTCAAGTTCAGATCTGTTTCAAAAGCTTCTCTGGCTCAGTCTCAACGAACTCAGGTGAAAGAAGTTCAAAGTGAACTCGTGCGTGCTCTTGAGTGAAACTGCCCTTTTGGGCTTCTCTTTTACTGAACTAGTTTTCTTAGAGGAATACACAAAATAAATATTTCTCCCCTTGACCACAAGCTCCATGACAACAGGGAAAATATCTTTTTCAGATCTCCGACCCCAGTGTTTGGCATAGTGCCTATTGTCTTGCGCATAGTAACTGCCCTATATATTTAAATAAATTAATAAACAGTATGTGATGAGGCAAAATGATACCCAAAGAAGAGGAGAAAGTATATAAATCAACACCTTGAGTTTGATCACCTAAAGGCCGGTTTTAGGAAATGCCCATACTTTTTAGGTTAGAAAAAACTGAAATTTGACAACTTCATTCCTTTGTGGAATATATTCACGCAATAAAAAAGAGAGAGAGTTTCATTCCAGAATAGTTTTCCTTTACAAAACAGGGATGAGCAGATTGTGGCAGCTGAACGGAACATCCTGGCAGACTGCATCAGGAGAATGATAACGTGAGAATCAATGTTTAAAACATTCCCCCTAAAAACCAAGTCTCAAAACTAAAAAATGCAATCTCTGAGAAATGCCTGATACACTTGGAAGGTGTGAGCAGGATGAACAATTACCTTCATCTTATTTAGATCTTTCATTCCCTAATTGTTCCTGGCTGGTTTGTAAAGATCTCTAGATGAAGTTAATCGCCTTTAAATACCAGAGTAGCAGGCTCGATCTTTTACAACTTTCTTTTACATGTTGTATTTTTCTGGAAAGCCCGTAATTCTATAATACTGATCCTGAAACCAGGAGCTGCCCCAAATGGTGGTGCAGATTTCATGCTTGAAATGGTGGAATAAAAACACAAGACCAATTTATGAAAGATGTCCCTGCATCTGTGCTTGTGCAAAGGAGCCCTTTCTACTTCCCTACACCCCAGGTCTGCCAACAGTTCAGGGGTTGGTGGGCATGCTGATTTTGGTACAGAAAAAACTATTCTCACGCTTGGGGTTGCACTAGGAGAGTATTTCTGTCTTACACTTCGGTGTGAAAGCCTCCAAGATTGGGCTTAGTAGAGATTCTGCCATGCCTGCTCTTCTCCTGTTTCTCAAACTGCTTGGGACCCAGCGTCTTCCACCATCACCAAGGGTAGGATTCAGAGCAGCAACTCAGCCTGCTGCCTGCACATCTCCTAATCTAGCCTGTTCTCTCTTAATTGGGCTGCTTAGATAAAAATTTCAAATAGAACCCTCAAAATTCTGCACTCGCGGTTTCAATCTAGAATACTGAGACTGTCCACTTCAAAGTGCAGTCTTCAGCCACTCATGTCACCTGTCAGCCGTGGAGAGGATTCCCTGCCACCACTCACCCTTACCTACGCAAGCATCTGCCTCATCTGCCTCAATGACTTGCTCCTAAGAACTTCCACATACAATTCCTTTCAGTTAGAGTCTCTGTCCATTTACATTGCAACACAGCTCCTACAATGGTCACATCTAACTTATTTCATTTTTTGTCCATTGAAAATCATGCTCAACATTAGCACTATGAACCAGGATACTGAACACATACTGATACTCTGACAACTGCTCTTCAAATCTGATTCGCTCAAGCACATGAGACCATCCTTCATGGC